>NC_143584.1:154404077-154717657 GCF_048544385.1 Mastigoproctus giganteus | reverse complement strand
CGCCCAGACCACGTCCACACACACTAGGAAATGTTCACCAGCTGAAGATGGCGCTAACAGAGTAATGGACGATGTTACCGCAAGAACTTATCAAAAACATCGTTCTAAGTATGGACAGGCGGTGCAAAGCCTGCATCGACTTTAAGGGTGACCATATCTCCTACTGAGGACCACCCCTTCCCTTTGTTCCATCTTTGGCAGTGTTGCATCTGTATCAGACAGCCAGTGCTATGTTCCCATTATTGAATAAAGTCCCTCTGTACCGTTTTGTTTCCGTTGTTGTGTCGGTGTTGTTTCCTTCATCATTTCCCTACCTCAAGAGGTTCCTTTGGTATGCTTTTCTCATATCCAGGCCACTCCTATGAGAAGCTAAAGATGAAAACCTCACTGGTTCTTAAATTTTGCACACCAGTGTATTTATTTAATATTTTTTTCTGCACTTTTTTTTTAACAACCACGGGTAGTTTTTTTTTTTCTTCTTCTTCTTTCTTCTCTCTTCCCTCTGGAATGGGTCCCCAGAGGTTCCTGGCCCACCTGTTGACAACAACAGGTGGGTCAGAGTCTCTTTCCAGACGATACGTGTTTTACTTGTACTGGCCCACCTTCCCGTGGTGTGAACGAGTACCCAGAATCATCTGTCCAGGTGGCTGATGCTTCTGAGTAGCCAAGAGGCCAGAACATAATACACGTAAACTATACTGTTCTTCACAGAGATACCAAGCGGAGTTGAACAAACGTTCTAGGTGCCGCCCTTACATATACAGATGTCCATGTCCACATATGATCTCCGTTTTTGGATAACATTACTACTGCTGTCTGACTGTACACTTTTTTTTCTTTGTGTACTACTTTGGGCAGCATTGGATAAAGACGTGAACACATGGATAAAGACATTTATTTTTAATTAAATAAAATTTTATTTTTATTTTATGCCATTTTCTTCTTCATTTCTTCGTCTTCTGCTGTCCTGCCTCCTGGGAATTTTATGTGTGTGTGTGCGTGTGCGTGCGTGCTGTTGCTGGCACGGAGGTTCTTTTGAATGATTCCAAACTCGCTTTGGACATTCAGTGCGCGACTGGTGAGGTACATGGCCAACCTCAACAGTCGCGCACTGAATGTCCAAAGTGCTATCCGCACTGAGCGTGTAGCACAGTGGTATCGTCACCGTCCTCCACACACCGGGTGGAAAAGGTCCGGGTTCAAATCCCGTCAATGATGCGAGGAACTTTAATGGCTTTTTTCACTCCGTGGCTGAGTTAGTCGGTCTCAGGCGTAGATAGCAAGGTTTTTCTCCATAAACTGGGATTTTTTTCGTCCAACAAACAGGCAAATCAACCAGAGAACACCCGCAATTTACAGACAAAATACATAGGCCTGACGTAGCCCGGTAGTCAGGAGCGACAGTGCATAGCACGCGTTCCTTGAGTGGACCGGGATTCAAGCCCGTGACTACTAAATACAATAAATATTTGTATTGACGATTTATTGAAAACTCTACTGACTTGGTTGTCGTGCCGGAGTATGAACAGAAAATTTATATATGGGTATATATTAGAAATAATGGGTGGCCCTAATATAATAATTTGATTTTTTTTTTGATGTACATGCGTAGTTGTTGCCTACCTCCCCATGGTGTAGACGGACACTGGGCAGGCTTTCCAGGTGATCGCCTGCCCGGTGACAAAAAGGCCAGAAACAACTAAACAATACACACACACTGCACAAATATAACATTACACACATTTCTGGCCTTTTACATTGCTCTGTAATCATCAAAGGTGGAGTTGAACGAAAGTTTTTTAAGCCCATTAAAGTTCCTCGCGTCATCTGCGCAGGTCTGCGGGGATACAACAGTGGTATCGTCACCGTCCTCCCCACACCGGTTGGAAAAGGCCCGAGTTCGAATCCCGTCGATGACGCGAGGAACTTTAATGGGCTTTTTTCACTCAGTGGCTGAGTTAGTCGGTCTCAGGCGTAGACAGCAAGGTTTTTTTTTTCCAAGGAACCCGGGATTTTTCTTTCAGCAAAGAAGGCAAATCCAACACAGAACATACACACAATACACATGGGTAGATGAAGTAACTTTCCGGGTGACCCTAATAAATAAATATGATCTACGCAGTGTGTGTACACACATTTCTGGCCTTATACAGAGCTCTGTATTCATCACAGTGTACAAAGGCGAAGTTGAACTTTCGTTCAGGTGCCGTCCTACATAAGATACTATACAAATCTACACGTCATATAATCTGCGCTGGTAGCACAATGGTATCGTCACCGTCCTGCCCACACAGGGTGGAAAATGTCTTTGTTCGAATACCATCGACAACTTCTGTCTTCACTTCTGTCAACGGCTGTCTTCACTCTGTGGCTGAGTTAGTCAGTCTCAGGCGTAGATAGCAAGGTTTTTTATAGAAAAAATGGGGGGTTTTCGTCCAGCAGAGCAGGCAAATCGACCAAAAAACGCACGCAATTTACAGACACAATACACGTGGGTAGTTAAAAGTGCATTTTCAGGTGACCTAATATAATACACTGGTGTGCAAAACTTAAGGACCAACACTATTTCTAAAGGTTACAACCATAAAATCCAACGAAACTGCCTGTAGCGATTTGCATAACTGTGGCTGTTCAGTAGAAAGCCGGTGCACATGCAAAAATTTAGTATTAGTATTAGTATTAGTAACGGCCGCATGGTGCAAGAAAGCCTATGGCTTATGCTGCACCAGCCAAAAAAAAATAAAAAATAAAAAAAAATAAATCCGAACAAAACAATGATAAAAACAAAAAAATAAAAATAAATAACTAAATAATAATAATTAATAAAATAAAAAATAAATAAAAAGGAAATTAAACCTATCATCCTATGTGCTTCCCTTACCCGAAAGTACTATCCAGATGACCTTTGAATTTCCCCAAACTCTCGGCCTCTACCACCCATGAAGGCAACTTATTCCAGTAATTTATAACTCGCTGGCTAAAATAGAACTTCCTGCAATCCAATCTAAACATTTCCCCCCGTAACTTGAATTTATGTCCCCTAGTTCTAGCATCATTTATAATCTTGAAAATTTTGTCCTCATTCATTTTACTGATGCCTCTCAGAGCCTTAAACACCTCAATCAAATCTCCTCTAAGGTGTCTAGTTTCCAAACTCTGCAACCCACATATTCGAAGTCTTTCTTCATAAGGACGCCCTTTTGCCGATCTCACCAGGCGAGTTACCCTTCTTTGCACCCTTTCAAGAAGCTCGATGTCTTTCTTCAGGTGAGGTCTCCATACTTGAACACAGTATTCCAAGTGTGGTCTAACATAAGCCTTATATAATGGGATTATCACGTCCCTATCTCTACTTGCAAAAGTTCGATAGATCATTGATAGGACACCATGGGCCTTCCTTGCAACCTGTTTACAATGCTCAGAGAATTTCATGTCTGACCGTATCGTAACACCCAAGTCCCTTTCCTCCAGTACTGGCTTTAGTTGAACTCCACCAAGTGAATATGTTTTTTTGGGATTACTGTTTCCCAGGTGTAATACCTTACACTTTGTTGGATTAAAGCACAGCTGCCATTTTTCTGACCATTCCTGAAGTCTATCTAGGTCTCTCTGAAGAAGCTCAGCTTGACAGTGATCATTAACTACTCTCCCAATTTTAACATCATCTGCAAATTTAGATATCACGCCCTCTATCCCTTCATCAATGTCGTTTATGAAAATTAAAAACAACAGTGGTCCTAATACTGATCCTTGGGGAACCCCACTTCTTACATCAACCCAATCTGAGGAATAGCCATTTATCACAACCCTCTGCCTCCTGCCCTGAAGCCATCCTTCTATCCATCTAAGGATTTTCCCAGTGATTCCAACCTGTTCCAGCTTATAAAGCAACCGCTCATGTGGGACTGAGTCAAAAGCTTTGCTGAAATCTAAATAAACAATGTCGAAATTATTCCCTAAATCCAGCTCGTGAGTGACCCTTTCGAAATAGCGAACCAGATTTGTTAAACATGATTTTCCCTTTACGAAACCATGCTGAGTATCCTTGAGAATTTCAATTCGATCCAAATGATCCTGAATTCCACCCTTGATCATTGCCTCCATGATTTTCCCTACTACTGAAGTCAGACTGACAGGTCGATAATTTCCAACTTCACTTTTAGAGCCACCCTTATGTATGGGAGATACATTTGCACTTTTCCAATCCAAGGGAATCTCCCCAGAGTCTAATGATGCTCGCATAATTAGCCTCAATGGTTCAATGCACTCGCTTGCCGCCTCTCTTAAGATTATAGGGTATATTCCATCAACTCCAGGAGCCTTACTGGTCTGTAGGCTCGAAAGTTTTTTCATTAAATAATCTTGCGAAATTTCAATATCATTAATTACATATTTTTTAACTTCGCTCCCACAATTTCCCTTTGCCACAAAAGGCTTTTCATTTGTAAATATCGATGCAAAATAACTGTTGAGTTCATCTGCAACGGCAGCTGGTGTATTTATTACTATCCCCTTTCCCTTACATAAAGGTCCGATCTGGTTTGTCCTGCTCTTCTTGGCATTTATATATGTGAAGAATTCTTTATCCCCCCTCTTTGCTCTGTTTGCTAGTGATTTCTCATAAACTGCCTTTGCCTGTCGAACCTTTTCTGTGGCTCTATTACACATCACCTTGTAGCTGTTATAGGCTTCAGTACTTTTTATTGTTCTGTAACATTTCCATGCCACCTTTTTCTGCTCAAGTAATGCGGCAACTTCACTAGTCATCCAACTTGGAACCCTCCTCGTGGAGTATTTTTTTAATGGTATATACGCATTCAAGGCATCTGTGATTAATGTTTTAAAAGCGTACCACAGTTCAATCGTATTCATTCTCTGCGCGATATCTACCCAGTTAATAGAGGCCATGTAGTACCTTAAGGCATCATAATTTCCTTTTCTGAAATTAAAACCCATTCCTTTGCCTTTTACTTCTGCTACCTCTCTCGTCATCATCCACCGTAGAACTCCGTGATCACTTCCTGCTACTGGTTCCTCTACTGTCAGCCCTGTTATGTCATCTGATTCATGTGTGATGATGAGGTCTAGGATATTCTTTTCTCTAGTATTTTCCCTGACATGTTGATACAAATAACAGTCATCTAGTTGATTTAAAAATATTGTTCCCCATGTCGAGTTTCCTTCCCATTTACTCCAATCAATTAGAGGCAGATTGAAATCACCCATAATAAGGCATTGACGCTTACTTGCCCATTCCATTTGCATGTAGAGGCTTTTGTCATAATCTTCACAATCACCTGGTCTGTAGATTACTCCTACTCGCATTATACCTTTGTTTCCAACTATCTCACACCATACAGACTCTATACTAGTATGTGAAACGTCTGAATCCGGGAAAGCTATCGTCGCACTCAGGCTGCTTCTGATAAGAAGTATTACCCCACCACCCCTTCTATCTAACCTATCCTTCCTAAATACATTATACAAGCCGTACTGAAACTCATCATCCCCAATTTCCGGGTGGCACCACGTCTCTGTAAGCCCTATTATGTCCGCGTTACTTGTTTTAACCAGCAGTTCGAATTCGCTCATTTTATTGACGACACTTCTAACGTTATTTGAATCGTGATGAGAGGGCTCATATAAACAGATAAAAGCAGCACTTCAGCAGTTATGTGCAAATTACCGAATGGTGAACACGATTGTTACAGACGTTCGATTGGTTTCATACAGTGCTACAGACAACGAAATGGCCAGTAGACAATATCTGGATGACTTTAACCCGGGGTAGAATAATTGGTAAACTCCGAAGAAGGTCGAAGTGCGAGGAGTGTGGGTGTAGAGTTCGGTATCGCCCATAGCATCATCTCACGTGTGTGGTCGGCCTTCAGAACAACAGATACAGCTGTTCGAAGGACCAGTGGTGGTCGTCCACGAAAAACAACGCCCAATGATGACCGCTATATACTCCTACAGGCCAAGAGGGACCGACACCAGACAGAAGGGTTCCATTGCAAACCAGCAGCACGGGAGCACAGGACGCAGTTTACTGTGGCCAGGCGACTCCACAAAAGTGGACTGTTTGCCCGACGGCCAGTACGCTGTGTCCCTTTAACACCTGCCCATCGGAGACACAGTTTACAGTGGTGCATCGAACACAAGGACTGGACAGCAGCGCAATGGGGTAAGGTACACTTTACTAATGAGAGTAGATTCAGTCTCAGCAGCGATTCTGGACGTCAGCTAATCTGGCGAGATGTTGGCACGCGGTATCGCCCCGCAAACATCACTGAAAGGGATTTATATGGCGGTCGAGATGTTCTCGTCTGGGGAGGCGTTATCATGGATGGACGTACACAACTCCAGATACTGGAAGCCGGTACTGTAACCGGTGCACGCTACTATACTGAGGTCCAATCGAACACATACAGGACGCTCTGGGGAGACGCCTGGCGGCACGTCCACACCCACTAACACACTAACCCACTAGAAAATGTTCACCAGCTGAAGATGGCGCTGACAGAGGGATGGACGATGTTACCGCAAGAACTTATCAACGACATTGTTCTAAGCATGGACAGGCGGTGCAAAGTCTGCATCGACATTAGGGGAAGTCATATCTCCTACTGAGGACCACTTCTTCCCTTTGTTTCATCTTCGGCAGTGATGCATCTGTATCATGGCAGCCAGTGCTATGTTGCCATTTTTGAATAAAGTCCCTTTGTACCGTTTTGTTTCCATTGTTGTGTCGGTGTTGTTTCCTTTATCATTTCTGTACCTCACGAGTTTCCTTTGGTATGCTTTTCTCACATCCAGGCCACTCCTATGAGAAGATAGAGGTGAAAACCTGACTTTTGTTTTGCACACTAGTGTAGTTTAGAGGCATACAATACAAGAAAACAAGCTTAAACAACATCAACCAACAAAAAAAAACCTTCACATTTCACCTATTCATTCGCTCCAAAAGTTTGTCGACTTCTTCCTTCAATTTATTTAAGCGGTCAACTTCCACAACCACAGATGGAAGTTTGTTCCAACAATCAACCACCCGCTGGCTAAAGGCATATTCCTTCACATCTATTCTACAACTGTGTTTCCTCAATTTGAATTTTTGCTCCCCTCAAATACATAATCTGAGCAAGAGGAAGAATCCCATCAGTTTAAAGCCTTATACACTTCAATCAGATCACATCGCAGATTCCTAGTCTCCAGAGGCTGCAGTCTGCAGAACTTGGTAAGAGCAACCCATTGTTCCCGTCAGAAATTTCGTTACCCTCCTCTGAACTTGTTCCAGCAGCTCTACATTCTTCCTAAAATGAGGCCTCCAGACCTGTATACAGTATTCAAGGTATGGCCTGACCATTGTCTTATACAAGAAGATAATCACGTCATTATCTCTGATAGCAAAATTTCTGTATATTATTGACCGCATGAGCTGCTCTGGCAGCCTGTCTGCACTGCTCAGAAACCTTATCTGACTGCACAATTACTCCCAGGTCTCCTTCATTCTCCACTAAATTGAGTGTAGTAACGTTACTCTGGGTTTACTGCAACCCATATGCCAGGGTCTGCAACCTTTTCGAGTGAAGAGATATTTTTTTATCTAATTAAAAAAAAAAAAAAAAAAAAGAGAATCCGAACAGCCGCACCTCAGCACAAGCTGGGAGGAGGTGGGGGGGGGGGGGGAGTTTTATTAAAAAATATATATTTTTTGAAATATTATTTATTAATACTTAAAAAAACATAAACATCCAATTAGGTACAAATTCATGTTTTGCAGCAGTCAAACTTTTGCTGCTGAAATTCTTGAGCGAGTCTCTCAACGTCAGGCGAGTATGCTGTAATTTTCATGTTTAAACATGCTGAGAGACTCGCATTGTTCAGATTGTTTATTGATATATTTTTATTATAGAATGTTCGAAAAATATCTGTCTGCAGAAATACGTAGAACCGAAAACTGAGAGAAGTCCAAATGCAAAATTTTAAAATTTATATACGTGTCCGGTAAGCTACTCCAGGCATGGAACGCAATTTGGTCTTGCATTTTCAACCCATCTATCGCCGTCCGTTTCTGTGGAATTGCAAGGGCAGCCTTTTGCCTCTCCAAATCAACAATTTCAGTTTTAAGGCATTTTAGTCTTGAACTCCACATATCCTTAATTTTTAAGTCCTCTTAACTCCATTTCAAATTGTGCTTCATGTGGGCTAAAAGTTAGAGCCGCAGGTTGCCGACCCCTGCCATATGCTGTACTTTGCATTTGTCAATGTTAAACTTCAGTTGCCACCTCTCAGCCCATCGGCCCAACTTTTCTAGATCGTCTTGCAGAAGCATACTGTTATTAACGACCTTGCCAACATTCACATAGGCTGCACACTTGGACAGTTAGCCTGATATACCCTCATAAATAGTATTGATAAATACAGAAAACAACAATGGGCCCAACACCGAACCCTGGGGGACTCCAATAACATTAGTACACAAAGATTAATATCCATTGCTCAACACTCTCTGTCTTCTTCCACTCAACCAACTCTTCATCCATAGCAGCAACTTGCCATTAATGTACTGCTACAATTTGTGCAGTAGTTTTCCATGTGCTACAATTTAGCTTTTCTGAAATCCAATTATATGATATGAAAATTATTTTTTGCCTCCATTTCCTTTGTGACCACATCATAGTATCCAATCAAACTGGTCAGACAAGATTTCCCCTTAAAAAATCAATGCTGTTTCAGAACTATAACTGCAGTCTAGTCTAGATGATCCTGCATTACTTCTTTAACCAGTGACTCCATTATTTTCCTTTCAACAAAAGTTAAACTAACACGTCTGTAATTACTCCCGTCACCCCTTTGATGCCCTTTGCGAATTGGGGATACATTTGAACTTCTCCAGTACGAGAGGACCGTCCCTGAATCCAAGGATGTTCTTATAATTATGGCTAAGGGTTTGCTTACTCCCTTAAAATTGGGGATACATTTGAACTTCTCCAGTACGAGAGGACCGTCCCTGAATCCATAATTATGGCTAAGGGTTTGCTTACTCCCTTTACCGCCTCCCTTAACAACTCTGGGTAGATTCTATCCACCCAAAGTGTCTTTCTTATGTTTAACTTCAACTATTTCTCCTGCATTTTCCTCTCAGTTATTATAAAGTCATTTGGCTCCCTATTAGAGTTTGATAAACTTCTGGCCTCCACTTCTCTACAGAATTCCTCATATGCGAAGGAAGATGCAAAATACTCATTCAGTTTATCAGCTACTTGAGTAGGATCAAAGGCAGATGCAAAATACTCATTCAATTTATCAGCTACTTGAGTAGGATCAAAGGCAGATGCAAAATACTCATTCAGTTTATCATCTACTTAGGTAGGATCATCAACAGTCGAACCATCTATGTTAAGTGGAACAATCTGATTCATCGCCTTCCTTTTAGAGTTTATATGAGTAAAGAAATCCTTGATGTTTTTCTTAGCATCTGTAAGATACAATATCTTACAAATTAAAGAAAGAGAAATATATAATTTTTATTATAACAATGACGGGGTTGCCGTTCCCCAAACTTGAAGATTAATTCTAAGTGAAGCTTCTGGTACAGTAATACACATTACAAATCACAAATATTGTTTAAGATAGTGGGTCTCACGCTAATGGAATTAAATTAAGTGGAGGCTATATTTAATGTAAGAGCAAATATACCGTGAAAATAAACATTTAGAAAGAGATATAGGATCAGCGCTCACTACCCGAAAGAAAAAGCGAAGATAGCGAGATCGAAGCAGTGGGGGGGGGGGGTCAGGGGATAGAAGGGTAGGAGACGAATTGCTCCAGAGATTACAATAGGATTGCCAGTGGGGAGCGGTTCTTGTTTACCGTAAACAGAGCGGGGGTGATCATTTTATAATAAGGCGAGATGAATCAAGTAAATGGACGCAGATGTTTTCTGGATGGTTCTGGAAAGATTCTAAGCTTCCGGATGTATAAAGAAAGTTCGAGAAATTTCTGGAAAGTCCTCTCTACACCGGAAGGAGCTCGACCTTCCTGTCATGGGTCGAGGCAACGTGATGTGCAAAAGGCAAATGAGAATGGAGATGATGATGGGGAGATAGAAATTATTGGTCGAGAAAAGGAAGGTGGTACGAAATAAAAAGGGAAGAGCGCGCGAGAAAGGGGGTGATGAAAAAATTTTTTAGAGAGGTAGGCTCGGAAAACAGTCCCAGGAAGTGATCCATCAGGAGAACCAGGTATGGTGAGATAACTAAGTTTTGAAAGTTTAAGTAAAGTATAGTTTAGGTTACTGTAAAGGGAACCTGCTCGAGATGAAACACAGAAGTCCGAAAGTGTCCACAGAGAGATATATTTAGGAGGAAGACGGTAAGAGATAATGCTTATGGAAGAACACCGGACCGCCCTGCAGCCTACAGAGATAAATAAAGTAAGAGAGAGCGACTCCTACTGAATAATCTGGCACAGCGACTAAAGGTATGATGACCAGGAATGATCGGCGAAGTGAATAGTATCCCTGATAAATGTTAGCAGTTCCGGAGCTGAAGCAGAGTGAACTCAGACTGATGGTGGACCCCGATGCAGAGCAGAAAGTCAAAGACCAATCCTTGTATTAGCTGAGGAATTCAGCTCACCAGAAGTAAGTGCTTAACGGCATATGTACCATTAGGTAATACAAAGGACTGTAGCTAAAGATAGCTGATGGTCAAAGGGGATTCTTTTGGGATAAATGTAGTTAATTCAATACTTATTCTATAGATAAGTGCAAAAATATCATAAGGATTGATTAATAAAAGGGTAGTTCATAGTTACGTTTCATCTGCCTGCCTAACTTTAATGAATGTAGAACAACAACTTTTTGGAAGGGTTATTCAATAGAGCTGACAGAGTTATTTAACATGTATAACATCCCAGAAGTAGAGGAGTGGCGCTGCTAACCGCAGATAGCCGAGATTGTCCTTGAAAATCCAAAGGTGAGACAGAACCATTAAAATTTAAATGGTAGCTTTATTAATGTTAAGGTGAGACTGGTCTAGAGAAACTTATCAGTCGGACAGTTAGCTTAAGTAGAAGAGAATTGTATTAGCGAAGGATTAAAGGAAGGATATCTGTAATAACTGTAGAAATAAATATGATTGTTTTAATGAACTTTAATTGGAAAAAAAATATATATATATATATAAACGCAAGAGAGTGTTACTGGCCCAATGGCAAGAAGAAGATGATGTATAGGAAGGCCTAATGACCAGGATCGTAAACCATGCCATGTACTAATATCAAGTGAATAATGTGTAATGATTTACTAGATTTCTTTTTTCTTTGTAAATATGTAAAATAAACTAATTGTATATATTGTAGAGAAACTGTGTTTGTCATACCCAGCCTAATACCCAGCCTGAACAAACAAAGAGGGGGACATAACCACTGCTATTCCCTAGAGCCAGTCAGTCTCTTCTGTGAGATAACAAGTCAGATGCAAAGTGGGGTATAGTAAGAATATAAATAATAATAAATGAGAAAGGGGATTTTTAAGATAAGGGAGCTTAATAATAAATAAAATAGAAATATAGAGACAAAGAAATCATATATACCACCCCACCCCCACACATCCTTTGCCAAAGATTTCTCGTAATCTTGCCTTCGCCTGCCTAACCTCCTTTGTGACTTGATTACAGACTAGCTTATATCTGCCATAGACTTCTGTGTCGCCTGATAATATGCATCCCATTCATTTTTCTTCTCTGCCGCCACGAGTCTCATTAATTCATCTGACATTCATTTAGGCCTAAACCTTGAATAGTATTTCTTAGTTGGTATGAAAAGACTAATAGCTTCCAAGATTAATTTTTTGAATGCTTCCCTTTTACAATATGCTGTTGGTAAAATCATCATTTGGTCCCACTGTATAGAATTGAAAAGCTGTCTGAGACAACGAGACCACTGCAATCACCTTTACGAAAGCAAAAACCCTTCCCTTTACCCCTGATGGTAATTACATCTTTAAGTAAATCACACATCATTATAATTATTGTTGTTTCTCTTATATTATTTCTCCCTGATTGGAGGATTCCATTTCGTGACGGGTACTGCTACCAAGTACGCAGGGTGGTTGTAATGTCTGGTGTTACTGTCGGTCGAGGAAATCTCTGACTCTCCTACAGGTGTTCAGGATTGCGACTTTCTGGAGTTCCTTGTAGGTGTTCTCTGGGAGACTTATTGTTGCTATGCTGCTATATAGTGTATTTGGTACCATACCGGTTGTTGACATGATGATTGGGACAGTTGATACTTCTTGCATATGCCACATCTCCTTGATCTCATGTCTCAGGTTCGTGTACTTCCTAATTTTTTCCTCGTGGGTTTTCTGTGCATTGCTAGTGTTCGGCACCGCTATGTCAATCAGGTAGGTAGCCTTTTCCATCTTGTCCACAAGAGTTATGTCCGGTCTGTTGTGCGGGATGGTCTTATCCGTTATTATGGCACGGTCCCAGTACAGCTTGTGGGTTCGGGTCTCTAGTACTGCCTGGGATTCGTACTTAAATTAGATTTTCTGTGGATGTTATATATTCCTGGAGTTCGCCAGTTGTGAGAGTTCTTATTCGTCTGTTTTACTTCTTCCCAAATCTGCCACCCTCTCATTTCTTGTACGTCCTTGGTTGTCTTGCGTTCTAGTTCTATCCAGGGGTCTTGGCTGTGATGTCTTACTTCCCTGATCCATATGTTCCCCCAGAACTCCTCAATCGTCTTCTTCTCTGGTGGTCCGTTCCCTCCTTTCCCATCTTCTCTGAGATTCCTGTAGAAGCCTCTTTGGTCCTCATCGAAGATTCGGTTGTTTAATTTCCTCTGGGGGCTCTCTTTGTATCGGCGTAGTCTCTTGCTGAGTGCAAGGAGGTTTTGCTTCAATGTGTCCAAGTACTTTCCTATTCTCTGATTTTTTGTCTCATGTTTGCTGTGGATGCTGTCTCGCTTGAGGATGCTCTTCACTTTTCCAGTTAATTTCTTATTCTATTGCCCCGTTGATACTGGGTCAATCGGCCTATCTTGACTCTTAATTCTTCCCTCTCCTGCTGAAGTCTTCTTTCCCAAGCTGGTGGTTCCTTCTGTTTTCGGTTCTTCTGCTGCCGGTCTCTCGCTTCTCTTCCATTAATCCTCGTGGCTGCTACCGCAGCACAATACACGGCTGTGTGGATGGCCGCCAGTGTTGTACCATTGGTGTCGAGGCAATCCGGTATTATGTGCCGATTCAGGTGGTCTGTGGCCCTCCACAAGGTTCTATTCGGCCTCTGCTTCGGTATCACGTGAGTCTTTGTGGGGTCCATTCTTTCGAATTCTGTTAGGCCCTTCTTCCACTCGTCCTCTTTTCTGGATATCATTACCTCATCTGTTTCCACTTCAGCTGCTGAGGGTTGTATTATTATTATTAGCCATATGATGCAAGGAAGTCTGAGGTTTATGCTGCACCAGCCAAAAAAAATTCTGAATTACCCTGAGAGAGAGAAGAGAGAGAGAGAGAGAGAGAGAGAGAGAGAGAGAGAGAGAGAGAGAGAGAGAGAGAGAGAGAGAGAGAGAGAAGAATGATGATATCGAGCTCAGGACCCTGGGTGTGCCAAGCCCATATTCACCAGATGTGAGCCCCTGGGGTTATATACAAGAGAGGGGAACATCTTATGAATAGGCCACAGGATAGTTTGTGCACTACACACTAAATAGATCTATGAGTCTATAGCTACATAATTTTTTTTTCCGAAGCCATGGAGCCAAGCTGAGTGTCTATCTTGACAGTGTATTTTATGGGAGGAGATTGTCCTTCCTGAGAAGATAGAAGATAGGGAGGATAATACAGAAGAACTCAATTCAAGTGTAGTTGTTGTTGCAGCCCGAGTTTACATTGTTTGAGGTGATGCACTGATTTCTGCTGAAATAGCTGTAGGAGTGGTCGATGAAGCCGTAGTTGTTGTAGGTACAGTTGAAGCTGTAGTTGTTGTTGAAGTGTCCACGGGAGCAGAAGTTGCACTATTTAAGTCAGAAGTTAGAGATAGTCTTCTAGCAAAGACATCATGGGCAAACAGTTGGAGAGCATGAAAAGCGTTAACGTTTTGAACTAAGAGTGACTCTTGAGCGGGAGAGAAGTTTTCAACTGACTTAGATAAACCATCTCTTATGTCGTTGCACAGTTGACACTCGTAGAGGACGTGTTTCCAATTTTAAATCCTACCGCAAGCACAGAGATCAGTTTGGGGTAACCTAAATTTGTAAATTTCTCATTTAAAGATCCATGTCCTGTTAATAAATAAGAGCGTAGATCCATAGAGAACTAGGTATTAATTTTCTTGCTTGACATGAAGGTAACTTCAGGAAAAAATTCTTTGGTGAAAATACCCAGAGATGTAGTGTCCCGACGTGTTTGCCATGTATTTAAAATTTCGTTCCAACACACATAGCTTTTTCACGCTTAACGTCTTAATCTATGGTGATATTCAAAAATTCAGTTGGAATCTGTCTCTCAATGCGAAAGCAGAGGCCTCTGTATATTAGGTGAAGGTCCAAGGGCAACGTGCCAGCGATAACTTGTAACGCCGATGTAGATACGGTTCTGCATACTTTTAGCATACTAAGGGTCATAGTTCTCTGTAAACTAGCTAGTTTTGCTTGAAATTTAACTATTTTTGCCCTGTAGAACCATGCGCCAAGAGCATAAGCCCGCCGTAGCCTAGTGGTCAGGCGCGCGGGTGCATAAGTACATGTGCCTTGAGTGACCGGGGTTCAAGGCCGTGACTGCTGAATACGGTGCTGTTTCTTGTATTCTGTCTATCCTGTGAACTCCTCTGACCGTTTAGTCGTCCCAGAGTATAAACAGATTTTTTTTTTTTTTTTTTATAAGTTGCCGTAGAGAGGAAGACGGCGTTGTAATAAACCTGAGAGACCCCAGTCAGTTCTAGAAACCTTCACGATGGCACCAGCAAAGTTTCTCATTTTAGCAGTTACATGATTAAGGTGTGAGAAAAAATTTAGTCTACAGTCCACAATCACACCCAAATATTTGGTTTCCGTGACAATTGGGAGTCGAACATTGTTAATTTTGACTTGTGGTGGGCGTTGAATATTTAATTTGGAGCCAAAAACCATCATTTTAGTCTTCGAAGCACTGATGGATAGTGTTCCATGCGGGGCCCAAGATAGACCCCTGAGGACACCCTCGATACACCTGCCTGCCTGGAGACCCGACAAAATTTTGATTTTACAAGAACATTCCGGTCGTTGAAGTAACTTCTGAAGAGAAGATAAAGTTGAGGACAATGGCCGGTACGGAAACGTTCGAAGGCGCTTTCCCATCAGAGGGAATCAAAAGCGCCCTCAAAGTCGACAAAAAAAAGCAAGCGTGTATTTAGATGTAGAATTTTCGATATGAGAGGTAAATTCAACCAGGGTATCCTCACAGGACCTGCCTGTCGTAAAACCATATTGATTGGATGACAGTAAATTCTATGACTGAAGGATATTCATTAGGCGCAAAGGCATGAGCCGTTCTAACAGTTTCCTTAGATTTTCTAGAAGGGTGATAGGTCTATAGGACTTTGGTTCCAAAGCTAGTTTGTCAGGTTTTTTAACAAGTTTCAGTAATGCTGTTTTCCATATGTCTGGGAAGAGGCCCTCTTGCAAACCTTTATTATAAAGATTAATCAATAATAGTGGTGGCGCCTCCGTAGGCAGGTGGGCAGGAGCAGTAGTGCATAGCACACGCTTCTTGATTAGACCGGGGTTCGAGCCCGTACCCACCAAATACGGAGGATGCGGTAGGTCACTGAATGACTACCGCATATTCCCAGCCCGGCTAAAGGGTGAGGGTTGGCGTCAGGAAGGGCATCCGGCCGTAAAAATTGCATGCTAAAACAATAAAAAAACGCTGACCGCATATAATAATGGGAAAAGGCGAGGGGAAAAAAAATCAATAATAGTGGTCTTAATTTAATTATCCTTAAAACAAATATGTTTGCTACTAAGTCCAGACCTGGACATTTTTTAATATTGATTTTCTTTGTGACAGTTTCAAGTTCCACAGAAGTAAATGGAGCTTCGTTAGATTTATATTCAGAGTTTGCAGAACGAGTGTTTGAGTGAGCTTGTGTGTCAGCTGAGGAGTCATCAATTGGGAATAATCTGTCCAAAATAGTGTTAACAGAGTCCGACCAGTCAGATGTCTCAACAGAATTGTTGACCACAGTAACAAAAACTTCTAATGAAGAGGTGTTGTTCCTTGAGATTTTGTAGAGAAGGCCCCACGGGTATGCATTGCAGAGCTGTTGAAGAAATTCATCCAGGTCTATCGTTTTCGAGAAGCTATAGCTTTTACGTATCTTTTTTTAAGAGATAAGGCCAATATTTTTAAGGGAGAAGGCCAATGCCGATGTCATTGGTATCTGCGTCGGGCCTGATGGACAGATTTTCTAAGCGTTGTGAGTTCTTGGGACCACCACGAATAAGTTTTGAAATTGATCTTTTTTTTCCCTTGAAGACTTGTATGAGGCTTTAATTATCGCACTTTGGATTGCAATAGCAGAGAAGTCCTGAAAAATATCTGTATCTTTCTCGGGAAAATCCGTGCAGATTGAGGCATCAAAAGATGGGCAATTAATATTTTTTATTGAAAACCTAATGAGGTCTGGTTGAGGAGTATAATTTTCGCCGGGAGTACTGGAGCTAGTTACGTAGAAAGAGATAACTCTGTGATCGCTTGTTGTCCAATCAAGAAAGACTGTCCAATCAGATATATTAGGACTGAAATTATAAGTAGTCAGGGTCACATCGATATTTGACTTCCCTGAATAACTTGAAAACGAAGCAAACTGTTGTGGTCTGTTGACAATAGATAAGTTATGGTTAATTATAAACTCTTCCAGAAGTTGGCCTCTTGTGTCAGAGCTAGTACTAAACCACATACTAGATTTGGCATTTACATCAGCTGTGTCCTTAAACACCAATACCAATACATCAGATGTGATTGTGATATTTTTAGGTCCCAAGAAGTTTAATGCAGATTCGAGGCAATTCAGGGAATTAAAATCCTCAGAAGGAGGGCAATATATAGACAAAAGGTAAAAAGTTAGGGTTTGATAGGTTACTAAAACACAAGTTGCTAGTTGATTGCAGAGTCCGTTGATAACAGTTATATCTAGATTTCCATTTAAAATAACTAAAAAAGTTTTAGGGT
Source organism: Mastigoproctus giganteus (assembly GCF_048544385.1). Taxonomy (NCBI): domain Eukaryota; kingdom Metazoa; phylum Arthropoda; class Arachnida; order Uropygi; family Thelyphonidae; genus Mastigoproctus; species Mastigoproctus giganteus. The sequence goes on along the minus strand of NC_143584.1, from coordinate 154,700,442 downwards.
CTTTTTGCACTTGTTGAATTACTCTGGTAGAAAGGGAAAATCCCTTTATTTTTGAAGTTTGGCCTAATCGAGCCTTTCCATAGTAGGGTTCCTCTACTGATATAACATCAATATGATTTTCCTCCGCAGACACTCTAATACCATCGGCGACAGCCCTGCAGTGGTGGCCGTTAATTTGCATAATTCGTAATTTACAAGACACCTGAGAAGAGTTATTATTTACATTATATACAGGATTGGAATGGGCATTATTCATTAGTAGTTCTCTAACGTGCCGTCTCCAGTGCTCGTGGGTTCTGCGGGCAGGTTGAATCTTTAACAGTGATGATACTCTCGCTTTTTACGTTTGCATTTTACACAGCAAGCAGGATTTTCTTTAAATGGACACTCGGCAAAAACGTGACCACTACGTGCACAGTGGCCACATGAGGGGGAATCGTTGGTACAATACTGTGTAGTATAACCAAAACCAAGGCAGAGATAGCATTTGGTTACTATAGTAAATGGACGATGTTTGTGGGAGCTCCAGGTTAGGAAAATTCTTTCTAACGATGAAATACAGTTATATATCTCTGGGGAGAAACTTATCGCCCAGTACACATATGAAGAGGATCTTGACTTTGTAGTGAATCTGAAGGTACCCTGCTTGATTTCATCGAGGGTAAAATTGAAATAAGCTAAGTTTTTATTATACAGATTTTCTATTATTTCCTCTTTTGAAAAGTCTTTAGGGACGTCATAAATTACCACGGAAGGATTACCTTTCCGAGAAGCTCCTGCAGAGATACCAGCAGTGGTAAAGGTTTCTGAAGCAGAAATACACTCAATATTTGACTTTGTCGCCGTTTTCAGAATGACGCCTCGGTTTCGAACTAATCTAAGGGACTTGACTTACATTCTTGAAGTTCAGTTTTTAAGGTTTTAGTGACTAGGTTTTTGACCTCGGTGCTTGTCTTGCATTCACTATTCTCAGAGGCTCTGATAATGATAACATTATTATTTGATTTAGTTTTCTCAATCAATTGCAACCCACTACAGGTGGCATCCACAAAAGTTTTGACCGCAGTAGGGCTCTGAGTTAATGACTGCGCATAAATAGCATCACTCTTGACAGGAATTTCCTGAGCTGACACTGGAGAATGATTTGATTGGATGAGAGTGGCAGGAGAAAACGAGTCTACTACTCTTTCAAGTAATTTTACTCGGATATTTACTTCTTTACTGATAACTTGGAGACTTTCATTTTCAATTAGTAGAGCAATGGCAATTGTCTCTAAATTCGATCACTTTTCCATGATAAGATTTTCAGAAATTATGGTGACCTTGTTAGCTTCACAGGCTAGAAAGCTAATAATATCTTTTCTCATCTTAGATATACGATCATATTGATAGGACACATCCTGAATAGTCTTGTATTTGACAGTCAACTATAGTTATAGCGGAAGATGAGAAGTCTTCTAACTGTGGAAGTTGTTTTCCATCACTTATAATGACGAAAAGAAATACAATATGGTTCTAAGATATTGAGAGACAGAGTAAGTTGTTCAAAAGTTTATAAAAGACTCCTTTTCCGGGTCTTCGGGGTATCTGAACTCATGCTTGCAGAGAGTGAAACCACTTAGACGTTCGGTGACAGTTTAAGCTTAAACAATACTGAAGGAATTTGTGTACATGTACTTACTTTGAAACTTTACCCTGAGGGAGGATTATATCCCTACTGAACTTTGCAGCAGCAGTCCCAAAGACGGAAAGGCAGAAATGACGAGCCGTAATGTATTGGAAAATGGCTATAACCTCACAAAAGAGCAACTGATCAGAAAACATAAAACAAACTATAAGCTGTAGAAGATGCAAAACTGAAAAATATTAGCATCTACAGATATGTAACCACATAGGCGTTACTGCAGCACTTAAGTTAATACTGAATTACACTTCAAATAAGATAAAAACATTCAATAATTAGGAGTACCAAAATCCACAACTATAACCGAACCCGCGCTAAGTACATCTTTTCCCGAAATGCAGCATACTGCTACTTTGAACTAACCAATGTTTGTTATAGGATTTTAGGCACATCAGTGACTTATGCCATATTGTGCCGTACTCATTATGTCTGTAAACTGGGTGTGTTCTGTGGTGCCCTCGTGGTATGTAGTAGTTGTAGTTGTAGGGTTTAAGCGCATCAGCGAATTAGGCCATATTGTGCCATATACGTACATTGTCTATTAATTGCATGTGTTCTGTGATCGATTTGCTTGTTTGCTGGACAAAATACCCGAGTTTAGGGGGCGAAAAATCATGCTAACCTCGTCTGATATCGACTGACTTAGCCACGTTTTGAAAAAGGTCCATAAAAATTACTCACATCATGGACGGGATTCCGACTAAGATCTCCCCCAGTGTGGAGGAGGATAGCGATTTTACCAACTGTGCTACCGCGAGGGAGCAAATGGGACCCTCAGGGTAGCACAGTTGGTAGAATCGCCGTACAGCAGTAGTAATAGTAGTAGTAGTGGTGATTATCTCCCTGAGATGATTCCTACTGTAGTTAACTCAGGCAAGAAGGCTACTACAGTTGTCTTCGACCTGAGACGATCCCAAACTGAGGTCTATATATCTCTGGATAGCATCTTCATCTCCCCAGATGAGCAATACATTGATTTAGGAGTTGCTTTTGATCTAAAACACATTCAGTAATCATCTTGATCTCGTCACGTCACGAGTGCAAAGCAGCATCTGCTGCAGGTTGATGTCCTTTACTAGGGACGTTCCTAGGGTATGCGGCGCCGGGGTGTCAATTGAAATCTGGCGCCTCCTTTAAAATTTTCTTCATATTTGTATGTAAGTTTCAGGTTTTCAGGCGCCCATAGAACGCTCACGCTTGGATGCAGTGCACTCCTTTCACCCTCGGGCCGGCTTGCCCCTGCCCTTTACATAACAAAGCGCTACATCGATACCATCATTTGCTCCTGCATTCTTTATGGGGTGGAGCTGTAGGGATCTGACGCCTCTACTATTCTGAAGCGTCTGTTTGCACAGAAATTCTGGTTACTGCGATGGCTGCACTCAAGCAGTTCATCTCAGTAACCAGAGCAACGGGTTACTGAGATGAACTCTGAGTTAGTCGCAGCACAACTATCCAGTTGCACAACTAACACTGGAGCCCCCCTCCCTCTATAGCTTAAAGGCCACCCTATCCCCGTGTCATAATAAACACCGATTGCACATCACAGACAGGATTATCCGTACTTAGATGCTAAGCCTGGTTCAACAACTAGACTTTGATTTCGTGAGATTCTCCAAAGAGTCAAGGTATTGAAAAGCATCCACGATGAACTGAACAATAAAACTCATCCATGAACTGTAATCCTTTCGACACCACTGTATAGATGCCCTTTGCCGAAGGTAACTTTACACCTCACAGGTGAAGAAACCGCAGGACAACAGTGAAATGTTACACGTTGTGCATATAATATCATCTATAACTTTGTCAATAGAAATTCAAGGATTGAGTATCATCCTTACTATCACTCAACTTTATATTTTGTGTTTTTTGTGTGATGTTTAATTATTTATATTAACTCCTGGCCACTTTATTCGGGCTGTGAGTAATATTGCTATGCTTTCTTCTGCACATTCTATGTAAAGAGAAATATGGAATAAAGGATTTTAATAATAATATTAAAATAATAAAAAAAGTCTGCTCGTGTTTCAACATTCACAGAGGCTTCGTCTGTTAGTGATTATAATACAAAGAATGAGAGATGTTAAGCAGGAGCCTTGCTCGTGACTAAAGTATCTACTGCTTACTACAGTGATTTCCCTATAAAGACATGTTACAAATGGAATGGATTCATGAGACCGTAAAAATGATAAATCATATGACTACCGTAATGTTATAAACAGTAGTGGTACATTTAAACCGCTTATTAAACTGTTCTAAATGTACAACTAAATACTTCAACAGGATACACTTAACTCTCGCATGTGAGAAAATCTTATCACATGCCTGATTCACATCTGTGGAAATGCTGGATACCGATCCTTGTGTGCCTAAACAAGTACACAGTCAAATATAAAAATTACTGGTCCGTTTTTTTGAGCTGCTGCAGACATCACCACTCAACGTTTCACTGGACCCAAATCTCCATCACTCCCACATGGGGGGGCAGAAATGTTTATCTGGAGTACCTACTTCCTTTAATACAACTTTTACCTGTTGTTCACGGTATGGGGGTTATCATTGATCCATGCTAGGTTGCTCTTCGCTAGAAAAGTGGGGAAAGGGGGTATCATGTCCTACCCGATACTTTCACTGCCAGGGCTAAGATACTGGATTAAGTGTGAGACGCACGAAAGTTCATTAACCTGTCTTAATACGTTACAATTAACTGTCCAGATACTTGCATGCTACAGTGATTAAAAACTATGAAATTGTTTTCATGAACGTGTCCTTATCTAATGTATGTACTACTTAGAGCTCGTTACACCTATTCGCACCACTGATCAGAAGGGCTGATGGGCAACTCTAACCAACACGTGTATGAGATGATCACAATTTCTATTTTCGGATCGCTTAAATGATTTTATTCTATAGGCACATTTAGATACATATTCTACATTTAAGCTACTTGAATCGTGTAACCTGAATGTAGTTACTCACACTTTACATCAGTTTTTTGAAGGAGCATTTTCATGAAAACGACGAGACCCTGATGAATTTTGGACTTAGAAGAAAGAAAGAAAAGAAATACAGAAAACGGTGAAAATATGAAACAACAGATGACGTTAATATGAAAAAAATTAAAACGAAACCAGAGAAAGTGAGTAAAAACAATAATAGTTATAGTCAGTAAACCTGATCAATATTTATTATTAATTTTATTTTTTAAACCTAGTCCAATGTAATGAAGCTTTCAGTTGTTAAATAATGATTTAATTTTGTTTGCCAATCAGTAACAGGTATCTCTCTGTATCATCAGAGAGATGATACAGAGATATTACTGCATAACAGAGGAAATAATTTCTTAATCGCACACTCATTACAGTTCACTGATAGTAAATTACAATAAGTAACACAGTAATAATGTTTATTTTTGCTCTTAGAGCCTGTTATATTCAGTTCACCGAGAAGACAAAAAATATATAATAAATTTTATTGAAATATATGAAAATTATATAAATATTCTTCACACTGACAACACAAGGTAGTAATTTAAAAGGCAAATCTTTCAATACGGTCCTCAATTTTACGGAATTTTTATTGCTAAGAAATGCGTTCAATTATTTGATGTGGCCCTGAATTTGATCGTATTTTACTATTTTCAACACAAGGGAACCTACAATTATTAGCACAGTCCCAGAACAGGTATGCAAACGATACGTTTAAAACTGTTCCCCCTCTTTTTTCTCTGCTATACACGTTTCATGGTTTAAGAAATAAAGATGTTATTACTTTATTATTTGCATTATGACCGTACTAATCTGAAAACACATACGCTGGGGTGTTAAAGAATTAAGAAAATTAATTCCATCTGCATCATCAGAAACAATGATGTCTGATTTTGAGACAGGATTTATAAACTGCAAAAACTGAATTGCGAACAGTAAGGCATCAAGGATGTTTCTTTCACTTTTACCAATCTATATACTGACATATTCAGCAAAATGGATTAAAGAAAAAGTACGACACTGATGCTGATTTTGTATTAGGTCTTAAATTTTTGCCGTCTTTAGCTTTCGTGTCTCCAATATACGTTGAAAACGTCTTTGAAATATTGTGTAATAGCAATATATTGCCACCAGTAAAGAATACAGTATATCAATAATATACTCTATTATCTATTATTATTCTATTATATTCAATTATTCTATTATATTCTATTATTCTATTATTATTATATTCTATTATTATTCTATTCTATTCTTTTATCTATAATATATATATTCAATAATATATATCAAGAATATTTCAATAAAATTTATTTTTTTATATTCTCGGTGAATTGTGCCTCCGTAGCCAGGTGGGAAGGAGAAGCAGTGCGTAGCACGCGCTTCTTGATTAGATCGGGGTTCGAGCCCATCACAACCAAATACGGAGGATGCGGAAAGGTCAGGGAATGACCACCGCATATCCCGGAGCAATATGGCCTTAGTTGCTAATGCTCCTAAAAACCAAAATAACAAACAAACAACAACTCGGTGAATTGTATACAACAGGCTCTAGAGTAAACATAAAATTATTACTGTGTCACTGATTCTAATTTATTTATCAGTGAACTGTGTTTTCGGTAAATTAATATTTGTGAATTGCTTTCAGTGCATTTCCGGATTCCCATTCTTTGCTATTAATCAATTACTCTTATAATTTATCCATCTGCTGAAAGCATAAATCACGTAATTGCAACAAAGTGCGAGTTAGGATCCCTGACGTGCAGAACTTTCGTATTTAAGCCAGTGCCGCATATCAGTGCAACGAGAGAAAAACTTCCGACACTGGCTGTTTTCCCCAGTATCAATACAATTTCACTAGTCAGTGAGGACTAAATTTAGCCTCTACATAATATCGTCCCTAAGCAAGTAATGTGTTCAAAAAGCTATTAATTTGTAAGTCGATAAGCTAACGACGCCATGCAAACGTCTTTACTGTTCATAAAAGGAATTTTCATCAGTTTCCAAAGGTTTTTTGGTTTTTTTTTTAAGGGTGGAGGAGCAAAGACATGCAACCTTCGCCCGAGACCGGCCAACTCCGCCACGGCGTGGAAAAACCATAAAAGTCCTTTCTAATATGATAATAGTTGAACCCGGGTATTTTTTTGCCCTGTGTGTGTCGATGTTGAAGAACTGCGATTACAACAATGCTAGCCAGTAGGGTAGAAGAATAGAGGTTGTACCTGTTATGACGAGGAGATATATGGCTGCTGCTCTGATTTTACTCCAAGGAAACTAAGGCCACGGTGTGTCAGTGTATTCTGTCTGTGAACTGCACGCATGCTATGGTCGGTTTGCATGCTTTTCTGGAGTACTTATTTATTTATTTAAATCAGTTCGAGGTACACATCTCACCCCGGAAAAGGTCTACAATTCCAAGGGATCAAATAAATAAATTTTCTTATATTTCAGGGCAACCACATAAGATCAGAGGAGTTTACAAGTACATCACCACATTTAACAAAAATGTGCAACCTCGCCGAAGACTGACTAACTCGGCCGTGCTGTAACAAAAAAGACTTTCAAATTCCTCTATTATATGGAACTAGAACCCAAGCCATTTCCTGTAAAAGAGCAGCAATTGTAACCACAGTGGTCGCCACAAGGGCCTAGATATATGGTCCTCATCCATCATATATAACTAGAACGCGAAATGGCGGTTAAGATTTCATTATCATAGTGGCAGTACAGGTAAACCACGATATATGCGGTTAATTCGTACAATGAGCGTACCGTATATCTCGAAACCGCATATATATCGAAGTTAAAAACCAATGGGAAAAATTCTAATTCATCCATGATGTTTTGGAACATTCGTCAGAAGACTTAATTTAGGCCTATAAAATACGTTTTAACTGTGTGTATATAGATAGAAATATAAAGAATAATGAAACGCAAGTAAGCTAAAAAACTTTTATTAAATAAATGATCTACAAAATATGTGAAAAATGGATATGCCACTTTCTAGAAACATATTTTTCAAGCGTCGTTTGAATAGTTGTAGCCTTCTTTTTCTCTTCATAAAATTTACGATAGCAGCTAATTCGATTTTCTAGGGTTCGGCGAACTACCATGCTTCTTTCCACATTCGTTTAACAATTTCCAAATTTCGAAACATCTGCAGAGTTAATTTAATGTAATTTCCTCAGAGACACACTCCTCTCCTTCAGTAGCAATTGCTTCTTCCTCGTCGTAGGCACGCTGCTGCTCCAATTCTATAAGATCTGTGTCAGTGAATGCGAATCCATGCATTCTCTGACATTAGAGGAATCGACATCTTCAAAGCCAAGATCCTTTCCAATGACGCTAATTTCTTCAATAACAGCGTCAACTCGATTTTCGAAGCCACAAAAGTCATTTGCGCAGTAAGGCAGAAAATATTTCCACACAGCCTTCATCATTGTACTAGCCGTAACTTCTTGCCATGACTCATAAATATTTTCAATAGCTTGCCTAATGTTAAAATTCTTCCAAAATTCAGTCAATGAAATTGCACCTTCCTTCATCGTAGCTTGCACTGCTTGCGCAAAAGTTCTTCATAGATAATAGGCCTTGAAAGTTGAAATTATGCCCTGATCCATTGGCTGTAGCAAAAACGTAGTTCGCAGGAAAAATACTACTTTTACATTTTCACACCGTCATTCAGCACAGCAGGATGGCCAGAGGCATTGTCAAGAACTAAGAGGGCTTTAAACGTAAGATTATTTTGCTTGCAATGGGTTTCGACTGCTGGACAAAAATAACTCTAAAACAATCTTCAAAAAATATTCGTGGCCCATGACTTTTTATTTGCTTGCCAAATTATCCCCTTTGAATTTGTTTTCTTTGAGCGATGAAAACCGGCTAAGTGCTTTTACCATTATGTTGTTGGTACCAATTGAAATCCGTTTTTGATTGCAATATTCCAGCCAAGTTATTAAAAGATTCTCAATTTCAATCAAAATAAGACTTTTGTTCCTAGTGCATTATGTTTAATAATGTCATGTTTCGCATCCAGAGTAATAACTTTACGTTTCTTCTTATCGGATTCCACTGATACATGACTTTTCCTTTTGGACATGGTGAACATTTAGAAAATATTAATTATTACTTAGTGCGAAATACAGTAATGGGAAGAGACTGCTCTGACACATCTGCCTAAGCCAAACTGGGCTTATGGCAGGATAGTGGAGCGGCAAAAGCACAATCTGGCAACACTGTTTATGGACGACAGTTTTCAGGAGTCTTTCTTTTTTTTTTTTTTTTTTTTTTCATTGTTAAAATTTTTTTGTTTCATAATCGGCTGCACTATTCGAAATTTGGGTACAAATGTTTGTGACCGTATTAACCGAAACTCGCATTGATCGAAAATGCATATACTGTATCGAGGTTTACCTGCATAAGTCTCATAGCTTGCTAAGTACGCTGTCAGATTTGTGTTTCCAAAGCACTGCACAAAGCGAACCTCAAGCGCAGAAAATGACGTAAAAAAAGTCCCAAACTATTACTCATTAAAGTAGTACACTGCAGGTAAAAGTAGCGCGGTAAGTAACCATAGGTAGTGGTATGATATGAGTCATCAGAATCCTTTATTAACCCCCCAACAAACAAATCTTTCTTAATCGCATGATAGAAGACTCACACTGCTACAATAGGTCAAACTATAATGATGCAACAAGAATGATGATAATAAGACTGAAAGTATTCCATTTCCATTATTATCTGGCAAGATTTCGAACAAAAAATAATCAGTTATTTAGCTCTACTAAAAACTTGTGAGCGAATCTACTTACAGTTATGTAGTTGTTTTTGTTGGCAGGAGTGGATAAAAGCACTGATCTGTAAATAAAGAAAAAATATTAAAAAACTGAATAAATATTTTTCAGTGATTTTATTCCAGTATCTTACTTTCTATAATTTTGTGTGTCTGTGCGGTGGCACAGTAACTGATTATCATCGTACCCCCAAATCCGAGTGGAAAAGGCCCGCGTTCGAATCCCGTCGATGACGCGAGGAACTTTAACGGGGTTTCATTCCGTGGCTGAGTTAGAAAGTCTCAGGTGTAGATAGCAAGGTTTCCTTACCCGAAACTGGGGTTTTTTCGTCCAGAAAAACAGGCAAATCGACCAGAGAACACAAGTAATTTACAGATGGGGTTTATGTAATCAATTACGGATAACCCTAAAACAATATATATATATATATACAGTGAAACTTCCCTTTAACGGACAGCCATGGGAACGAAAATTTGTCCGTTAGAGAGAAGTGTCCGCTAACAAGAAGTCTGAGGGAGAAAAAAAAAAAGAAAGAAAGAAAAATCGTTAAACGTTTAATGTAAAATTAAATTAAAATATATACAGATTTTGAACAATATTTTTGTAAATAATATACATACAATTGTGCTATGCATATTATGATTTTATCTTAAGAAAAATACACACTTATTTTCTTCTGCACCTTCTTCCGGCTGATAATTTTGTTTTCAACATTTGTTTGAAGTGAAGAAACCATCGAAAGTCCTTCAGTATCTTCTTCAGCGGCGAAAAACATTTTTAAACGATTGATTTGTATGAGCGCTTCTTCTATTTTCATCAGTGGTTCGTCATTAATATGTTCTTCGACAGAATGACCTCCTTCCATTTCTTCATCCTCATGAGGAACTTCTTGAAAAATATCGATGATAATGTCGTTGATATCTAGAGCACCATCTTCTGTAGTGAGGTTCGAGTCTATATCTTTGTAGCCAGGGTCACTTGTGGCTGAAGTATCGTACATTATCAATAGATGTTGAAGTTCTTGTTCTTCTTGGTGCTCCACATTGCTGTTCACAACTTCAATTTTTTCGTTTGAGAAGCCAGACTTTACAAAACAGTTCGCGACAGTTTGTTTTCTAATTGCGTTTACTGAAGAGGAAATCCATTGAATTGCATCTAGGATGCTGATTTTCTTTTCAAGGTCACTCGCACATGTTACATCGTTCATATTTGCAATGAGATGTCTTAAAACACGTTTTCTGTAGTGAAGTTTAAAATTTTTTATTATCCCTTGATCCAAGGGCTGGCACTCTGCAGATGTGGCAGACAAACGATTTGAATGTTGCACAATTATCCATGAAAAGAATAATTTTTCTGTTTTGACGAATCATGTTTTGGTTAAAGTGACTTTTTTCCATTCGCTCATGATATCTCGTGTCATCCACACTTTTTTATTAGACTTCCAGTCAACATTCAAAAGATTCAACAAAAGACATGCCCTTGAAACAACGAGGATTTTGTGGTTTTCCTATATCAAGAGGTTGTTCTAAGTCTCCCAGCATATTTGTACACAATAGTAGTCAAGCGTTAATTAGAAATTTTTCCGCCCTGGCACTTTTCGTTTTTTAGACTCATTGTTTTTTCAGGAAGAGCTTTAAAAAACAACCCTGTTTCGTCACAGTTGTAAATATCCTTAGCTTCAAAATCACGACATAAATCTTCCAATTTAACGGTCCACTCTGTTACAACCCCAATATCAACAGATCCACCTTCACCACTTACGGTTTTCCAAGAAATTTTATGCCGAGTTTTGAACTTGTCTAGCCATCCCACAGAAGCTTTGAACTCATTTACTCCCATAGATTTCGCAACCTCCAAAGCCTTTTCCCTAATAATAGGCCCATTAATTGGAATTTTTTTAGCACGTGCGCGACAAAACCACTCATACGTAACATTGTCAATTTGAAGTCCAACAGTTTTCGGGAATGATTTTTGAACCTGATCATTTCCGTGTTGCCAAAATTGTTTGAGCAGTTCATTTTTTTTCTTTAGGATGTCGCTTACCTGCGTCTTCCCGATTTTGAATTTTGCAGCGAGATTGCGAACACTATTTTTTTGTCGATCATACGCATTAATGAGTTCGACTTTATCTTTTAAAGTTAAATGTTTAAGAGAAGACATTGTGCACTTCACACGACACTGAACAAAACTGAAAACTCAAACTCAAAAGGCCGATCAAATACCCCCCCCCCCCCTGCACACACCGAATTCATCAGAAGTTTTACACGTGCCTTAAAATTCTTGAAAAAGGGTTCAGAACCGCGACGTAAACCTTGATAAAATTCAGAGAATCGGAAATAGAAAATAAACACACGATTGAGGCAATATGTGGAAGAAACGTTCCTAGAAAAAGGGCCGTGAGCTCTCCCGCAGTCCGTTATGGGGAGATCAAATTAAGTGCTAATCTAACCGAAACAGTGCAGATTGACTGTCTGCGTCCGTTACAGAGAATGTCCGCTAGACAGAAGCTGCAAACACGTTAAAACCAATAGAGGTGAGTTGGGGAATTTGAAAATGTCCGTTGTAGAGAGATGTCCGTTAGGAGAAGTTTCACTGTATATATATGTTCTATAAATTTCAAGATACACTGTCCTATCAATCTAAGAACTAGTTTCAGATTTTATGGATATTTGCTAGATTCGTCCATTTTCCTAAACACAGCCGGAAAATGGGTGGTTTTAGAAGAATCAGCTGTACCTGGTTTCGAATATTGGTTAATGTGATAAAAGGTTTATCACAATATCCAATATTTTTAAAATTTTTATTTGTCAAATAAAAGAATAAACTTGGTGCAGGTATTTAGGTAAAAATTTTTCTTAATTTTATGTTATATGCGATTAATATACACTTTTTAATTTGATTTTATGTATTCCGCCGGAGGTCTCTCTCTTTAGTAACAGGAGTTATCAGCTACCGTGTTGACGTTCTTTGTGACGTTTCGTTTGAAATTTTTCCTTATTCTTCGCTGACGCATTATTTTCCGGAAAGTGATCCAAATGGAAATGTAAGAGGTGAACATTTAAGCCTATATGAAGTCAGAACGTTTCCAACAATCTTTTTTAAAGTTTGATATCCTTCCTGTTCCCAAGAAGTTCTTAACAACATTTCTGAAGATAACTCATGCTTCTCTTTCAACTTATTTGTTCCTTTAAAAACTGTTCATCCGATGCTTTGAGATACCACAAAAAATCATCTGTGTCTCGTAGCTGAGAGCTGGGAATTTGCTGAAAATATAATTGCGTTACTGTTCTTATCCATGACCTTTAGATACCTTCGTGAAGCCCGGTTTTCTGTGGATTTGAAGTAGGGTTAACAAACTTTTTACAATGATATTCAGATCACATAAAATCTACTCTTGCTCATGGATTATTGGACCAATTTACCTGGAGAGACTTCTACATTTAAGTAACAATTAGATGTATAGTACTGTGAAAACCTCAAAAATGCACTGTATATGTACTTCGCCCGTATTTTATGCTTAGTTTGCCAGTTGCTGAAAGAAAAACCTGAGTTTTAGAGAGTGGAGAGGGATTATGCGACCCCTTCACCGAAACCGACTAACTCGCCTAATAAAAACTCCTGCTTCCCAACTGGAACTGACCTTCAAATTCGTTCCGCAATGGTAATCGAAAACAGGTCCTTTCTACTTGGTGTGGGAGAACAGCGTGTGCCTTTATTGTGCTTCCGCGAAGGTGCTCTGCTCATTATATAGAACCTTTCCAAGAATAAATTCAAGATTTCCATATATGTCCTTTAAATTAACAGATTGACTAGAACAGAAGCATACTGGCCATCGTTGTGAAAGAGAACACCGCGAATATGAAATTTTCCCGATAGCATCAGTGGCACACCTTGCGTTGGGTGAAGGATATGTTAGTTCTAGCAAGAATTCTGTTGAATATACACGTAACCACCTTATGTGCTTAGGGAGGGCAAGCCGGATTAAGACACGAGCTAGCAGGGCCCTTGCCCGGGAGCCAGTCTTTAAGAGGCGCCAAAATTTACAGATCATGAATATATATATATATATCCTTAGTAAAATGGGGGGGGGCGAAAACTTTTTCTGCCCGGGGCGCGAAAATACCTTGGTCCATCAGTGCCGGACCAGGGTTCTATAGTATTGAACAGCTTATTGAACCCATATCTGAGGCGCTAATCAGTGAAATATGGGATGATCACATCTAACGGGGCTATAATGACCAGATCGCACGTGCCAGACTGATTGACCGCTATCTGGAAATGAATGAATAGCACCATTCGTATAGCGTGGGCAGCGCGAGCTCCTGCCCTTACAGAGCTTGCTTGGAACACTCTTGGGATACCCTTATTTCCTCATTGGGTTGGGTTGTTTTTAGAATTTCTACCGAGGAAACTAAGCCACTAAGCCCATGAAGTGTCACTATGATATCTGTAAATTGCTATATTTTATTTAGGTTTGCTTTTTCGATGGACGAAAACCTGCATTTCAGGAAGAAAAAACCAAAAAACTTTCAAGAAGTTCTGAAGAGTTTTCGTGGACCAGTGAGAATCATTACTGCCTGTGCTTCTAATAGCCATATCAATGTTGCACTCTGACGTGGCTTCTAATAGTCACACCAGCGTGTAGCATTGATTTGAGTTCTGTAATGCAGTCAAGGAGGACTATACTCCCTCTACTGACCAGCAACTGACATTCTATTCTTGATCAATATGTCGTGTTCATTAATTTGTGCTCTCGTATTCACTGTCATTTTATTAGTAATTAATATTTTCGGTTTACAAATCTATAGCGCTCATTAAAGTTCATCTGCTTACTAAGTTGCAGGCGAATATTTGCATGCGTCCTGCAATATGCTCCGATTTGTGGCCGTTGCTTAAATTTTGGAAACTAGTGTAAGAAAACTGAACATGACAGAAAAAGTGTAATATTTGATAGAATAGAATAAGTCAAACATGCTAACAAAAAATAGGGAAATGAATATTATAAAAATATCTGCCTAGCTCATTTATAAAGAAAGACTTCCATGCAGCATGAATTTCCTTTTATAAAGGAACAGTATGAGAGAAACAGGCTTCGTATAACCAAAGGCATATAACTGTTTAAAAAAGATCGAAGGTTGTTGTTGTAGGGTTTTAGGCGTATTGGCAGCTTAGGCCATATTGCGTCGTATATAATATTTCTGTAAACTGCGTGTGTTCTGTGGTCAAGTTGCTGTTTCCTGGACGAAAAACCATGCTAACCTCGCCTGAAACCAACTGACTCAGTCATGTTGTGAAAAAGACCCATAAAAATTCTGCATGTCATCGATGGGATTCGAATTCAAATCTTTGCCACGTGGTGTAGAGAGAACAGCGATTCTACTAACTGTGATAACCGCGAGGACAAAGTGTCCAATAAGAACTTACTAGTATGTTGCTGTGTAATTTTGTGAAAAATTATACTTACGTTTTCATTGCTAGATGTGGCTTCAATAGGGGAGGAAATTAATGTTCGCTGCAGACTACGAACGCCCGATAAAGGGGTTAAGCTATGAAGTATGAAAGTCAGCATTTGTTAATACTTTTCGAATACTGTGAACCAGGGATTCAGGAAAGACACAAACTATTATTAATACGAGGACGATAGGTGCATGGCATCGGATTTTACGGAACAGATGCAACACGCAAACCAACACCACAGCACATCAAAGCGCCGACTTTTCTAGTGCAAAACCCACCATAATTAATCCCTAGAACGTGGGAAAGTTGTCTTATGAAGTGATGAATTATACACGATTTTCAACCTGATGGTCATGTGTGGATCTAGCGGTTGCTCGGAGAGTGTTAATCATCAGAGTGTGTTGTCTCAACTGTGAAGTTTGGTGGAAGTGCTTTCATCATCTAGAGTTGTTTCTTGTGCTTTGGGATTGTACCACTGCCCTCGTGGGTAGCACAGTTGGCAGGATCGCCGTCCTCCCCCCACTGGGTGAAAAAGACCTGAGTTCGATTCTGTCCATGACGGGAGGAATTTTTATGGGTATTTTTCACGGCGTGGCTGAGTTAGTCGGTCTCAGGAGAGGGTAGCATGGTTTTCTCCCGAAAACTCGGATTTTTCGTCCAGAAAACAGAAAATCTACCTCAGAATACACGTAATTTAGAGACAATATACACGGAGCAACACGGCCTTAGTTGCCGATACTCCTAAAATCCAACAACAACAACTTGGACTACTGGTTATCGTGCAGGCAACAATGAATGTCGTGAAGTACATTGGCATTCTAGATACTTTCACTGTTCCTACACTGTGGCAGTAGAACATGGGGAAGGGGACGTTTTCTGTTTCGGCATGATAATGAACCGCGTCATACTGCACAGTCAGTAGTGACTTCATCTGAAGACATGGGCATGCAAAAACTGAACTGGCCTACCCAGAGCACTACTCTTAACTTCGCTGAGTACCTTTCGGATGAAATGGAAGGTCGGTTTCAGACCAGGCCAACATGCCCACAGTCACTATATAAACAGATCGTTGCATTAAAGGACGCAAAAAAATGCCGTCTTCCTATTATCAAAAATCGGTCTATCCCGACAAGGATGCATGTGTAATTAAGGTCAAAGTCGTGCCTATACATTATTAAATACTGTATAAAGAGTTCTTTGAAACACGCAGGTGTCCGGTTACCTTTGGCAATGTGGTATATATGCAATACCAACTTAAATATGCCAAATAAATAAAACTAACATATGTTAATGTATGATAAAAAAAAAAAAATACGTTAATATGTTTTTGTGGGTTGAACTTCTCGTAAGCTCCTTTATTTTATAATAATAATAAATAAATATAAATTATTAATTAATTTATATTTATTTATTATTATTATTGTACACATAAACCATAACGCCAATGTTAAGATTTTTACACTTCTCATAAGAAAATGACGCAAAGAGCGTACAGAGTTTTTTTGGATGGGAGGATATTTTTATGATACGTTTAATACGAAATATAAATAGCATTTCATCAAATCTTATAGTCGTAGATTTAAATTTCCAGTTGACCACGCTTTATGAGCTTAGAAATTAAAGTGAGACCAAATCCAAAAGTGATTTTCATCTAAATTATTCAATTTATGTGTATAATTTTTTTAATCAGAACTCACGCAGCTGTAAAGGTGTGACAATAAGCATGCAACTGGAATACTGCCTAAAGCATCTTGCTAACTAGGTGATAACGCGTCACGTGCTTATTAAAGATGTCACGTGAAGACCAAGAATCTGAGCCCGCCAATGAACCCCTGAAACGTCACTTAGTTCCCCACAGCTAAAACGGACTGTAATGGAAATAATTTAGCATTTGTGACACTTTTACTGCCGCTCAGCATATTTCTCTCCAAGCGAATAACATCTCCTATGGCAGAAATTTTAGTGCGCTACTTTCGTCTTTATTTGACATTTGTTTTATAATTGGAACCACTATTAACAAATGCTTACCTTCATACTGAAGACCTTAACCCCTTTATTAGGCGCTCGGAATCTGCAGCGAACATTAATTTTCCCCCCACATTGATTTCGTCATTTATTCTCCTTTCATTACTGAAAATACAAACCAAGAATCGAAAATGTTTACTGAAATTAAAGAGCATGGAATTATTAAACACGATAATACAAAACATCACAATTTATGAAGGATACAGAATAAGGAGACTTACGTGTCAAAAAATCTCACGGCAATTGTTTCATTAGTGAAGTGTTTCAGTTCATATTTAAATCTGAATAATGCTCTCAGATTTTCCATTAGAGATCTGTTACTTGATGAGCAAGAAACTGAGGATTAAATCAATTATTCACTGGATCATATGTGATAAAATTTTAGCCGTTCATGTTACTTTCGGTAGTGATTCAATATGTTTATTCTGTTTTAAAACAACCCTTTTACAAAAACTCATATTTTTCACGTGTTCTGACATCAACCCTGTGTGCAGTGGATTCTGCCAGATAGTTCTGTCGTCACGAATATATTCTGTGCTCGTCCAAGTCCATTGGCTAACTCACCAAAAGTTACACCTCTGATTCTATGACGTCAGAAACGCAACTAGACTCGTACTAGATGCCTCAGTTACCTTCATTCAAATGGGACGTCAGTTACCTGTTAACTATGATTCAAGAAAGCAGGTTATGTGTGTAGGCCAACGGCCCCTGTTTTACCTGTATTGCTCTGTTGGATTTTACTTGAACGTTATTCATTCTTAGTATTGTTTTAACGTGCGTTTAACGGTCGAAGATGACGTTTACGTGGGATTGTGTGGATCGTGCCGTCTCGTGGTTGTTTTTACAAATGGGCCAACTTATAGCGAGACAACCCGGTTATTTTATCATAGTTCCGTTATTACTTGCAGGATTGCTTGGATCGGGATTACAAAGGATACGTTATGAAGATGATCCAGAATATTTGTTCACTCCCACCAACGGACGCTCAAAAATTGAACGGAATATTGTAGAAACCATATTTCCGATGAACTCTTCCAGCAATTTCGATCTGAGCAGAATAACACGACCCGGTCACTTTGGTCGGGTAATTGCCATTGCGAAAGATGGTGGGACAGTATTAAGGACAGAAGTGTTTAGTGAAATTGAAGAGCTGGACATGATAATCCAAAATATCACTATTTACGAAGAAGATAGAATCTGGAAGTATGGAGACCTATGTGCGAAACAAGTTCATGGCAATTGTTTCACTAATGACGTGTTTGAGTTTAAATCTCCGATTGCAGACATAGAGGAAGGGAACTATACAATTAAGTATCCTTTAATGGATTACGGAGGCAAAGTTCACTTCCTTGGAGGGGCACTGGGAGGGGTTTCACTAACAAAAGATGATACAGTGCAGGAATGTAAAGCCATTAATTTAATGTATTACTTAGATTGGAATACTCCCAGGTCTGAAAATATGGCAAGCCACTGGGAAGGGGAGTTCCTAGACACAATAGCTTCTCTAGAATTTGAGCATATATCACTGTCCATGTTTGTATCCTCGACGTTGAAAGAAGAACTAGAAAAGAATACTCAAAGTGTGGTCCCCTTTTTAAGTTTGACTTTGGTTATAATGTTAGTGTTTTCTATTATCACCTGTATGATGGCTGATTGGGTTACAAGTAAGCCCTGGTTGGGGGTTATTGGCTGTATCTCGTCCATTATGGGAGTTGCCGCCGCCTTTGGTTTAGTTATATATTTCGGCTTGGAGTTCATTGGCATCAACCTGGCCGCCCCGTTCCTCATGCTTGGTAAGTAAAACTTAATTTTGACCACTTCCTCTATTCATTTCATATATATTGAAAGAAAATAGTAAAAGAGAATACTTGCGTATTTTGCTTCATTGGTTGTTCGAATCTCAAAAGATAGGTAAATAAAACTCTATTAAAGTAATCTAATTGGCAGCCAGATGAAAACAGCTGGCACTACTAAAACCACATCACTTGTATCTATCACTTGCTCGCCATGGTTCACAATGAATAGTAACTTTTTTTTTTTTTTGTACCTTTACTTAATATTAATGGGAGACAAACTCCTCCTTGAATGATTAAGCTATATGGCTGATTACGATGAATAGGAATAATCTTATGTACAATTAAAACATGAGACGTCAGATATTGACACTCCTCATTACTTCTGTTAATTGAGAACCTGCATAACTCAACAAACAAAGGATTAAAAGGTATATTCCCCACCCCTAATTTTTTCTAGTAAGTAAATCTTCCTTACTCCACCTTTTTTCATATTGGTTTCGAAAACTTTCGACCTCAGTCTTCTCTAATACGAAGGAACATGTCTACAAAAATAAGTTTTTAGATGCATTGGTTAAAAATAAAGGTAATTCGCATTACAGGAAAGAGTGGATCGAATAGGTGTATGCAGTTATCCCATCAATTACCCGTCCCCCTACTTCAACTTTCTGAGGAAAGTGTCTCCATGTTAGTATATAAATCATCACGTTGCCTAAAGATGGTTACAACAGGTGAAAACACAGTACAAAGAATTTCGGAGAAATAAAAAAACAGCATAAGTGTTGGCACAATGAGAAAAAAGTAGTAATACAAGTCATATACGAACAATGACTCGATAACTTAAAAAGCAGATCAAGAGTGTCCACGCGGAAGGGAATTGTTAACCCATTTCCTACTGACGGAATGGATTATGCACAGCATTGGCAAAATATACTATAAAAATAACTTGTTTTCATTCTTTAAACCTTCAACAATAGTTTATGTAATAAAAGCGTATATGAAAATGTGCTTTAAAGAGCCCTCCCTCTTAAAAGTCAACGGCAATCCCTTCCCCTTATTCTAAGAATTTTATCCCCTCCTCCCCAATCACTGGAATTTCTAGGACACTTCACCTAGATATTGCACCTTAGTGTACAACGTAAAGAAGTGCACTTTACCTGGTAAATAAGTGCTTAGAATATATCGGTTGACGTAATGCTAAATCCCGAAGGCTGGAGTCACTTGGAATCTGAATCAAATAAAAGATAAAATTAAAATCTTGTATTTGATTCAGATTTATCTTATTTCATTTTTAGTGCATATCCACAAAAAATGAAATGTACCGCAACAGTTGGGAGATAGGAAAATGCAAACTAATTGTGGCTATTGTTTAGAATTTTCCTGCCTCGTATCAGTACTTTGATAAAGAATCTGTACTAAATTATTCTCAATTAGCAACATTAAACCGAAAATATTCATTCATTAAACCAGAATAAACGAGATCCATATAACGATCTACGGAAAAGTCAACCACTTTTAATTAAAAAAATATATTAATATCAATTTGCATTCGAAACCTAAACCGTACAAATACAAAGTTAAAATCGAAAGGATAAATGGGATATCGGTTTACAATGGATTCATGCAAATTTTCTTAAAAATTAACTTGCAAGAAATAAGTTTTTCAAATATTGATGAAAAGATAATTCACCTCATTTACTCCCTCACTTAAAGTACGTAATTATTAAATACGAAAGTAACGATGGTGCAAGGCGTTTGGAAAGTAACACTTAAAATAAGCAATTAGCCCAAGATAAACTAATTTATTTTTTCCCTATTCAGCATAGGGATCAAGTGTTGTTTTGATATCTTACAATCAACTATATATATATATCATTCGTAAAAATATTTGGCTCAACTCCAAAACATGGGTACACCGCGTTGCGGGAGTGGCTGAATCGGGTCGGATTCAAGCAAAAGAAATGTGGGTTTTTTTTTTAAATAGCCTTTCATTTTTGGCTAGTGAAAAAAGATTACATTATGTTAGTTTACGCCACTAATTCAGGACGGATTCAAGTAAAAGAAGCCACGCCCGCAAAGTGGTACCCATGCTCTGAAATATAACCAAATATTTTGGTATTTTTTGAAATTAATCGTTATAACATTATTTTTTCTTTCGGATGCAGTACCGTACTGTAGAGGCATCAGAAGTGGAAGAACGAGTTTCATGTTAGACTAGAGGGGAGTAGCGAACCTACCATACCGCCATTGCTGGGAGAAGAAGGGTCAGGGAGCTTGGACGGTTGATTTGGAGTGGTTATTTAACAGCACAGGGAGGCAGAATTAGTAGTTTCGCTACTAGATATGGCCCTGATTATCACCAAAAGGGCGAGATAAAACTTACAGCTGTGAATTGATCCACTTCTCCCATATTCTGGAATTTTTATCTTACTAGTCCCACGATGTGAGAACTGTCGCGCATCGCAATTAGAAGCATGTAAAGTGTACCGCAGTAGTTCCATCGGTTACCAATTTCTTAACCGCCTCCCCCCCCCCCCAACCATACCTAGTTAAAGCTAAGGTTGTGTAAATTTGTGTAAAAAAAAGTGTATATCCCAAAGTACATATCTTGAAAATCGCTTAAGCGTGTGACTTAACTTAATCCTCCAGAAAATTCTGCTTTCATAAGAGATACTTTTGAATAAAATAAAACATCTCGTGAAATAAAACCAAAACGGCAAGATAATTACGAGGAAAATAATTGCCAACTACGTGCGGTGTCAAGTTTAAAACGTACAAAATTTGTATTGTCGTAACCAGACTATTCCTGCAGTATGAAAAATGCTTATCGATCCCGTGAGGCAAACATATGTAAACGATTATGCATTAAAGGCATATCTGATGCATGGGAACAATTAAATGCATAACTTAAAATTTGAAAAATAAATGTCAACAGTTATCTTTTATTCCTCCGCTACCAGTACGTCAAAGACAGCACTGCATATCAAGATCAGTAGTTAAATTAGATTATTACATACTTTAGAATGCTCTTCTTGCCCATATGAAGTTCGGCAAAGGATCAATCTTCGTTTGCCAAAAATTGATCTTCGGCAAAGATATTTAAACAAAGCAAAAGACCACTGAGGCAACAGAACCTAGCAGCGATAATTTAGCACGTTTCATTTCTCGAATTTAAAAATGGAAAAAGCTAACCTCTTAGCTGGCACTATATATAGATATTTATGTAGGCTTTATTGTTTATAATGTATGGATGAGATTTATAACTTTAATATAAGCAAGTGAAGCTCTCAATCTGACTATAGTTAAATACCGTATAGCTAAGGTGGGGATTTTCATTTATAAAGTGTAATAACTTTCCTTAGAACGTCGGCAGAACAGTTGTGAAATATTGAGAATACGGAAAGTTATGAAGGTATACCGTATTTGATTAACCCTTTAGATCTTCGTAAATGTGTCTAAAAATTTGGAAAATTCCAAAGCAATATGAATTGCTGCTTAATTTTTGCATTCTTTTTCTGTATTCTGCTATCGATCTTATTACATTCGATAACCTGATTATTTAAGTCATTTATCACAATATAATACGCCGACCGGGCTAGCCGGGTGGGTAAAGTACCTGCCTGGCAACCCACAGGTCGCGGCTTCGAATCCCGCCTCGGGCTTGGACCAGAGTAGTGCAAAAACCTTGGGAGGTGCATTATAGCCACAGAAGCCAACTAAAAAAAAAAAAAAAAAAAAAACACAATACATTTTACTAATTCTGTTTTAGGGTTGTAAATAGGCTCGAGCATTTCACTGCTAATTTCATTTACTGATTGCATATTTATGTGCAGCTGAATATTAATGATTTTCATTGTAATGTATACCAGTAAATAGTGAGTAGAGATGTCAACTTAAAACTCAGTTATTAAATGTCTTAACGAAAGTTGGTTTTTTTTTTTTTTTAAGGGAGATCCTAATTCCGCAAATGGCCAAATTTAAATATGAAGGACATTGATTAGACAGACGGAAAAGAAATCCATAATCGTTATGAACACTTCACCGAGCGAAAAATAAGAATGTTTAGGAACGGCGCGCATGGGTGCTGTTATTGTTTATGACGTATCGTTCAGGTCTAGCGCGTTCTTTAGGGTGAAATGGCATGCCTGGGTTGGGGTACATCCTGGAATTCTATTTTTGGTTTTTTCTAGATCCTGAAGTAGTACTATAATTTCGTGAGACAATCGTTCTAAATGCTCATCCCACCCTCTGGTCGTTAACCTTCCAATTAATCATTCTTCACGAGTAGGAAATCGCCATAGTAACCGCATAACTTACAATCCATTCAGTACTTCTAGTTTCATAACTTGAGGTAAAAACTGCAGTATTAAGAGATCGCAAGGAAGTATCTTAGATTATTTTGATCTAATGAGATCCTTGCAGATATATTATTGTAAATATTCGAGAACTATTTACAGTAAGTTTCGTAATGCATCAGTAATTTTTCAAACTGAAATCATTCCATTTTGGTACTGCTGTTCATATTTTCGAGCATGAAATCGGAAAGGTGTATGGCGGAGGGGGGGAGAACTGACCTATTGACTCTCAAGGAAAATTCACTCGTATCTCAGAATTATTAATTTTAACTTCACCCATCTCCCGTAAGAAAATTCTTGGCGACGTACCCTGTTCCCAAATGCACACCAAAACTCCTTTTCATACTGAACTGTCCAAAAGCAAGCGGCACTCGGATTATTCTTACCATGAAATAGGACATTCTTTTACTGTGTTGTAAACACTTTTCACCTGATGTGCCTTTTACACAATATACACAGAATTTCTACATAAAAGGCTGGTCAGTATACAAATAACTGTCACTCGAAGGTCCTCGAGTTTTAGACACAGCTAATTCATGTTTTTGGCGATGCTATCGGTAGAAAACAATATTGGCAACTTAAGTTGCTTCCTGGATAACAGTTAATTTCATTGTAGTAAGGATGGCGATGATGACGAATGTGAGTGAACGAGTCCCTTAGGTGTATAAGGCCTTGAATGGGTTGAGCACGTTGAATTCTGATGGGATCCTTCCACTTGTTCAGATTACGAACCTAAGGTGGCATAAATTCAAATTAAGAAAGGACAATGTAGAATAGATGTGCGGAAATTTGCCTTTAGCCAGTGGGTGATTAATTGCTGGAACAAACTTCCATCTGTCGTTGTGGAAGTTGATAGGTTGAATAAATTTAAGGAGGAACTGGACAGGCATTTGGAGGGAGTGGTGTGATTCCCTCCCCCTTTGGTTGATGCTGCATAAGCTCATACACTTGCTTTCTTGCCTCACATGCCACTACTACTTGATGAACCACTGATCCAGAAGTAACGTTCCAACAAAATTCGAATATAGTTCAAATACTTTCTTTTTTTTTTTATGGCCTCTGTCGGGAACTTAGGCAACCCTGGCAGAGGCCAGCCAGAGTATAATGGGCAGCCTGGCTCACCTCCCAGTGGTTGTAGCGGGTAACGTAGGGGGCCCCGCAGCCAAGAGACAGAACAAAGCACAATGCTACATAAACCAGAACTTATACTTTTTCTGGTTGTGCAGTAGTTCTGCATTCCATCAGAGTTTATACTGCGCAAATGTGGGAAACCACCGGTGGCACCTGACCCTAAATACAATGCCACTATGGTTCAAATACTTATCAGGCAGGATTGATTGAAGAAATTACTTATTCCGCAATGTGGCAGCCAGAACACTAAATCGAGATCAAAATATACATAAAAGTAACCTTATAAAATCTAGTAAAAAATGACTACCATTAACTAATTACAATCTACAGAAATTAGTCCAACGTCAAGAAACATGTCTTCTCGAACTTCAAATTATACGCGGTACTACAGTATTAAATGATTTAATACGTTTCGTGTTTGGGGGTCACAGAGAGAGAGAGAGCGAGCGAGCGAGCGCTGGGATTTGAGCAGTATTATTTGAGGAAAAGCATGCAACCGAATAGGAGCCAGTATTTGGCGAAAAATTTTCCTCAAATAATACTGGTTTCTATTCTGCTTCAAAAGATAATCTACACATACATTCTTCTGTATACGTCTCATATTTGAACCGTTACTAACACAACACTTAATTTCTTGGAACATGTCCTAATATATGAAGTTAATTCTGCATCATTCCAAGTCTCCTTTCTCTCTTACGCTTGAAAGAAATTGTGCCTTACATAATACGCATTAAGTAATTTTACCGAAGAAAAGCGGTAAACAGTTGAATGAACAAATGACTTAGCAGCTTCCATTGAGGAGAGTCTGAGATCTGCCAAAGTCTTGTACAGAGCGTGAGATTCAAAAATTATAAGAGGGCGCTTGTAAATGCATTCAGACAGAATGAAAAAGCCTATTTTCATTCATACGAATGTTTTCTAGTTGCGTTTAAATAGTCTTGTAACTCATATTACATGGGGAAAATGTTCCTGGTATCGCAAACAACTTGGGATTATTTCACACAACTACCGGAACGGGTATCTTGTACTAAACTGGGAGAGAGCTGTTGCCCGAGGTATGCGAGGACACTAAACCTAGTGAACCACTACTTCAGATGTTCAGTAAAGGGAAGCCAAGCAGTGACGTCATGTCATTGGTAAAGTAGTCACGGCACAAACCGGAAGAAACAAAACACCATTCCACAGGCTGAATACACACTAAGGAGCCAGTCTCCTGCCAACCAAGGAGACTGTGCCACGGGCACAATCTCAAATAACCGATACCGATAGCTTGTACCATGTAACTAGTTCGCATCAACTGTTAACTGACAGCTTCAGGGGTTTCAAACGATGGCAACTCATTACAATTTATTTAATGAATATTAATGAGAAGCTGTGAATTACTCGCCATGCTTAAATACATCTTTCATGATTTAAGACAGATGTGTAACAAGTGCAGTATGTCTAAAACCACACCTTAACAGATGAATAAAATTAACAGAAATCTATTAACGCGTGACGCAGAAGGAAAAATTTCTTAACTGCTGGACCATTTTTCTATAGTGCATTACAGGATACGTACATAATGTTTGACATAATAAAGGATAAATTCTTCGAAGAAATTATTCATAAGATTATACACAATACAATTCTATACTGACACTGTCAGACCTTTATATCGACAAAAAGGTAATAATCACGGGTCCGGCTTGTTAGTTAGGATCACAGAATTGAGGGGACTGCACCCCCGCATAAAACGGCAACATACACTTCTATAGTGATTATATAATATCGGTGTTTAGATACACCATAGACACTCTTTAAAAAAAAAAAAAACTACAAAGTAGTTGCTGTGGGCATCATTTGCTCTTTCTCATATTGTGCTCTGCCTTCACGACGAGTTGCCATGATACTGCACTACCTCAAATAAGTAACGCTTCACTAATAGAGAAGACTGTTGTTACTTATTCTCAGTGAGTACCACCACCCAGACATGTTTTTTTTTAAGAGTGTCTATGGTGTATCTAAACACCGATGTTATATAGATACTAAACTCTTAAAGTATTATGCCATGTGCATTTAAATATTAACTTCTACAGTGATGTACGTGTGTTATCTGTAGGAAATATGTTCGCAGACTGAAAAAATCCCGGAATAACTCACGGGGGAAACATTGCCTCCGGCTGAGTTAACTACTGCCTCGATTGAAGTGGGCCCTCGATATTCCTCTAATCTTCGACAGCAATCAAACCCAGACTTTTCCAAACCAGCAGCAGACAGCTTAAGCATCCTGCCGGCTAGGCTGCCATGGAGGACGACAAAAAAAGATGATACCCAAGTAACAGAATGAACAATTAAGATTATGCAACATGAGTCAAGTAGAGAGCAAATTCGAAAGATGATAGGATATTAATGTTAAAATGGCGGCTTATATGAATAGAACTAAGGAGCTCTGTAAACAACTGGGATAGTATTTCAAAGTAATATGAAAAACGCATTAACAGTTAAGCTGAAAGTTTCCTAATTTGATTACTAAAATTAAATGAGATAAGATCAGGTTATCTCAAAATAGTTGAATGGGTAAGACTAATTGAAGGAAATGACCTGCTTTTAATCAGACCCCACAGTTTGATGGCACGTACAATTAAAGTATGGCAATATAGAGTTGTGAAGCTGAAACTTGAGGGGAAGATGTACTGAATCGGTTATCAATCTGAGTTAATTATATACAGCATCATGTCGAATTATCTAGCCGTACCATCAATGAGGTAATCGAACTGGAGAATAAAATTCTGTTTTGCTGTAATATAAAAAAATGAAGTGTTTCTTTACAAGACTACAGCACGAGCAGTTATGCAAAATCCTTTTAAGCACTTCCTCTACACATCGTAGTAAAATACAATCGCTAGAAGATTACTTTAAATTTTTCAGATTATTAACAAAGTCGATTTTGATCTCGAAAGGGTATTAAAAATAAACTGATGAAAAGAGATCCAATCAGAAATCCCAGTCAAGACACTGAATCCATAATGGAGTCAAACGTTTCGTAGTAATTTCTTACTACTTCTTCAGCGACAGCTGTCTTCTTTGGCAATATCGCTGTCACAAAAGATCACTTAGGTCACAAGAACTTAAGTTCAGTT
Organism: Mastigoproctus giganteus; assembly: GCF_048544385.1. Taxonomy (NCBI): domain Eukaryota; kingdom Metazoa; phylum Arthropoda; class Arachnida; order Uropygi; family Thelyphonidae; genus Mastigoproctus; species Mastigoproctus giganteus. Next base: position 154,673,095 of record NC_143584.1, on the reverse strand, counting down.
CTTATGACCTAAGGGATCGTTTTGACGGCTGTCACTGAACAAGTGATAAGAAAATACCACGAAATGTAACTCCATTATGTACATATTTCCAAATCGGAAATAAACATTAAACCAATGTAGGTTTGAATACTTTATTTTCAAATAACAGTTTACTTATGCGCCATGCCGCTCAAGGAATATCTAACACAGAATCCATTTCTTGTCAACTGCAACACTTCAAGACACTGATTAATTTATACAGGGTGTTTCAATAAAGTTAAACATTTCCCATTCTGGACGGTTACGGAGCTATGGCTGTTTGAATTTTAAAGAGGCTATCGAGTTTTCAATGATAAAAAATATGTCTGCTTGTTTACTTTATTTTTTTTAATTCAAACATTTCCACAACCGTTCAGAATCGGACACATTGATTGTATAATCAATGATATTGTATATCAATGTGTAAGCTAGCGGTACCCAAACTGTGCGCCGCGGGATATTTTAAATTTTCGATGGAAACACAGGGATACTCGACATCTGTCGAACACCGCGCGAACTACTAGCTCTAAGTAATTCAGTTTCAACATTACTTATTAAGTTATTTGGACCTAACTACTTAATAAACGGAACTGTCAGATATTTCTTTTGGCCTAGGGGCATACCCGGCCCAAGATATTTTGGTGCCCCAAGCGCGGAGCTTTTTGGGCGCCCTTGCCAGTAAAATTTTCTCGCGAGCCACGACAAAGGGGTTATGAGGCACTTTTATTCACAAAAAATTAAACAGTTTTACAGAAATGGAATAAATGATTTTTTTTACATGGGGGGGGGGGCACAAATGTTTTAGTGAAATCATAAAAAAGTAAAAAGTAGTGTAATACCATTTTGAAAAAAATATTTAAATAACCAGATGAATACAGAATTAAGAGAACGAATCAAATCCAAAGGTTTTCAGTTAGGCGGTTATATATTCTTCTTTATTCTTAATATAGTTTATTAATTAATATACTAACTTAATATAGTTATTTTAAAGTTACGTTAACGTTTTGAAGTTCGATTAACAAGGGGCAAACGTTCGCTTAACCTCGCCTTAACTTAGGGGTGGATGAGTGGTTGAATAAATGATTATTTACCTTATTATACATAATTTTATAACAATTTTACTAAAAATACACGCGAATGTAAAAGAGCGAATATATTTACAGGAAATTTAATATGAAGTTTACATAAATTTTCATACACTTACATTGATGTAAATCTTCAAATTTGTGTTAATTTTTATGTAAATATTAATTTAAAAGGCTTGATATAACCATTTTCTAATAGACGGAATAGGAAGATTAAATATCACAAATGATAATTAGTTTTGCAAAAATTGAAATATTTACATTAAATTCAATGTAAATAAAGTCACATGTTTACAAGAATTTCTGTTTTCGAACTTTTAGAGAGGCAAAATCACGAAGTAGGTCTTCAAATTTAATCTCTTTAAGTAGCGTTAGGCCCGGTTAGTAATTGGGAGGGAGGGTGACCAGTTGGGAATACCTGGTATAATTGAAATTTTGCTTTTTCCTTTTGTTAACCCGTGGAAATTATTCTTCCGATTTTCACGTTAAATTTTGTTAATTGGTAAGCTATTAAAGTGTAAATTGTGCTTTATATCGTTACATGTCCTGTGGATAATATTCCTCCTATTTTCGCTTATTACAATCGCCGTTAATAAAATAAAATAAAATTCAATTCGTAAACGTGAACAATGACCGGCGCTTACTACATATCGTATAGTGAACGGTATTTTGCTATGAGTGTCCATTGTACAGTGAAGCAGTCATAAAGCGGGGGTCCAGTGTAGTAAGCGTTGCAGCGGAGATTGGGGGGGGGGGGAGACCACTAGTGCCTTTTGACACCAAACACTAGTGAGCGTTGTAAAGAGTATAGCTCACGTACACGTGCAATGCATCCGTGGATTGACAAAAATCACCAAGAAAATGCGACAAAATGATTCATCCCCATTGTACGACCCAGTACCAGTCACCAGCGACGCATGACCCAATCAGTGCCCCTACTGATTGCGTCATGCTATGTTTTTCGTCATTCTCGACCGTATTTAATAAAAAAATTGACGGAAAAGAATTTTTAATTCAACATGGCAAAGACTAATAGTGAGAATTGTAAGGCGTATAGAGCATGTATACTTTTCAGTGCGGCCACCTCCATTGAGTACAAAGGAGAGATTAAGCTATTTCGACATCGGAAGAAATTACAACATGGAGTCGAACAAAGAAGCCAGAGAAGATCCATCAACATCTTCAGAGCCTTACATCTCCCCAAAAATGTTAGGAGTGAATTTGGAAGGAGTCGTGGAAGTTGATACTGCAAATCAAAACTATGAAGAGTCTTTGAAGTCCAGTCGTAAACGAAAAGCAAAGACTCCAAAACAGACTGCCAGAAGTACTCCATGAACTCGTTTAACACGTAGCGGCGTAAGCCACAGGATTTTAAGAAACACCGAAGCATCCAGGCACAGTTTGATATCTTTATTGCAGGAAGTGAATAGTTACATGGATCCTGATGCAACAATACCCATAACAGCGACAATGCTAGGGGTTTAAACATACATTCATGGATAATGATTTCGGTTCAGTCTATTCCGTGTGTGATCGAATTTGGTTAAAGAACGATGTGAGGATTGTAGCAGCTCGAGATCACGCTCTTCTTCAAACAGCATTTCCAAATGAGGATTAAGTGAAATGTCTGTCTGTTACAGGTGCCACAACAGCTGTTGTGGCTCTCTCAAGAACGAAGTGATTCCGGCTATATCGAAGTCAAATGGTTTTAAATATCATCCGCTGCCACAGCACTTCCGAAACTAGATTTGGTAATGGAACATCTCATATCTCCGAGGCTCCCATTCATGCAGATTCGTCGCCTGTGACATTCATACGGTCAATACGGGATCCTCGGTCAATTGAAGACTGTTCGTCTAAAGAAGTTTCACTTAACTTCCACTATGAGTGCACGGCGCGCACACTTTTTTTTAATTATGACGTAAATGAAGGAAATGCCCTCTTAAATGAAATGTGTTTAGTATTTAAAGTGTTGTTATCGATGATTTATTGTAAAGTTCCATTTTTATTCTACTAAAATTATCAATATAAATCTGTACTTTATGTATTTGTAAACATACCTTTCCACTGAAGTCATTTTTAAAATAAGAGGTGAAATAAGATTTCCAGCACACTGATGTCCAATAAAAACACTAAGATTTCGCGAAGAAAAACATCAGTTCGCTGCTTTACCAGCAAGTGCACACGTTCCTACTGTGCGATGCACAAGCTCGTATTATCATTTAATTAACAAAAAGCGACTCAACGTTCGTGCTGCGACAGTAGTACAAATATCAATACCCAAATTTTGCGTACAGATATTTTATCGAATGTAACAACACAGGTATAATGTTTTCTCGACTCATAGCAAAGCTTATGGCTTCCGATAGGTTGCAAGCCATTGCACTAAACACTTGTGTTGGTTCATTCGGCTCTAAAGGCCGAAAACCTCTTGACCCTTTTTGAGTGGGATGGTATTTAGCCGATGCGCCACTTTTGACTCGATTTTAAAACTACCTTTGATGTTACATCATTGTAGTGACACAGATTCTCTCAAGGTTCCATTTTAACGGAGGTTATGGGGAAAGACATAATTGAAAACATAGTGAAGACTCAGTTCAATGTTTTTTTTCCTTAAAGAACTTTTCTTTCGTACGTTAGATGTTTGTTTTAAACTGCAGTTGAAGCCCGTAAAATGTTTCATTACACTCATTAAACCTAATACTCAAAGCCGACTCAAGAATTCCTCCGGAATCACGAGGAATATTCTTCCCGATTATTTATTTGTGTCTATATATAATTGAAGGGTCCTATAACATCATTGCAATAGTAATAATACTGAAGTTTCCATCTACAGATCACAAAAGCGCGGAATGCAAGGTCCTTAAATCCAATAGTTTTCCAAGAGCGATCGATTATTTTCCATAGAATACAGCACTATCTCTGAGAAATTGAGCGCCTACAAATGGAAGCAAATAAGAGGGCGAATTCACAATCTCGTAGACAGGAAAAGAAAAGGAAAATGTCGACACGATAGGAAGTATGAGAGCCTTGTCAATTAATTCGGCCCTGGATAGATTCTGCAAGGCTCATGGGGTAGATTTTTCATAGCGTGGTCTGTGCTTGTTAGCAGGAGAGATTGCTTCTACAGGGATGGGATACACTGAAATAGAAGGGTTGCAAGAATATTTGTTGATGCTATCGAGACAGTGTTAGGTGGCTCGGAAAACTGCTAGACTGGGGGATTTCACAGAACTAAAAGATTAATAGAAACCGCAGGCGAGGTGCAAGTGACTCTTGCACTGCTTAGATTGGAGGGCAGGGTGCTGGGGTTTTAATGCACTGGTGAGAATCACCATGGAACAAATACATCGGCTGTGTTAGGGTAACTAGGAATAAGAACAGGTGCATGTATACTTGCATGCACAGCAATGCTAGGAGTATAGTAAATAAATTTGAAATGCTGGTCAAGACACGAAAGGCGGATATTGTTGGGATATCAGAGACATGGTGCCACACTGATATAAGCAGTGCAGAATTGGAATTTGGAATTCGTTTTAGTTTCTGAACAGTAGTTCAGAAACTAAATCGAAGGAAGTGCATCCAGTTTACATAGATGATCCGTGCAATGTTAAGTCAGTTTAGTGCGATGTAAGAATTGGGAAAGCAAAAAATAACAGTAGGAGTGTGTTACAGGCCAAATGACTCTGAGTACAACGAACAACTGTACAGAGAAATAGTCTGCAGGTAAATCAGATTGTCTAATAATGGGGAATTTTAACTTCCCGTATATTGACTGGAACTTGAGTTGGTCACTCGCACACTAACAAGGCTTTTGTGGATTTATTGGATGATTGTTTTCTACAGCAACACGAGGCAACCAGAGAGAGATACACTTGATCTGGTAATCAGCAGTGATTATTTGTGCATTAAGAATTTGCAGATAAAGGAACCAATGGGTGGCAGTGATCACAGTGTACTGATGTGGGATTTACTTAAAGATAATTACCATCGGGGTAAAGGAAAGGGTTTTTGCTTCGGTAAAGGTGACTACAGTGGTCTCAGACAGTTTTTAAAAATTGTATACAGTGGGACCAACTGATGTTATAGCAGCAAATTCTAAATGGTAGGCATTCAAAGAAGTAATCGTGAAAGCTACTAGGCTTTTCATACCGATTAAGAAATACTCTTCAAGCTTTAGGCCTAAATGGATGCCAGATGAACTAATGAGACTTGTGGCAGAGGAGAAAATTGCATGGGGTGCATATAAATTATCAGGCGACACAGAAGCCTATGATAGAACTATTCTGTAATCAAGTCACAAAGGAAGTTAGGCAAGCGAAGGAAGATTACGAGAAATCTTTGGCAAAGGATGCTAAGAAAAACAGCTAGCACTTCTTTAGGTATGTAAACTCTAGAAGGAAGAAGATGAATCAGATTAGTCCACTTGATATTAATGGTTCTAAGGTTGATGATCCTGATCAGATAGCTGACAATCTGAATGAGTATTTTCCATCTAAATTCACACGAGTTCAGGGAGGAAAATGCCAGAAGTTTATTAAACTGTAACAGGGCGCTTAATGATTTTGTAATAACCGAGAGCAAAGTGGAGAAGAAATTGAAGTTAAACAAAAAGCACCTGGGATCTATCCAGTAATATTAAAGGAAGTTTTTTTTTTTTTTGTTTGTTTGTTAGTTGTTGGCGCATCGGCTTCTGTGGCCGTATTGCACCACGCAAGGGTTTTTTTTTTTTGCATTTTCTACTCTGATCCAAGCCCGAGGCGGGATTCGAACCCGCGACCTTTGGGTTACCAGGCAGGCACATTACCCACCCGGCTAGCCCGGTCGGCGGCAAAGGAAGTAAACAAACCCTTAGCCATAATTATGAGAGCATCCTTGGACTCAGGGGAAGTCCCCACGGACTAGAGATGTGCAGATGTATTCCCAATTCACAAAAGGTGGATCTAAGGGTGACAAGTAATTACAGACCAGTTACTTTAACTTCTGTTCCCTGGTAAATAATGGAGTCACTGGTTAAAGATGCATTGCAGGATCATCTAGACAAGACTGCAGTAATAATTCAGACACAGCATGGTTGTATTAAGGGAGAGTCTTGTCTGACAAATTAGATTGAAAACTGATGTTGGGAGCCGACCGGGCTAGCCGAGTGGGTAAAGTACCTGCCCGGCAACCCAAAGGTCGCGGGTTCGATTCCCGCCTCGGGCTTGGATCAAAGTACTGCAAAAACCTTGGGAGGTGCAATATGGCCACAGAAGCCGATGCGCCAACAACTACCAAATCAAAAAAAAAAAAAAAAAAAAACTGATGTTGGTACAAAGAAACTGGATGCAAATAATTATTTTGATATCCTATACTTAGATTTCAGGAAAGCTTTTGACACTGTTGTGCATGGAAGACTACTGTTAAAAATTGGAGCAGTATGGTATTAAGGGTAAGTTCCTACAATAGATAAAATGGTAGTTGAATGGGAGAAGACAAGGGTGGTAATCAATGGACCCTGCTCTTCGTGGACTAATGTTATTAGTGGAGTCCCCAGGATTCGGTGTTGGGCCCACTGTTGTTTTGAATATTTATCAATGATATCGATGAAGGTATATCAGGCTTAATGTCGAAGTTTACAGTGATTGGCAGGGTTAATAAGAGTAATGGCAGTGTGCCACTGCAACAGGATCTAGAAAATTTGGGCAGATGGGCTTCTCTGCCCAAAGAGAAGCCCATTTTGGGCAGATGGGTTGAACATTGACAAATGCAAAGTACCCCAGAGAAACGTACCAATTGTGTGGTATTACACTTAGGGTAGCAGAAAATGAGAAAGACCTGGGGGTAATTGTGCAGTCAGATATGAAATTTTATGAGCAGTTCAGACAGGCTGCCAGAGCAGGTCATGTGGTATTGTCAATGATATATAGGAATTTTGCTAGTAGGGAAAAGAGGTGATTACCCCTTTGCATAAGGCAATAGTCAGGTCACGCCTTGAGTACTGCGTACAGGTCTGCAGGCCTCATTTTAGGAAGGATGTAGAGTCGCTTGAGCGAGTACAGAGAAGAGCAACAAGATTGGTGAATGGAACGAAAGGGTGGTCTTGGCAAGAAAGGCTTAAATTCTGCAAATTGCAGTGTTTGCGGACTAGCCACCTGCGTGGTGACTAAAGGCTTGAATGGGTTGAACAGGCTCAATTCTGATGGGATTCTTTCTCTTGCTCAGATTACGAAGCTGACGAGGCATAAATTAAAATTGAGGAAAGACAGTTGTAGAATAGATGTGCGGAAATTTGCGTTTAGCCAGCGGCTTGTTGATTGCTGGAACAAACTTCCATCTGTCGTTGTGGTATTTGATAGCTTAAATAAATTCAAGGAGGAACTGGACAAACGTTTAGAGGGAATGGAAGGGTTTTCTATTTTTTTTTTTTTTGGCTGCTACATAAGCTTTCTTTCATGCCTCTAATTGAATGAAGGCGAAGTATAAATTAAAGAACGAACGAATAGTCAGTGGGAAAGCACCGAAACACCAAATCATGAATCATATGACGTATCGAACAACTAGAACACCGGAGACTTTTGGAATTTGGGTTGTCGTAAATGTCACGATAAAATAAGTTTTAGTTTGCATATGACAGTGAAGCACATAACCAGTGTTGTCTAATAATGTTAAATATTTTTTTGTTTATGCAAAGTCCTGTCTAACCAGTTATTACAATGTGAAACAGACTTATGCCTTCGTTCACTGATATGCCATCTGCTGCCTTCATTTTACTAGTTAAAGCAAAGAATACCTGTAATATTATACATGAATATTTAACGTTATATTTTTAAATATCGCATATTGTTGAGTAAAGTCAATTGGTTGTTTGTCAAAGTAGGTTTTGCCCCGTATCTACCTCCTCAAGAGTGAACTACTTGAAAATTAATCAGTGGGTAAGGCTTTTAGATTCAACTACAATTATAAAATTCAGTTAACCATCGATTTTAATCGATAACTGAATTTTATGCCTATACTTGTGATTAAAAACTCGTGTGCGTTGTTAATTCCATTTTTTCTCAGTTGAACTTGAGAAAGATTTCGATTATAACTAATTGTAGACATTCATCACAGAAGATAAGGAGTTTATCAGTTTAATGTTAAAACACTGATTGCAGGCTGCTGTATTATATTTATTCCAAGCTCCAAGAAAAAATTTTTTTTTGAACTCCATTCACTGCAGACAATTTAAGTTCCGCCCATATGCATTTTGTTTGATTGTCATACTTCAAGAAATTAGTATATAAAATGAGTCATGATACGGAAGCCGGTTAACCTTTAGGATATGCAGCATCTTTCAGTGTTTGAAAACTGTCTTATTTCGCAAAATTTAGCAATCCCAACAGTTGTACACTTGTAATATTTGTTCATTATCCATCAAAACGACAGCCGAGCCAAAAATATGTTCTACAGAATAATTAAAGCTAATGCAGCCGCATTCTTATTCACAAAAATTTAACTTTTCGGTATTTTCATTTATAAGTGAGTTGAGAATTTAGAAACATATCCTTCCTTTTCACACACATGTCGAAAGGGAGGCTATTACAATAAGTATAGCAGTAAGAAATTTTCAGTCCCCTATTCAATAAGAGGAGACCATTGCCGTAGACATTGAAATTAGGACCAGTTTCACACACCCATTTGTTGACCAAGTTTGATGCCATTACATATATTTCAAGGATTCATCTGAATCAGAACAATTCTTGAAACATCTTTCATAATATCGACTTGTCAGGGACAAGGTTTAAAAAAAAAAAAATGCTGACCTGCACGCGAAGTTGGCCACGAGAACTAGACGACTAGTGTTTCTTAGTTCGTCGAGGCTGGCACAAGCCTCCCTACCCTGAGGTGTATTACCTACCCAACAAGTTTGGTTCCTTTCGGGTCATCACAATTTCGTTGCCTTCGCAACCACTCGAATACAGTGGGCTGCTGTATTCCTCATTCAGGCGTGGTGACAAACATGACGGAATATCCGTTCCTTAAATGAATAAAGTACCCGCTCGCACTCATGAGCTAGTGACCCCGCTGTCCCGAGGATGATCCCACGAGAAGCGTCAGCAAAATATTTAAGGGCGTACGATTATCAGAAGTATTTTGCAAGTCAAACTTCTGTTTCAAATAAAGTTTACCTTTACAATGTTGTAAAAAGTGGGTTTACAAAATTTCATTCCTTGAACCTTCTGGGGTTATACACTACAATTTGTCTATAATTATTTTTGATCTTCCCGGTGCGTTTTAGCTTTTTCTTCGGGAGAAAGAAAAGAAAAATGCATGCAAGAAAACATCACTGAACGTAAGCCTCAACACATGGTACTGGAGTACTGCAAATCCTAATAACACCTTTTGTATTTGTGATTAAGAAATAAAAAAATAAATAAATAAAACACTGTTGCTTTCTTACTGCGGAAGGTAATGATTTATGGGGAAAAAGAGGATTAAGTTACTTTGATTACACATGCTAGGAGTGGATTTTCAGAAGCGATTACTATATATATACATACCGATGATATTACCATCAAGAAATAAGGCTTTTTTTGTGAAATTTAGGAGCAGAGTCCAAACTTATTTAGAAGAGTCCAACTCTGCTTTAGGAGCAGAGGCCAAATTGCTATGAGTGTACTGGATGCTTTCTATGTGCAAATGCACGTAAATTACCCTATCTTTCTTTCCACCAAATGGCTGTAACAGAGCTTGTTGTTTCCCTAAAGAGACCCCTTTCCTTGTGAAACAGTATTTAGGCTAAGTACATGCTAAATAAATACGACCTACTTAAAGTAGTGTATACACGGATAGTTTCCCCGTATTCTTAACACCATTAGAGAGTTTTCGACATAATCCGACGGAGTCGAATTTATGTAAACATTTAGTATTTGAAGAAGACATTCAAACTTGTTCATAAATCAGTAAATGTTTGTAGGGAGTGGAGCCTTACGAAGTCTATCCTTAATCTTAATAAAGATTATTTAAAAATAGAATTTCTTTAAGTGGGGGGAAAAAAAAAAAATTCGTTTATCCTGTGCTTCAGCTTGTACACAGCTCAATGCTATTCCGACCACTGAGTTAAGAATTCGAATATACAGGGTGTTTCATAGGGCTATTTACAAGATCTATTCAAACCTGAGAACAATGAAAGAATTAAAAAAAAAAAAAAAAAAAGAAGTTTATACCAGGAGTTCCCAAACTTTCTCGGTTCACGGCACCCCTAATGTCTCAGTAATTTTTTCACGGCGTCCCTAGGCAGGGCCGGCCCAGCAGTATAAGCGAACCAAGCGATCGCTTGGGGCGGCAAAATTTTGAGGGCGCCGAACCTAAATCAAAGTTCGGAAAATGATCCTAATTGTGCTGTATTTGAAGCTATCCAGAATCAAAGACATTCAAATGGTAACGGGCGAAAACAATATGTCGATATGTCGTTTGTTTCCAAACGACATATAGTTTGGAAACATAGGCTTACTAGAAAGTTTTCAATTAATTGACTTAATTGGAGGACGTCCCCCGTCGCTGATGCTCTCCGCCCACCCCCTCGTTGCTAGCTGTATATTCATTCCGAACAGGTACAGATTACATTTAGATTGGTTTAATGGAAACGTTTTATGATTTTAACGAATTTATATACAGTTTTATGTTTCAGCTTCTTATAAGCAACATAAATTACTTGATTTTTCCCTGTGCATCCCCTATAATTTAATGAATTTGAGTATAATTTATAAGGAATTTGTCTGGTTTTTAAACGAATAAACTGCACAACTCGATAAAAAATAAAAACTTACAGTAATGAAAATGATCAGAGATTAAATTATCTGAGGTAGAGCGTTGAAATAAGAGACAAAAATAGGTTTCCAATCTTATTTGCAATAAAGAAATAAGTAGCATCCGATTTATTTGAATTTAATCCATAACTTCGTTCTTTTTCGGGAAAGTTTTTAATCTTATTTTTAATGTAACCCTTATTGACGCCGCACTGAATTGCGGAGGTAAACGATACAAGTAATCATAGAAAGTTTGTAAAAGTTACGAAAACTCGAATATAAATTTAATAAAAGCGGATCAACGGCAAATAATATTACAAGTTGTGGTTAATATTTATTATTTTCAATTTCATAATTATAAAAAATTGAAACAGTGTTCCTTTTTATTTTACAGTTAAACGAACGATGCTTGGGCGTAAAAAATTATCGGGTGCTGAATATCGCTAAAGAAAGGCTAATTTTCAATTAGAAATTAAAAAGCAATCAGGGTCGTTGGAAAAAAAAATTTAAAAGAGCCAGCTTTAAGAGAATCTGTAATAAGTGAAACTCCAGTTCTCGAAAACTGGAAAGATGAGCTTTCTTCGCTTGAGTCTGCGGCAGATAGCGTGATGAATTCAAATCTTAGAGAAGAACGTGTTGATGGGATCGTTGATAATATTTCAGATCCTGCAACGTGGTCATCTCTTATGACAGATTCATTTAGATCAAAAGCAGTTTCAAAAGGACCGGAAAAGCTAAGTGCTGATTTTAATTACCCTAAAGACAAGAATAACCGTAGATTTACTATTGCAAATGTCAAAACGAAAATTTAGAAATGGAGAGGAGATTACCAGAACATAGGTTGTGTATTCACCAATTAAAAACGCAGTGTTTTGCTTTTTTTTGTAAACTATTTAGCTCGACAAAAATTTGTCTTGCTCAGGATGGTTATGACTGCAGAAATTCGAGTCAAACCCTTAAAGAGCATGAAACATCACCAATTCATTTTGAATCGCATAAGAAATGGATAGAACTGAAGAAAAGGGCTTCCAATAATGAAACAATTTAGATTTTAAAAACAAACAATGAGTGCTGAAACTCCTCATTGGAAAAGAGTATTGGAAAGACTGCAATAGTCTAATTTCTCGGACAACAGGGTCTTGCATTTAGGGGTTAATCGGACAGATTGTATTAAAGCAATAATGGGAATTATCTGCAATTAGTAGAGCTGCTGGCAAAATTGGATTCTGTCAGGGCAGAGCATTTGCAAAGAGTAAAATCCAATGAACTCCATAACCACTATTTAGGCAAAACTGTTCAAAAAGAACTAATACAGCTCACGTCCCTGGCAGTGCGAAATAAGATAATAGAAAATTTAAAGCTAAAGCAGGCCAAATATTATTCGATAGTTGTTGATTGTACTTCAGACGTAAGAAAAGTTGAACAGATATTAATAGTAATGTTTTCTCAATACCAATCAGAAAACAACTGCGTCAGAACCTACAGAGGCTATTTTTACGGAACTTAGAAAGTCCAGTATTTCCATCAGTAATATGCACGGTCAAGGATATGACAATGCTTCAAACATGAAAGGCAGACATTCGGATGTTCAAAAAAGGATACTTGAGGTAAATAATCGAGCAATTTTTGTTCCTTGCCATTCTCTCTCTTTGAATCTTGTCATCAATGATGTTGCTAAATCATCTCACATCGCTGTATCATTTTTTTAGAATAATACCGGCTATCTGTTTTCAGGTTTCATTCCGGCGAAGTTTTTTTTTTATGAAAGAAGTCGAGATTCGGCCTTTGATCCATTTGTCCGCCCTGAAGCGGAAACATTAGATTTCCGTTTTGTTTTCTGTCTGGTGTAACCTTTTTAAAAGACTATAAACATAGCCAGTAAGTATTCACATGAAGAACAAATGTCGATTTCGCAAGTTGTTGATATATTAAAATCAGCCCTAGAAAGCCTCAAGAAATGTCAGCCTGACATTGTATTTGATGAAATTTTTAGAAGTGGCCAAAAAAATTTCCGTGGATTTGGAAGTCCAGCCAGTTTTAGCCAAAAAGAACCATATTCGAACCCGCAAAAAAAAAAAAAATCTTTCAACTCTGTTGATGATGAATCCCTAATAGATTTGAAGACATAATTTAAGGTAGTTTTTTTTTTTTCCTCTCTATATCTATGATGTAGTCCATAGCGGAAAGATTTATGCAATTGCATAACCAAAATAACATTCAATTTTTTATACAATGTGAATAACATTAAAAACCTTTCCAAAGATGAACTTAAGAAAATGCTTGGATCTACAAGCATTGACTAACTGAAATGACAATGAGAGTGACTTGAATGGCTCGGAAATGTTTCAGGAAATAACAGCACTTTCTCCTTTAATAAAATCGGATTGGACACCATTAGATGTTGCGATTTATTTTACCAATAAAAAAAACTCACAATATGGTAGTTACATCGAGAATTATGTTTACCCTCCCAATAACTGTAGCGTCTTGTGAAAGAAGCTTCTCTAAATTAAATTTTTTGAGATCAACACAATAATGACCGACTGGATCGGCAACTATCTCCATAGAGCACGATGTTTTAACAAGTACAGATCACTGTTGGAAAAAAAGCCGTGAATTAGGGGTAAATTTGAAAGTGTCTGCAATTCTGCCCAGACACAATAGGAGGGAGTATATGATGAGAGCCCTGTCGATCAATTCGGCCCTGGAAAGATTGTGCAAGGCTCAAGGGGTAGAAATTTTTTTTTTTTTTCAGCCTGGTCTGTACTTGTTAACATTAGAGACTGCTTCTACACCCTTTCTTGCACCCTTTCTATTTAAGGGAAAGAATAGAAAGGGTTCTTTCTATTCTTTAAATAGAAAGGGTGCAAGAATGTTTGCTGATGCTATCGAGGCAGTGTTAGGTGGGTCGGAAAACTGCTAGATTGGGGAAAACATATACTAATAGATTGCCAGTAGCCACTGGCAGAGGTGAAAGTGATTCTTGCACTGCTTCTATTGGAATGAGCAGCAGCCTGAAAAATAAGATGCAGGATATTTCAGAGACTGCTGGGAATCATTGAGGTACAAGTAAACACATGGGTTGTGTTAGGGTAGCTAAGAAAAAGAACAGGTGCATGTACACTTGCGTGTACACCAATGCTAGGAGTTTAGTAAATGGATTTGAGGTATTGCTCAAAACATCAAAGGCAGATATTGTTGGGATTTCAGAGACGTGGTGTCACACAGATATAAGGAATGCAGAACTGGAATTTGGGGAGTACAATGTCTACAAAAAGGATAGGAAGGGAGGAGGGGTTATGCTATTAGTTAAGAAACACAAAATCCAAGGAAGTGAAGCCAGTCGACAGTGCAGTGTCAAGTCAGTTTGGTGTGACATAAGCATTGGGAGATCAAAATTGAGAGTAGGAGTGTGCTATAGGCCTAATGACTCTGAGTATAATAAGAAACTGTACAGGGAAATAGTGGGCCAGTAAATCATAGTCGTATAATGGGAGATTTTAATTTCCCAGATATTGACTGGAATTTGGGGGCTGGTCACTCACACAAGGTTTTTGTGGATTTATTGGATGATTGTTTTCTACATCAGAAAGTTCGGGAGGCAACTAGAGGGAGTAATAATCTTGATTTGATTATCAGTAGTGATTCTTCATGCATTAAGAATCTGCAGATAAATGAACCACTAGGTGGCAGTGATCAGTGTGCTGAAGTGGGATTTACTCAAAGAGGTAACTACCATTAGGGGTAAAGGGAAGGGTTTTTGATTTCGTAAAGGCGACTACGATGGACTGAGACAGTATTTAAATTCTATACAGTGGGACCAACTGATGATGTTACCAACAGCAAATTCAAAATGGGGAACATTCAAAGAACCTATCTTGGAAGCTACTAGGCTTTACATACCAACTAAGAAATATTGTTCAAGGTTTAGACCTAAATGGATATCAGATAAACTATGAGACATATGGCAGAGAAGAAAAATGCATGGGATTCATACAAATTAACACGTGACACAGAAGCCTATGATAGATACAAGTTGATCTGTAACCAAGTTACAAAGGAGGTTAGGCAGGCGAAGGTAGATTACGAGATATCTTTGGCAAGGGATGCAAAGAAAAACAGCGAAGTGTCCTTTACTTATGTAAACTCTAGAAGGAAGGGGATGAATCAGATTGGTCCACTTGATATCGAGGGGTCAACAAATATTGAGATATCGAGAGGTGGCAAATGAAGTTTAACATTGACAAATGTAAAGTACTACATATGGGAAACAGCAACCCCAGAGCAACGTATCAACTCTGTGGTACTACACTGACAGTGGTAGAGAATGAAAGGGACCTGGGGGTAGTTGTGCAGGCAGATATGAAGTTCTCTGAGCAGTGCAGACGGGCTGCAAGAGTAGCTCATGGTGTATTGTCAATGATATATAGGAATTTTTTTTAGCAGGGATAAGGAGGTGATTATTCCCTTTTTATAAGGCAATGGTCAGACCACACCTAGAGTACTGTATACAGGCCTGGAGGCCTCATTTCAAGAAGGATGGAGAGCTGCTGGAACGAGTACAGAGAAGGGCAACAAGATTAGTGAATGGAACAAAGGGGTGCTCTTACGAAGAAAGGCTTAAGTTTTGCAAATTAGTGTCTGGAGACTAGGCCTTGAATGGTTTGAACATGTTCAGTGCTGATGGGATTCTTCCTCTTGCTCAGAATACTCACCTGAGAGGGCATAAATTCAAATTGAGGAAAGACAGATGTAGGATAGACCTGCAGAAATTTGCCTTTAGCCAGCGGGTGGTTGGTTGGTTGGTGGAACAACTTCCATCCCTTGTCGTGGAAGTTGATAGCCTAAATAAGTTTAAGGCTCAGCTGGACAGGTATTTCGAACGAACAGAGGGGTGAAGTGGAAGTGGTTATCTTTTATTTATTTATTTTTTAATTTTGTTTTAAATTTTTTTTGTTTTGGCTGATGCTGCATAAGCTTGCTTTCTTGCATCAAATGCCTATGCTAAGTAGTGTAAATGGCATTGTTTTAATTATCTCATTGTGGGGTGCCTTCACAACGAACGCTTTTCTAGTAGAGAAGACTACTGTTATTTTCAGAGGATCCTCTGAAAATAAGTCTTCTAGAAAGAAGCGTTATGATCCTCTGAAAATAAATAACAGTAGTCTTCTCTACTAGAGAAACGTTATTTATTTGAAGTAGTGCAATACCAGCTATCTCGTTGTGAAGGCAACCCACAATGATATACAATTAAAACGATGCCATTTACACTACTTAGTAGTTCAAATTTATGGGTTAACTATGGTGAATCTACACTGAAATTATATAATTAATTTATACGAAGTTAGGTTTAATGAAGCGAACTGGAAAGTAATTTCTTATACATTGATAATAGTTGATTTATCGAGATATCTAGTCATTATTTATTATTAAAGGAAACTGAAAACAGAGGACGCGAAGAAGTGTTGAGGGACATGCAGTGAGAAATTTTTTTTATAATGGGAATATAGGCCAGTTATAGTGAAAAGTATTTATTCAAGAGATGGGTAATTTACAACAGTTTTACGTAGTAAAAGACTTTTCTTGGGATTAACAATAAGGGATGGAATATCCTTTTGATTAACATTTAACAGAAATAAATAAACAAATAACAATAACTACAGAAAGCTTCAACATGCCATTTTCTCTTCTTAATAAGATCTTGCGGTTGGTGGAACAAACCGGCATTTTGATGAACATGTCTATATTAGTACAAACGTTTTAATCAGTTTGAGAAAACTCGCCAGCCGAAAACAAATTTCTATTCCAAAAGCTATATACCTGGATAAATTTCCATATATTGTTAAAGTATGCAGATTACCATAACATGAGAAATGGGGTGGGATTTTGAATAGAGGAACTGAACAGAGCTCTTTATGCTCGAAGACGATGTCTTGATTTATCTGGGTCACACAAATACATATAAGTAATCTTTTGTTTAAAACAGAACACCATGAACAATAAAACGAGGAAATAATAACATAACGGAAAGTAATGTTCCCCACTAGATGGCTTTACAGATAAATGAGCACTAGTGTATTTATAAAAAAATAATAATAAAATAAAAATTCAATCGCTTGCATCATTATGAGAAGGAAGAAATTCTGAATATTTACAGTTGAATGGATGATCGCTATAACGAGACGGGATATCGGTTCATGGAATATTAGCGATAAAGTTTATTGGCGAAACATTCAAAACTACAAACCGGAAAATTTTGAAGAAAACAGCACAATATACCATCAAAGTGGGGGTAGACATCAGGAAGTAAAGTATTTAGCCAACGGAATAGTCGAAAGAGGGCAGTAAAAATAAATTTAATCTTAGATGTCATTCGAATAGCAAATTTATTCAAAGAGCAAAGAAGTCTTCCACCATGCCAAAATGCATGCTCTCGCTCGTGAAAAGTTAAGGCTTATAATGACTGAGGAAGGGGAGGGGGAAGCACTGGCATTATTAGAAACGATGAAAAACTGACTGATTGCGCCAAACTTCTTGATTTAATATCACTCGAGGGAAATTTACCTCCTGAATATAGCGCTATATCGATTGATTAATGTTAACAACTTAATGCAATAAAGCGAAATGAAACATTCATTGAAGTTTCCTAATACAGTACATTTGTGTGGCTGCAGGAGTACGCACAAAATTAGCAGTTCCATAGTAGCGCTTAAAACTTGTTTTCTTCATACCCGAAGCAAACAAAATCCAAAAAAAAAAAAAAAATCCTGACCTAGAATTTCTTATACTTTTCACAAAAGTATACTATAAAAGTTACTTTTTACTACTTCGAGAGGGCTAACTGCTACGAAATATCGTAAGGGAATTGCAAAGAGAATTCCTTATGACGGCAAAACCTAATTTCCCACCTATTATTTACTTTTTTTTTTTATAGGTTAACTTTTAAATATAAACGAAGTTCTACTTAATGATGCAGTCCTAATTTTTTATTGAACTAAGTAAAAGTAAGATTCCAGTAGTACTTGGTTGATAAAATTCATCTGGTTGGAGGAATGTGTTCTGTTGCTGCTGTTTTTAATGGTAGAATAACTGGAAATCTACTTTATTTTTTTTTTTCTGTTTTTTTTCTCCCTCTGAAGTGCCCCAGAGATTTTTTTTTTTTCTCTTACTCGGACACCATAGGTGTCCATCAACTGGCCCACCTTCCCGTGGTGTGGACGACTACCCAGAATCATCTCTCCAGGTTACTGATGCTTCTGGGTAGCCAAGTCCATGAAGTTGTCACAGGCATTCTGTCAGATATGCCAGACAAGCTGTACTTGCTAAACGCTGATGGAACTGATATTCGGGTGACACTCAAGTCAAGTGGACCCAATTTCGGCGAGGTCCGGACGGTCTGTGACAGCCAAATCCTCTGCTTTCCCCTTCACGATGGTGGAACTGTTAGTAATCCTGGGTATAACCTCCATACAGAAGTACATGGTGGGTGACCACTCGGGTGTGAATCAACGTAAGCAGGGGTCGAGGTGTGGCGCCCACACATGGAGGAACGCCGCCCCTCTTATCAGACAGTACTAGGTGGTAGATGACTCATCAACCGGTGCAATACCACTACTTTGCTTTGGAAGGCTTGAAGTGGTGGAACCCATGTTTAGTCTCTAGAGCTAAGTTCCGGTCAACCCTTCCCTATTTCTTCCATCATGCAGTATGATTGACTTTTGAGGTTATGATGAACATCGTGGCGAGATCCAATATTCCTTACATTTCGAGGGTACAGCTCTAAAACGGTGTTAGCAGGCCGGCCACTAGTTAGTACACCGGACCGAACCTATTCGTAACTCTCTAGGAGGCTTCCAGATCAGCTAGTGTATAATCTTGCTACCTCTACTCTGCCAGATAGTGACTGGAAGGAGTCCGAGTAATGTGTATGCGGGGAGCATTGTCGAGGCCACTTATGTCAAGGATCCGGGTATATTCTTACCATGTGTACGTCATATTCAAAAATTTCATTACTTCATACAGCATGTCCCACCCACTTTTTCTTACTATTGAATACACCTTGAATTGTCAAACTAATAGAGCAAGCTTATCTGCGAAAAGATCTAAACCTCCCGAGCACTTTCTAATTCATTTCACAAATATACGTGGTCTCAATTCTAATCTCAACTATGTCCATTTCCACTTGCAGTCTGTGTGTGTATACTGTGTCGGGGTGGTTCCTGGCCTATGTCCGTTCTGATATTCCCTGGCCTTGTATAATTCCTGCTCTCTTTCAAAACAGTCCAAACACGTGCCGCCACCAGCCAACATCCTTTTACTGTCCAACTTCAAACTCACAGAACCAACTTTTCATCTTCCTCGTTTATTCATTCTACTGCCGTTTTCTGGAACAACCTTCCTTCATACGTATTTTCTGAAAATTAGTCTACAGAAGTTTAAGTCCAATGTCAACAAATCTTCTTTCGTCTTCTCAACCTCCAACCCAAGCACGGTACTAAGTACTATAGGTTCTAATACCTCTCGTGTTTTTTTTTTTTTTTTTATGAAAACTACAAACACGAAACGTACCGTGCATGGGTTGAAGAAGTATGGGGGAGGGGGATGCCGGAAACTTTGCTCTAGAGACTAAACATGGGTTTCACCACTTCAAGTCTCCAATAAGCAAAGTGGTGGTATTTCACTGGTTGATGAGTCATCTACCACCTTTACAAAAAAAAAGTGGCCAGAACAGAACACTACACTTCTCTCACAAACCTACACTACTCGCATATCTGGCATTTTTACAGTGGTACTGTTCTTCACAGAGATACTAGGCGTTTCTTGGAGCCACCCCTTACATAAACAATGTCCACAGTACTAATTTTCAAAGGATTAAATATCATAAGGGTTTATCTTCATTTAACTGTATAAGCTTGCCTTGTATTTACTTTAATAAAAGGCAAGACTGAAGACCATTGGAGTAAGCAACAAGATACATAAGTTCTTGGCCGCCTCCGTAGCCAGGTGGGCAGGAGCAGCAGTGCGTAGCGCACGCTTCTTGATTAGACCGGGGTTCGAGCCCGTGACCACCAAATACGGAGGATGCGGAAAGGTCAGGGAATGACCACCGCCATATCCCCGTAGCAATATGGCCTTATTTGCCGATGCTACTAAAAAAACCAAATAACAAATAATAACACAAGTTCTCACTTATTTCGACCAAAGTTGAAATAGCAAAATATAGTCAAAATATTCAAATTAAATTAAAGCACCACATCAGCATACAGTTAAAACAATCAAGTTTATGCTAAGAAGCAGTGGCAGCTGGCTAAAGTGCTATTCTGCCATGGCGCACTCACAAACACAAAAAAAGCTTTTTTCTATTTATATTACTGTTTTGTATTTATAATCGATACTATAGTTAATTTTATGTAACTGACTTGCATTTGTAAGTCAACAGAATGAAGTGACACTTTGAAACTGACTCTGGTTGCTATATATAGCAAATAAGAACGAGCACAGCGATGCTTTAGAAGCGCCGAAGAGTCCAAAGGATTGCTAGATTATAATAAGAAAGATTAGCTTGGCACTAGTTTCGCGTTCTCTAGTTGGTGTTTATCTACAATGAACAACGAAAATAATTTTAAAAAATAAACCTTTTCGTTGCTGAAATATAAGTTTGAATGATTAGGCAGCTATCTAGCTGATTTAAATGTTGTGGAAAATACAGGAACTCCTCGACTTACGGAAATTCGACTTTACGTAAGTTTTTGCCAGCCGGTGCAAACTTAAAAAAAAAAATCGTGGAAACGTAGTATTTTGCATCCCGTAGGAATAAATAAATATCGTAATGTGAACCCAATAACACTTTTTTTTTTTTTTTGGTAATTCGTTCCAAGACCTTGGAAGTTTAATTATAGCTATATAACTAAGCTATTTATCTCTCTAAAAGATCGTTTTTACAATGGAAATTGCGCTACACTTTCATCGTTATAAGGATCAATTTTGAACGTCTTTTTTGATATTTTTCAAAATCATTTCTGGAGGTTACTACCATAAAACAACAAAATCAATTTGCACTTTCCGGTTTATTGGGCTTTTCTGTTCGTGCATCTATTATAAACGGGTAGTAAATCGATCTTATTGCATTTGCAATAATCCCGATAACTGGAATTGTGGCTTTTATGTTATTATGGTGAAACGTGTTAACCTTCACTGAAATATTCAATTATATAAAAACATTTTCAGAATCTTCTCTTCATTCCTATTTACTTATTACAATGATGAAAGGAAAGCGACCAACACCAAGTGCTAGCAGTGCTAGGAAACAAAATTGATTTAGAAATGAAGATGAATTACGAAGCAGGACAACCTAATTCCGTGCAATAGATGACAAACTTTGTCCTGCTTCGTAATTAAGTATCCACTAATAGTAATCCTTAAATACTATTTTAAGGGGCAGTGCGCGAATAAAAGAACATGTTCAAGGATCAACGTATTTTACTGGGGCCAGTCCGCCCCAACAGTGATCACAAAACAGCATTCAGGAGCTATCTCAAAGATGGAAAAGCTATTAATAAATATGAACGTAAAATCAGATTCAGAAGCAATTGCCCCTGAATCTAATGGCCATTCAAGCAAGAAGTATTTATGAAGATAACGATAAGTACGGCAAACCCCATCATCACTGTCCTAACACCTACTTGCGCTTCCTGAGCAATAAGCTCATCCGCGCTTTATTCCTCTATCCTATCAATTTTAATCTTTTGATCCTTAATCATATCCTCCGTATGATAAATCAAACATTGAGGATAAGTTACCGCCCCTGTCCCGAAGAGGCGGATATCGACTATCTAGAGCTCGAACTTTAAACTTCAAAGGCAAACTTCTATAAATTGATTCTTGTTCCAGCCAAATTAAAACTCTAAACATTTAAAATTCATCAATATATTTTTGTATTTTATACTTTTTACAACGTTTTCTTTTATACAACTATAAACTCTTAAAATCGATATAAAACCCTAAACAATAAAATTTAAGAAATATATTTTTGTATTTTATACTTTTTTTTCCCCCAACATTTTCCTTTTTATACAACTATAAACTATAAGATCAATAAATTCCAATTCCAACTAAATCTCAACTTCATAAAAACACTATTTACATATATACAAACTTTTACAATTGTCTAATCCTGTTTACTTCTCTAGCGAACTCAGCAAAAGCTTTATTCCATTCTCTATTCTTAAACAAGTCACTCCAGGTGTATGAGTCGGAGCCAATCTACCTAATTAACATATTCCTTGGTATATCATATCTTATACACTGTCGTAAAATATGCTCTATATCCTCTACCATCCCACAAATACACATTGGATTTTCTTCTACACCAAGCTCTACCAGTCTTTTCTTTAGCCCATGTCCAGTTATTAACATTGTTTAGAACATTCCTAGGCACATATGGAATTATCTCATGGGGTACGACCAGTCAACATAACCTTACGAGAATCAATTCAATTGTCAATCGATGTGTTCGTTCAATTTTGGGCCTTCCCTGGAATGCATCGGTGACTTCGAGATATAAGGAAGCGAGACTTAAGCATCTACCAACTGATACAAAAAGCTGAAGCGGTTTTTGTCTACAATGCTTTGAAAACACCAAACTTTCCTCCTCTTTTCAGATCCTTTTTTATAACAATAGAAGAAGAAGGAATAAGATATAATTTAAGAAATGAAGCGAACCTGAAGGTTCCGCTTTTCAGAAAAGCCATAGGCCAGAAAAATATAAAATACTGAGGCGCAAAAACCTGGAATAATCTTCCTGAAAACATCAAAAATGCCATTTCACTAAACAAGTTCAAGAAGCTCCTGACTGAACACATCACCAGGGAGGTCTGATCTAAATCACCTTCCACTCAACTCCCGAACTTTCCACAATGCATACCAGTTTGGAAATTGTGTAAACAAGTTGAAGGAATAGCTGTCATAAATTGTAACATTCTATGCAATTATTTCATAATTTTTCTTTCATACTTGTTATTGTAAAAGTACTCACAATGTAATTATAAGTATGTACTGTTGTTAACCACGCGACATATGTGGTTGGTTTACGTAGTCTCGGTAATGGAATGTAGAAACATGTCCGATTCGTGATGTATCTGTTTTTATTGTTATCTTTTTCAAAGGGAACACCCCCTAAAAAGCCTCTGGCTTATGTGTTCTCCCTCCCTTCTTGCTGTTATCTCCCAACAATTGTAACACAAAATAGGGATAAATTATCAATTACCAGACCAAGATAATCTTTCATAGTTTTCACCCCAGGCAGAAAGGCAAAGGTAACACGCCCTTTAGCAGAACTGTTACGTCTTTCCTGCCAAATACAAGCTGTATCTTGCTGCAACCTTTTCTTTTCTACTTTCAAATTGTCTTCCATACTCTCTTCCCTCTTCTCTACAAGATTTTATTCCCATAAGTTCTATTCTCTTATTGTTCTTAATCGCATATCCCATTGTCCTTTTAAGTATAATCAGATCGACTGGTTCCTTTCCTGCAATAACTTGCAGAGCATCTTTTGAAACTGTTCTGCAGGACCGCCAGAAGAGCAAATCTGTGTTGAAATAAGACTTCTTTTAACGTGGATATTAGTCACTCTGACCCCAAGCCCCACATGCATATGTCACAATCGGTAGAAATATACATTTATAGAAGAGGTCTAAGGACTTGCCTTTCACTTCCCATTCTACCCTTGTGACTCTCCTAATTTTTAAATAAACACTTTCTCTTAATTTCTGCACGTGAGGCAAAAAGGACATCCTTTCATCCACAAACTCCTAGGTACTTGACCAAGGGGACATATGTACCAAATATTTTTGCAGTTGGCCTTCTTTCACTGAGCTTCCCTTTGAGCAGAACCATGTGAGTTTTTTCATTGATATCTCCATTTTATGGACCTCAGCCCATTTCTCCACTTGTCCCATAGCCCTCTTAATTCTCTCCTCCAGTTCTTTTCTATACTTTCCCACCACCATTATTAACAAATCATCAGCATATGCTACCAGTTCACATCCTACCCACTCCTGAACCAGTAGCTCATCCAATACAATATTTCAATTATAGGGACCTATGATTGAACCTTGTGGAGCCCCTCTTGTTACTTCCTGAGTAACTTTCCCATATTTTGTTACAACTGTAACTTTCCTATCTTTAAAATCTTTTAAAATTCCATAGAATTACCCAGTACACTTCATTTTTCTCTTCTTTCTAGAAAGCTCGGCCACCACATACGATCAAATGCCCCCTTAAAGTCAAGAAATATACCCAGGACATTTTCTGAAGTCTCTTGTATATATGACACAATTTTAACCACAGCATCTTCAGTAGATCTGCCCCACCGAAAGCCAAACTGCCTAGGGCTGCTCATACCACTATTCTCATAATATCCCTCCAATCTATTCATCAACACTCTTTCAAAAACCTTTGCGATAACTGGCAATAATGCCACTAGTCTATATGATCCAGGATCCGTCCTCTCTTTCTCTATTCTTTAATAATATTTTAATGTATACCTCCTTCCAACAACTAGGAAAGATTTTCTCATTTAAACACACATTATATAATTCTACCAATTCCTTTCCAAATTTCAAACCAAACTTCTTTATCACTTCGGGTAGCAATCCATCTCTGCCTGGTGCTTTCTTTGTCATAACTTTCGCCAATACTATCTTCAATTCTTCCTCTGTAATTAAACTTTCAATTTCCTGTTCCCCCACATATTCATCATTTAATTTCCTGATTTGTCTTTGTTCTCTACTATTCAAACTTATTTGATCTATAGGAAACAACGAGGAGAGCAAATCACGCATGGAGGACTCCCAGTCCCTCGTACTTTTTTTTTTTTTTGGGCGCCTCCGTAACCAGGTGGAAAGGAGCAGCAGTGCGTAGCACAAGCTTCTTGATTAGATTAGACCGGGGTTCGAGCCCGTCACCACCAAATACGGAGGATGCGGAGATATCAGGGAATGACCACCGCATATTCCCGGAGCAATATGGCCTTAGTTGCTAATGCTCCTAAAAACCAAATAACATAACAAAAAACAAAACTCTGATTTTCTATTTTAATAGTACTATAAACTTGATCAACTTTCATTCTATCAAATAATAATTTGTATGATAATCCCCATACATTCTTATTCATTTCCTCCTTTACGTAGTTTCGCTATGCTTCTCTTTTTGAATTCTACCAACATATTCCTGTCTTATTTGTTGGTATTGCCGCTTTAAATCCTCCATTTGGTCACTTATTCCTCTTCTTCGTACCCTCTGGAAATTCCTCCTAGCCCTGTTCACTCTCCTCCTAATTTCCACTAATATCCCATTCCACCAAGGAACAACCCTTTTTAATTTTTTGCTCCTCCGCATAGACCTGCAGCAACTTTCATATACTGTATAATATTTTCTCAGCCCTTTCTCCAGCCAAGCTGCTATCTATTTCTTGTCTATCTCTAAGTCTTTTTGTAATCTCTTCTTCAAAACGGTGCCAGTTCGCAGAACTTGCTGCAAATCTCTTTTCAAACCCTGTATTACATTCTACCCTCTAGTCTCTTATCTCGAAACTGATACATCTATGATCGCTGGTAGTCCAGTCCTCCCTAACCCTCCAACACCATATCTTATTCCACAAGGCTTCTGTAGTTAATGTTAAATCTATATTAGATTCTCCTTGTATAGTACTGAAGGTAAAGGGCTGGCCCGGCTCCTTTATAATATTAAGGCTCTGACTTATCAACATTTCCTCTATCGGCAAACCCCAAGCCGAGTTCGTGGCAAGCAACGGGTGGTTTAATAGGTTCAAGCATCACGCTGGTTTCCAAAACATTAAAGTATGTGGTGAAGTCGCCAGTGCCGATTCTGCAGCTACAGAGAAATTTTGTGGTGTGTTGGAAAAAAACTCCTAAATCTCCACAGCCCTCAACTTCTGCAGTGGCTTGCTTATCAGCTGGAAAGTTAATTCTGGCAACGATACTCGAAAGGTAAAACTTGCTGATGTTATGCCTGTTTCCTCTCTTTTTGTAATATTATACTTTTGTAATTTTTACTGCGCATGAGATTAAAAAAAAAATTGAATAATTCTATTTACATGTTCGTCGAATATTTCTTTTTTGTTTCTATCAAATTCAGCGCGATAGTTGCGAGTGCTCAATTTCCCTAAATGCTTATTTAGGGAAATTGACTTGCGTATCGTTCCGCAGAAGGCAACCCTTAAGTAAGTCGGGGAGTCCCTGTCTTCTAAAGAATTGTATTTTTATTATTATTTTTTGACACTAATCGCCAGTGGCCGCTACTGCTAACGAAAACGACAATATACTGGGTGAAAAATAAGGCTGAAAACAAGGAGCTTTTCGATTATGGGAAACGTAATGGAATAATCTTTGTAGAGATAAAGGATGAGGGGTGGAAAGAAAATTAAAGCGAAGATAAAGGAACTTAAAAAAAGTCAAAATTCAATGATAAGACTACGACTCGCCTCCGTAGCCAGGTGGGAAGGAGCAGCAGTGCGTAGCACACGCTTCTTAATTAGACCGGGGTTCGAGCCCGTCACTACCAAATACGGAGGATGCGGAAAGGTCAAGGGAATGATCACCGCATATTCCCGGAGCAATATGGCCTTAGTTGCTAATGCTCCTAAAAACCAAACAAACAAACCCAAGATCCTCGGGTGATCCAAGATCATACAAGGCAGAAGAAGGTGAACGTAGACGGTCCATCAACTTGTGCAACACCAGAGACTCAAAGATGATATGCACGTGCCCCACCATTTTTTTTGCTATGTCTGGTGCTACGTATTAGCACAGATTCCAGAAACGAATCTGTCTCTTGCATTACAAAACTTGAGTACATTTCAAATTTGATTAGTATAAGACAGACTACGATGCTCTATACGTTCTATGTTGTATTTCAATATTTGTAGAAGAGTAAAAAATTTTACTAAGCGTAGAACACTTCCTAATGACACTCTCCAGCAAATAAACGAAAATAAAATTTACGCAAATTAATAGTAATAAAATTAATTAAAAATAATTAAATTAAAACAAGTTCAACGCAAAATTTTGAAAAAAGACTTTCCTTCCTATAACTATCTCCTTTGTCTGCAATTTCATATTTGAAGATTCCATGCGCAAACAGATTTTTAGCCTGGTTATGGGGTTACCGCTTAGGCTCCGCGTCGCTAACCTAGCCAGGGAACATTCGAGCTCGAATTCCTCCCCAAATCGTCCTCTACAGTCCTATGGAAAAGATGATCAAAAATTATTTTTTTTAGTGGGTGGACGGATGCGATGACTTTTTGGCTTATCTAATGGCTGTATTCAAATTTCTTAACTCGACTGGCATTTTATAGCGTACTCATACATTAATGAGCAAGCTATAAAATTAAAACAAAATGACATAGTGAAATAAAATTAGGGGGGACTTCCTCGAACAAACCTTGCGTTATTCATAACTACCCTTGAAACTAAAACTATCAAATGAACTAATGAGACTCGTGACAGAAGAAAAATGCATATAAATTATCAAGCGACTCAAGCCTATGGCAGATATAAGCTAGTCTGTAATCAGGTCACAAAGGAGGTTAGGCAGGCGAAGGCAGATAACGAGAAATCTTTGGCAAAGGATGCTAAGAAAAACAGCAAGGATTTCTTTACTTATATAAACTTTAAAAGGAAGGGGATGAATCTGATTGGTCCACTTGATATCGATGGTTCGACTGTTGATGATCCTGCCCAGATAGCAAACAAACTGAATGAGTATTTTGCATCTACATTCACACATGACGAATTATTAAGGTTTGAAAATGGCAGAAGGTTATCAAATTGTAGCAGGATACTCAATGATTTTATAATAACTGAGAGCAAAGTGGAGGAGAAATTGTTGAAGCTAAACATAAGAAAGGCACCTGGGGTGGATGGATCTATCCAGTTATATTAAAGGAGGCGGCAAAGAAACTAAGCAAACCCTTAACCATAATTATGAGAGCATCCTTGGGTTCAGGGGAGGTCCCCACGGACTGGAGATGTGTAAATGTATCCCCCAATTCACAAAGGGGAATCGAAGGGTGACACGAGTAATTACAGACCAGTTAGTTTAACTTCCGTTCCGGGTAAAATTATGGAGTCACTGGTTAAAGATGCATTGCAGGATCATCTAGACAAGACTGCAGCAATAATTCAGACACAGCATGGGTTTGTTAAGGGAAAGTCTTGTCTGACAAATTTGATAGGATATTATGTGGTTACAAAGGAACTGGATGCAAAAAATAATTTTGATATCATATATTTGAATTTTAGGAAAGCTTTTGACACTGTTGCGCATGGAAGATTATTGTACAAATTGGAGCAGAATGGTATTAAGGGTAAGTTGCTACAATGGATAAAAGTGACTGCCGTGACTGCACCAGCTGCTACTTTGGAGAGACTGGACGTCGACTCGAGAAACGTCTCTCAGAACATAAAAGGGCGATCCGTTTGGCAGATGTAGAACATTCAGCTATCGCCGAGCATGTCTGGACAACCCGCCACGACATCGACCCACACCGCGATGTCGTGGTTGTGGACAGGTCCCACCATTACCTAAAGCGCACCTAGTTGGAATCGTTAAATATAAAATGCTCGGATGCCTCTTTGAACAGGAACAGTGGTTGCCAAGTTAACCCCATCACAGAGGCAGTAATTCTATCCATAGACAAACGCTGGCCACGTCACCACCATATGTCACAGCCACAAACATCAACAAACAATTAACCACGCGCCTCACGCACCATCCTGGCAGTGCACATCTCTATTCCAACTGCCATTCATGTCTTCAATCTGAAGAAGGCTGCCTCCCAGCCGAAAGCTTATTAATTGTAACTCCAGTTTTGCTCTGAGAAACAAAATAAAAATTTTTCGTAATGGATAAAAGGATGGTTGAGTGGGAGAAGACAGAGGGTGGTAATCAATGGATGCTGCTCTTCGTGGACTAATATTATTAGTGGAGTCCCACAGGGTTCGGTGTTGGGTCCGCTGTTGTTTTGTATATTTATCAATGATATTGATGAAGGTATATCAGGCTTAGTGTCGAAGTTTGCGGATGATACAAAGGTTGGCAAGGTTGTTAATGACAGTGTGCTACTACAACAGGATCTAGAAAATTTGGGCAGATGGACTAAGAAGTGGCAACCGAAGTTTAACCTTGACAAATGCAAAGTACTGCATATGGGTAGAAGTAACCCCAGAGAAACATACCAACTGTGTGTTACTACACTTAAGGTGGTAGAAAATGAAAAAGACCTGGGCGTAATTGTGCAGTCAGATATGAATTTTTCTGAGCAATGCAGACAGGCTGCCAGGGCAGGTCCATGGGGTTTTGATATATAGGAATTTTGCTAGCAGGGAAAAGGAGATTGTCCCTCTGTATAAGGCAATGGTCAGGCCACGCCTTGAGTACTGCCTACATCCTTCCTAAAATAAGAGGCCTTATTTTAGGAAGGATGTAGATTTGCTTGAGCGTGTACAGAGAAGGGTAACAAGATTGCTGAGGGGAATGAAGGGATCCTCTTACCAAGAGAGGCTTAAGTTGTGCAAATTGCAGTGGCTGGAGACTAGGCACCTGCGCGGTGATCTGATTGAGGTGTATAAGGCGTTGAATGGGTTGAGCACGCTGAATTCTGATGGGATCCCTCCACTTGTTCAGATTACGAACCTAAGGGGGCATAAATTCAAATTAAGAAAAGACAGATGTAGAAAAGATGTGCGGAAATTTGGCTTTAGCCAGCGGGTGGTTAATTGCTGGAACAAACTTCCATCTGTCGTTGTGGAAATTGATAGGTTAAATAAATTTGAGGAACTGGACGGGCATTTGGAGGGAATGGTGGGTTTTTTTTTTTTGCTGATGCTGCATAAGCTCCATACACTTGCTTTCTTGCATCACATGCTGCTGCTGCTGCTACTGAACAAAATAAATCAAGGCAGGTAAAATCTCGCATTTAGTTTAGAAATAGAACTGTAGAGCATTAGCTAAAACTGTACAACATATAAGCCACTGTGAATAACTAACTGCTACTTTCAACTACGTTAAATGCACTTTTAAATCCAGTTGATTTTCGACGAATCTGCATTTTATCCTATCCAGAAACATCTCAACCAGAGATAAAGGACTGCAATGTGGTAAAAAGTTAAATTGAACAACTGGAACACTGTACTTTGGTCTAAACCTTGGACACACATTTCTGGTAGGCATCTGGAACCCAAAGGTTTGTGTTCAAACTTTTTTTCTTTTATGTTTTGGTTTAAATTTCTTTAAGCACATTAGGAACACTTCTTTCATGGTAAATACTTTCATTCGGATTTCGTAGTTCTTTCTTTTGAAAGAACAGTGGGGACGTTACGATGTTTAGTTCAAACAAAGTTTTCCCAACATAATTTAAACTGAATATTCGTTCCAGTCCATTCAAATGTGTTGAGCCGACCGGGCTAGCCGGGTGGGTAAGTGCCTGCCTGGCAACCCAAAGGTCGCGGATTCGAATCCCACCTCGGGCTTGGATCAAAGTAGAAAATGCAAAAACCTTGGGAGGTGCAATATGGCCATATAAGCTGATGCGCTAACAACTAACAAAAAAAGTGTTGAATGAACTGGCACGGATCGAATATTGCGTCTACTGTTTTCATAGACGTTGGTAATTAAAACCATGCTTGGACAGTTAAAGGGTTAAGTATAAAATGTTTTCCAATTTGTAAGCAAAAGCCTGACAACATTGGTTTGTCAAGCATTTGAGTGTATAATTAATGAAGGCACTTCAAGAAAGTAAATTCCAAAAGAATAAATCTGTATTAACATTAGTTAATACAGATTTATTAACATTGACTGTACTGACATTAACATTAGTGCCACCATAACCAAGTAAAGCGATAATCCTTATATGAACATGAAACTTAACCTCTCTAACGAATCCTTTCACAAGCAAATTAAATTTCGCTCCAACTGCTTTTCGTATAAACTTTTCACAAAAATTGTACAATTTGTCTGTGTCACAAATTCCAGATACTGATACTAGAAGCATAATCAATCTGGAACATACAAATGTAAGACGCAAACAAATATGGCACAGGAAAGTAAAAAAATGGAACCAAGTTATGACGTTATTAGATCCTAAGTGTATAAAATATTTTATTAAAGACTGAAGATGAACTGAAAGATTGACTATGCATGTTAGACTTTAAATTCATTTTAAGTCTAATGAACTGAAAGACAGTTAAGGATTAAAAGCAATTTTAGCCAGATATTATGGTAACACTAACACACAAATAAAACTAAAAGAATAAACTTATGTTAATGACTAAAAAGTACTAGATGTAACGTAACAAAACTCAAGCTTTCTAGCCCCAATAGCTGTACTGTATTAGAGTTACTGTATTAAACTGATAAAATAAGTTGTCCGGGGCTCTCTGCAGACGACACTACTTTCAAAAACGCTTCCCCGAATTTTTTTTTTCTCCTGAATAGTATGCATATCTTTTTTAAACAAATTTCCTGCAGACCAGTATTCTAACTTTGCCCCTATCATTTAAAAATTTTATAAAAAAATACTTTGTGCAATCAATCTCGTTAGTGCTATCGCCATAGGTAACTTTAATTTCGGCAATGCTTTTAACACTATTTGGCAGTGTTTTAGCAGTCCTCTCTGTATAGTTTTTCTATTAAGTTAACTTAGTCTTTTAACAGCACACAAATTTCGACTTTAGTGTAATACTTAATCACTGACATTTTACCGTAACACCAGACAAACCGGCGCGTCACTTCCATATGCTGGATCTTGGACTGCGAGTGTGTCGATCACCTCCAACTTCTATAGATTTCAGAACTTGCACACTACTTCCAAGTAAGCGTATCGAATAGTGTGTGTGTGCGCGCGCGCACACACATATATATTCCATTATAGTTTAAGGATTTCTAAACTTAAATTTTGCCTAATTACCTATTTCTTCTCACTGAAAAGTCCTCACCCTGGCTTTAGCCTACAAAATGCCATTGATGTACTTCTGAAACGAACGTAACTATTTTATTTCAATGGGAAAACGCCACAATGGTTGTATGTGATGCTCTTCTTCAGTAGAGCTTGTTTAGCTATATAGAATTACTGCTCTAAGAAGGCAGTTTGTGCCCCTCTACTCACGGTGTTTTTTTAAGTTTATTTGAATAAAACACAAAACCATTGTGGTTTTGTATTTTATTCAAATAAATTCCTTTTACATAAGTTTCAGAAGTACACCGTGACGTTTTATACTAAACTACAGACTGGAAACAATTTTTCCATTAAGAAAAAATATATAAACAAAACAAATTTATCAATTGTAAACTCTAAACGGTGATGCTTAGTCCAATTATAACATAAAATTCAAAAGCTTTCAGCTGAAATAAAACACACACAAAAAAAATCCGAACAATAAACAGTCAAACTAAAATTAAGCGAGACGTTTAATTCTGCAGTATTTGTTTTTAACATCTCATTGCTTTGGATTCCGCGCGCATTCCTTATAATGACGTCTGCCTTGACATTTCACGGATTTTGAATTTACCATGTCTTTTCATGGTTATTAAATTTAATTTTTCGGTCTTAATGAGTTACTTCTAGTGCTTGCCTGCAATTTAATTTTACTCCGAATATTAGTAGCTTCAACGACGCTTAGACTAATATAAGCCTAAGTAAAATTATTTTGTCAAAAGTATTTTTTTTTTACTGGAAATACGACATTTGAGTGTTGCTTTCCACAAAGCTTTGCAAGATCTTCGAAAAACGCATGACGTACTTGTGAGCTCACTGATTATAGGGGCAATTAACACAATTTTTTTTTTTTTTTTTTTTTTTTTGGAAGAGCGAGTTTATGATAAAACATTTCAAAACTTTGATTACAAAATATTATAATCAAACTTTAATGACGTTTTGTAGAAAGGAGAATAATTCAAATTGCAGGAAGCAGTCTTCGATAAATACACTCCCCCCCCTTTGGATTCTCGTAGCGTAAGAGAATTCTAACTATACTCTCGATTCAGGAAGTTAATAGCAGGTACCTACTTAATTTCCATACTGTGTGACCTTCAGAGTACGGATAGCATTGTTGGCGCACGTGCATCCAGACAGCGCGGCATCAGCAGGTCATTGCACGATGCAGGCAGCGCAAGAAGGGCGTAATTGTGCCAAATCTCGCCGAATTGGTGTCAGTTCCCCGGCAGTCACGTCTTGAGAGAGAGAGACCAAGTTATCGCTGCATAACTACAGGCTGTTGCGGTCTTTTCATTACTAGTCGTACTTCGCGTGCTTCGGCTAGCCGCTGCTGACCTATTTTCTGTAAAACGCACGAAGGTGTTTGAACGGTACAGACAGTTCATCTCGCTAGCACGAACCCATAGATGTTTGTTAAGTTATATACACACTTTCACAGCATAGCGCAGGATCTCGATGACCTTAATGTTTTCCATTGGATCGTTGTTCTTACCTACGCATCTTTATCCACAGGTCATCGTAGTGTTTTGTGGAGAAAGTAACTTAACGCAAATGCTGTAAGGCGATTTGATCTTTTTAAGAATCTTTTTAAGAATTGAGAAATCAAGACCAATAAAAAAAAAAGAATCTAGTTAAATGTGGATACGTTTTTTAGTCTTATTCAGAGTAGTTGTTAGTCTATAACAGAATTTATAGAGAACAATCTGACTATTGCAAGGACGAATTCAGAAAGTCATTTGGGGAAGACTGACCCTGTCTTTTCGCCTCCCAAGTTTAACTCAAAACATTCTTACATGTTATGATTCTAACGCATTCCGTAAATACTTCCGTATTGAATTCGACCTTGAATGTCGCATAAGCATGATATTCAAGATGTAGCTAATGGGAGGTCTTTTTTTTTTTTTAAACAAAAGGAGATTATTTTTACGTGCTACCAGGTCACAGTTAATCGCCTGCTTTGCATTTGTTTAAACATCTCTTCTGTTCAAAGGCATTATGCTTTGGTTACATGATTTACTCGATGAAGCGATATTTAGTTCAACTACATGCATGATTAACCATCCTCAGCCCAATGTCTAAACTGTCTGTTATGAATAACACGTGGGCATAGACAAGTTTGATTGGCAAAATATTTTCCTAAATTTCGGCAGATTTATCTTCTCCCCGCTCACTATGTACACCCTTGATATTGTACTTTCATAGTCTCTTAATTTGCTAGTAATGAAATGTGCTGAATTTTAATTCTGCAAATATGCAATACATGTATTTATTACATGTTTGCATTGTGTGCAGTTTCTTTCACAAGTGTTAATCCTAGAAATAAGGTAAACTTCTTACGTGGGTAGGCACCGCACTGAAAAGCGGTGCACTTATAACCAGATCTCGGCCACTCCAAGGAGAGAATGAAGCTACCATAGGATCCCTCTTATTTATTCTTAGCACAATCTTTTTCCCCCAATTCCTTCTAGGTTACCAACCTCAGCTACTAATGACTTGCTCATAGAACTTTATGCTATCCGGTTAAAAATTGCTCTGTACCCATTCCTATCTAAAAATTCCATTCCTAAAACATTTTTCATAAATTCTAGAAAAGTATCTTGAAACAATTAGGCAGTAACTGAACCCTTCAAAATCAGCTCGAATAAACAAAAAAAAAACCTATATTCAAATTTTTGTAAGCAGTGAACGGTGCAAAGGGCAATGTCCCACACAGACCTGGGCCTCACCTGGGATAAAGAGCTCTTTACAACTTCACTTTTGTCAGGATGAGAAAGAGTACTTATGCAGTACTGTGGGCCGTACGACAGGAACTCGTGGGAGAATGTAATCCACCGCTGATTTGCCAGTACACCCTGAAGGGCTTTACACCTATATTACGTTACGCTTCTGAAATTTGGTCCTCTACTCCTGCCTCCTACCTAAACAAATACCTCCGATGAGAATATTGGTTACTAAGATGGATGAACAGGAAGGTGGGCGATCCTCTTAGTATTTTCAGATCAATCGTCCAAGCAAATCTGGACCCCACCTCCTAGAGCCATTTGATGGCTGTAGGAAATATCCTCGCTTTTTAGAACGGCTCATAACAGAGCGAATAGATGCCCCAACTGTATCATCTTTCATCTCCGACCTAAGAAAGCATGAAGAGCTCATCCAGACTCTTGATGAGCTCTTGCCTCCCGCTTCGGCTAACTCTGACTAGTCTTAATTCTCTGAGGGATATGTTTCCGCTAATACCATTAATCTTTAACAAATTAGAAATCCAGCCAGATAAATTTTGCGAAGATAAGCTCTACAGAAAGAAAACCCTAGAAAACTTATCAGCTGATGAATCGGTGAAGGACGCTTTCACTTGCTGGCTGAATGTTTGCATATAAGTGAAATTCTGTGTAAACTTTCTCGGGTCGAGCGCGTATGTACTTGACTTGTAACCCTTTGTACCTGTGGTATTCGCACCTCAGATTGTGAATAACACACTCTCCTGGAACATAACCTCCCCGGTGTGGTCCGCTTTTTTTTTGGATAAATAAACAGATAATAATAACAGAAGCATATCCAGCATATCCAATCTAGAAATCTTACTTTTAGTTAAATATTAAATACGTTGATTGTACTATTAGACCAAGGAAGCTCTGGGTTTTTGCAGCATCGATCAAAAAATGATAATAATAAACCACTTATTTGACATTCCTCAAGTAATTAGGAGGAATGAGGCAATTTCTTAATTTTGTGTACCTCTTCTTCCGTAAGAAGATAACACAAGTAAAAAAGCCATGCCTTTCCCATCCGAACAGAAATCTCCGAACAGTCCTAAGGAAGAAAAACAGCAGCGACTCATGGTGTAAGAAAGTGGGTTGCAACATGCCTTTTGATTTTTGAAATTAATGGTTTCAAAAATCAAAAGGCACTTATCCTGTGCAACAAAACATTTTACTGAATTGGTTCTTGCAACCCAAGCTAGCTGTATGACCAACGTTGCATGTGCTTAAATAAGAGTAGCAATGTTTTTTTTCTACTCCTCCAATGTCTAAACTAAAATGAGTAGGTAAAACATTGCTTGGAGAGCTGCTGCCGTATTTTCACGAAAATATCATTTTGAACATAGGTCCCCAATGTCAGTTTGACAGCTTGTTTGCACGGCTGACTGCAACAAATAACACTAACAACGTGATACTTCAAATACATTGCTGCGTGAGCCATGCCGGCGAATTGTAGTGTAGGGGGTAAACATTACTTTATAGCAATATTAAACTATACTTCATTTTGCAACGAGAGAATATCAGACATCATTTACACCAGCACGATCACACTGGTCAGTTTACAACTAATTTTAACTGAAATAAAATCATTAAAACCGTATTTAGCAGTTACGTGACCTGAACCACGATAAACTGAAACGAGTCTTCCCGCATTTGACCACTCGGCTAAGTCGTAATTATTTATTTTTATAGTACAGTACCAAGTAATTTACAATTATAACTAATATAAACTTAATTTGGTTTAAAAAAAATGAACTACTGGTTGCACAAATCTATAACCTGGCTACGAGCCGCCACTGCTGGACTTGTTTGGATTGCAATCTTCACGATAAGCAAATGATGGAAGGTTGCACCAGAGAATAGAAATAGAAGAAAAATAATGCTCAGTCGTAGAGCAGAATTAAAGGGGCGTCTACATGCAGGCATAAGTTCTAGAACTCGTCTTAATGAGCTCTGTTCTGATAAAGCTAATACAAAAAAACAAATTAGATAATATACATAGGCAATGCGTTACAACTCGGGAGCTTTTCGTTTTTCCTATTAAACTTATTTTTATGTTGCATTCTAAATAGGTGCGTTACAAAGTTCAATGAAATCCTGTTGAATATAACCCAAGACATGGGCGCCGGCAGCATGGTGCAAGTGCATCGCATTTTGGATTCGAAGTAATACACAATTTTTAATATTTTCATTAATTTATTGAAACATTAAAACAATACATCCTACAAAAAAATAATTGTCCAAAACAAGAACAAAATTAAAATAACTCTTCTAAAACAGAATTAGACCCCGTTAATTTTCGTCATTATCTTTAAATAAAAATTGCAATCTCGTCGGCTTCTCTGCGAACTTTGATATAGTTGCGTTCATAAAATCTTCATTGCCATCAATTCTTTTCCCTATGTAAATCATCATATACAAGCCTGACAATCGTTCTTAGGACATAATTGATCTTGTCCGTGTTTATTCCCACATGCACCACCTTGTAAAATATCCTGCCGGCGCCCATGACCCAAGATATATTGAATTGTATTATTTCACCCTTCACACATTTAATACCATCATTTCCCGAGCTTTCAAGTTAGTGGATTTAATCAAAGTTCGAATACCCACTAAGGGGATTAGAAAAACATGGTCGAACGCACCTGGAGTTTCTTTGACAGTAGCAGCAGCGCAGACGAGTCTCGCCACGAGATCCATTTCCGTCTCCACCTGCGATTCATACCCGATAGATCTGAGGCGCCCCCCCTCACAGAAAGAAATCAAGGCTCAATAAATCAGGTGAGCGAGTGGGCCAAGCAACGGGTCCACCACGGCCAATCCATCGACGCCAAAAACGCCTGTTCAAATGGTCACGAACACACCTTCCATAATGGGCAAGTGCTCCGTTATGTTGAAACCAAATGTTGCGTCTCACATTTGCTGGAACATCGTCAAGTAACTCTGGTAGATCTTGTTCAAGAAAGATCAGATATTTAGCGGAGTTCATGCGGGATGGTAACAGGTGTGGGCCGACTAAGCAGTCACCGACCATACTTGCCCACACATTTATTGCGAAGCGATGTTGTGCTGCATGGGAGCGCACACCGTGTGGGCCCTCTGCTAATCCATACACTAGGTGCATGTCTGCCAGCTCACAGTTCCTATATCGATGAATGCTCTTCGTGCGGCGACTACTGCTTGAATGAGTAAACGAGAAATTTTCCCTCTCGCGAACTGATGAACAGCGCAGTGTACCGACTTACAGTGACGTTTCCGGTTATGGGTTCCTATGCGATTCACATTCCTTTTAGATGTTACCTACCTCCCCTAAACGTTTTGTACCAATATTTTTGAGACACCCTGTGTATTGTATTATTAAATATACTAATTGGCTTTTAATAAAATTTAAATGGTTCGACAAATTAAAAAAAGAGCCAAATAGAAAATTCTTTCAGTGGCATCCCACTTTAAAATTACTGCACGCAGTGAGTGTTAGGGTTTTAGGCGTATCAGCGACTTAGACCATATTGCGCCTTACATATGTCTGTAAACTGCGTGTCCCATTTGCCTGTTTGTTGGGTTTCCGAGAAGGGAAAAAATCGTGCAACCCTTGCCTGAGACGGACAAACTCATCCACGTTGTGAAAAATGCCCATAAATTACTCGCGTCATTGACGGAATTCAATCCAAGGACTTTGCTACCTAGTGTGGGAAGGACAGTGCTTATGTGCACTGTGCTATCTGAGCGGGATTTCATCAGTGAGATGATAACAGGTAATATTCTGTTCTCGGAATTCCCATGTTATTCTTGTTACTATATGTTTAATTTGTATTATACTCTTATTCTTGTGTTATCCTCCCCCCTCCTTTTTTTTCCCTTGCTGGATAACACTAGTAACAATCTATGCATGTAATTTTAAGCAAAAGCCTCAAGCTACAGAAATATACATACCTATCCTAATGGTACATAGTGTTTCGGGGAGGTGGCGCCACCGGAGGTTTCCCACAACTGCGACTCTTATGAAGTGTACATTGCAGCACTCTGTAAAAGCCAGAGAAAAGTATTGTGTGTGGTATGTGAGTAGTATCATGTTGGATTCGTTTGTGTTCTGGCCGCAGGGCCCCTGATGCGATCCCACGTTGCTCGTACACACCGCTAGGAGGTAAGCCAGGCTGCTCGTTATTCCCTGGCTGGTCTTAGCCAGGGTCGCCTGAATGGTAGTTTAACAGAATTATTTTGCCCATACCTGCATAATTAAAAGCAAATTTTGCTTAAAATCCATTCCACATTTCATTCAGCACCCCGCCACAGCAAATTGCACTACTCGTGCACCTTAATTATACAGCTGCATTCAAAATGATGCTACAGTATTTCATTATCACTCCAATAGTTGTATTTCCACAAGTTGAACTACTGCTCTCAGATGCATGGAACTTTAACTCCTTACACTTTTTCATCTCATTTGAATAAAGTCATAACTGGGCGGTCAGCTCGCACTCAAAGTGCTTGCCCGACTGCCAAGAAGGAAAATCTCGGAAACGTTGTCATCTAGGTGATGGCATTCAATTCAGAATAAATAGATTACTTCTGACGAAGTGATGTTTATTCAAGGTGCACGAGAAACACTACTTGTGAAGGGAGATTCAAAATAAGAGTGTTATGCTATACGACCTACCAGTAATCTTGGTTTAAAATCTTGCCATGTTAATTTTGCCTAACTGCTAAAGTATTACTCTTCTGGGTTCATATTACTACATTCGTATTGTTCCCGTATCTTTAACCGTATTTAACTAACTCTCATTCCATCCACGTCGCTTTATCACCAGCTCTGGAGATTCAAACCAAGCGAGCCTTCCCAGTTGGCTGATAGGCTGTGGAAGAGTTATACTTTTATTGCACTGCTGTAAAGTTCACTGCACTGTTGCACTTCATTTATTCAATGAACATCTTATATGCTGCAAGACGGCGCAGCAATTCTTCGTCAGTGCATGCGTGCGTGCATTCATACCCGCAACATCGTATGCTATTCGAAATATTGGAAACAAGCCTACCTTCGTTAGCACAGTTGTAACAATAACCGTCCTTCCTGTATGGTTTTTCCTCCCGGAAACGCTGGATTTTTAATCCAGCAAAGCAGACAAACAGACCATAGAATACAGAAACACTATTAACGGCAGTTTACGAAATTATATACAAAAGCCTCACACAGCCTTAGCTTATTTTGCTACTAAAATAAGCCCCCATGTCGGGAAGCTTCTGTTGTGTGCAGTGCACGCACTTGTATTTAGTTTCCGCACTGAACTAGATGGGGAGGGAGAGATGCATATAGTCTGTATGTTCGCCAGATCTGAATATCGTGGACTACTACAAAGGTGTGCACGCAAATCTTTTGAGTATGAAGCTTTTATGAGGGCGATGATACTTGTATGAAACAGCGGTGGTGTTACAGAGCTAATTTTTTTCATACCCCCAATCAAATATTAAAAGAAAACACCACAGTAAATCAGATGGATGCCATTTTTCACATCATTATTGGCAACTAATTTCATGACTCGCAAAGTTTGTACCGTACCTCCAAAAGTAACGCATCTTATTGAGAATTTTGATTAGTATTTGTCCACGATGTCCAAAGGAATATATCTAAGAACAGTAATGTGAAAGGAGGAAGCAAATTCCGCGTTTGCTTAATGACAATTAGGTGTTGCGGCAATTGGGAAAAAAATTCCATTATATTATAATGGCATTTTTAGTTAACATAATTTAATTTTTTTTAGGTTGAAAGGAGATAATGGAAGTGTTGGGCGTGAAGAAACCTGTGAAACAGCTGTTTCGTCTTATTGAAGGCAAGCTCATGAAAGTGTAACACTATTAACAGCAAGTTAAAACCCTACCTAGAATTATAAAAGAATCGGAGGAGGACGGCGGTTCTACTTCTCTGAAGTTTCAAGTGCTTTATCTGTAACTGTTGAAGCCAAACAAATAGCTGCACGACTTCTGTTTTATAGAAGGCACACTAGGCATCAGTGATGAGGGTGTTTTGTGAGATTATATCAAAGGAAGTCACCCGTGGGTAGACTTTCAATGCAAGAGGAAGTCGTTGGGACGAATTAAAGTATAAAACAGAAATGGTTTACCAAAGTGTACAGTTCACTGGAGGAGCTATATCGGTTTACAAGTGTCCAGATTATATACAAGTAACGGAATAATTCTAAGAATTGAATATATTAATTAGCTGCTGATCACCAGTAACTCCTAACGCTGTTATGATTATTTATACTGCTACTTTTGTAGTTCAAGGAAGTTGAACTACATATGGAAAGATGTTAACGAACTCAGTAAAAGCATATAAAACTGAAGTTGTCAGTGCTGCGTACTGTTACATATTTATAACACTCAAAAGAAATATGCTATCATCCATACTGGTTAAGGCAGTGTGTTAAGTGTTTCGAAACATTGTGTTCCGATGAACATCTTAAATGTTCATCGGAAGCCAACTAGTTCTATTTACTTAGGCCACCAATTATCCTTTAAGCCATAATTTCGTACTTGTTAATAATCTGCGGGTATCACATGTGGTACCCGCAAATTATTATTAGTTATTGATTTCTCCCCACAAGGACTCGAACCTTCTTACCCTAAATACAACATTTTAAATGACATTTTGTCATCCTTGAATACAAAACGTGCTGTCGTTACACTATCTGTTACAATGGCATTTAGCAAGTTTCTAAACAGGTTTGAATGAGGAATATCGTTCATTAAAACCTGAATGATGAACTATATTCTTCATTAAATACTCAATAGGTGACTGATGAGGCGAAAAATTCGTGCGCTCAGTAGTCAAATTCGAACTTTCTTCCAGAGAACTATAACTGCATCTGTTTTGAGCAGAAACTGTCTTCGTTTCTTATTCGAATTAAATATGCCTCATAGTTCATGTATTATATTTCACAAAGGGAGAGAGCAGCAAATTAGTTGCATTACCTTAAATTAAGGAGGTAAATAATCTAAGACAAATTTTTGGGCTAAAGTCTCAAACTGTGGGAGGTAAATAATCTAGGATTTGTTTAGATGTGATTCTCAAAACACACACAGTTAGTTGCTAGACGGGTAGCAACCCTACATTTTCATCGGATAGTACAGATATCAAATTAAATTGCCTGTTCGACTGAACAGATAATGGCATGCTAGGAGTCCGACATCTCAGTTTGATGCACTAGTACTGTATGAACCATTTAAGTCGTGTTTATTTTCTTGAAATAAATAATTATCAGGTTTTTCTACTTTGAAAACCTACCTGTGACCTCCACCCTAATAACATGTTTACATTTCGATCGAAACAATTTACCAAGCAAACACCGGGGTTTCTTAAGCAACTAAATGAAAGAATGAAATAATTTCATTTAGTTTCATTCTTTCACTAAATGAAATTTCTAGAGCTTCTAAATGAAGTAATCTTATTTCGAAACAATTTACCAAGCAAACACCCGGGATTTTTTGAGCACCCCGATAAGGGCAATTTAATTTTTACCTGCGATTTTGAAACAAGATAAGCGCAACCTATTCGAAGCTTGGTTTACAATGACACAGAGAGAGAGAGAGAGAGAGAGAGAGAGAGAGAGAGAGAGAGAGAGAGAGAGAGATTCACTCTAAATGAAGTAATCTTATTTCGAAACAAGAGGGTTACCATTTTAGGTGAATCTAACTCTGCCTTAAAAAAACAAAATCGGAAATGTCTGATTCATTAACACACATTCAGGTTTCTGAATCTGATAATAGCAAGTCAGAAATGGAAATTTATGTTAGAGTCTGATTCTGAATCAGACGTTTTTATATTTTTTAAAAATGATATAAAAGCAGCTATAATAATTTCTTTCAGAAGAAAAAACTTCAAACATTTTTTTGGTTATATTTGACAATAATCGAACGAAAAATAAGCTCTGTGCTGGTGGAAGAATGGGATTTGTTGCCAAAGAATCTTATGGACACCCTTATATGGAGCATGGTTCACCGCTGTCAGGCCTGTTTAGCTGTTGAAGGATCATACGACGTGCTGATGTAATGTTGCCACATTTTTGAGTATCTTGGTATCGACTTCTGTAATATAACCTTTTTGGCAATTCTTATACAACCCTTATAAATGTCCCTTATACCTGTCCGAAGTTTCTCGCCATGTCCTCATTTTATCGTTATTCTATGGTACCCCACCATACCAAATTTTGCCCTATTTCATCTCAAGCTACATGAGTTACGCTACGTTTTCTACGTGTTTTGTTAATTTTGTCGAACAATGCATATGCAATACGACAATTTAACTAACAAGATCATCAGTATCCGAATGTATTACGTACTTACTTGAATTTTATATTTAGGGACTAGTTATCATAAGCTACTCCCAAAACTCAACATTTCATTAATATATTATACATCTTCTGTCTTTTATGTACTTATTCGGAAATATAGACTCTTAAGTAAACAGGGGAGGGGAGGGGGATGAAAAATCGAGTATGTTCGATTTATTTTAAACTTTATAATAGCTGGAATGAAGCAAAATGACAAGCAGTACAACCCGATATTCGGAAAATCCGTGAAAAAATCGAGGAACAAAGTCGCCTTGCTGTTTAACATTAACCCTGAAGTTCTATTATCAGCCTCTTAACTTACAAGAAAG
Organism: Mastigoproctus giganteus; assembly: GCF_048544385.1. Lineage (NCBI taxonomy): Eukaryota > Metazoa > Arthropoda > Arachnida > Uropygi > Thelyphonidae > Mastigoproctus > Mastigoproctus giganteus. Next base: position 154,629,797 of record NC_143584.1, on the reverse strand, counting down.
CTTTCTAATTCAAGTCTGCGTTTATTCATTATTTTATATCTAAACTTATCGTAAGAACGTTGCAACATAGTTGCGTAAGGCCTATTTTCATTATTGACATCTTAGTTAATACATGATGTAGCCATGCAAATGTTTCACATTTTATCACCTCACGTAGGAGAAAATTGGCAAGTAATTAAGGCTAAGTATAGTGGCGAAACTACCACGCTGCCACTTTGAGAATTTCACAAGGAAAGGCAGAATTTATTTTAATCAACTTGAAATTTACAAATGTAAAATAAAAGATTTACAAAATGTTTCACCTCTGGTACAGCACAGTGCATTGTAGTTTCGTTACTAATTGAGTAATTAAATATATAATTCACACCTGTTATGTTTGACGAATCAGTTTCTGAACTAATATAAAGGGAAAAAATAGTGAAATAAAATGCAGAAAACCTGTAATGCTAAACCGATGGTGGCTGAATGAGATGAGAGAAGTACAGAGGCTCGTACGAACCAACAGGACAGTAACACAGTGATGCAAATGACTACAAGGTACAATATGGAACTACATAATACTCTGAAGCAGAGGCTACCTACATGCTTCCCATCGGATGGAGTATCGCAATAAATGGCAGACTAGATATCCCTTCCTGGTGAAAGTCACAATGTCTCTAATTGCATGTCGCAGTTCTATGGTAAAATGCGGAAAATACGGCTATGTCTGGTACTCCCAACAAGACTGAAAGTGGGGAGGTTACCCAGATTCAAAGCTTTTTGTTTTAAGACACTTGACACATACCGTGTTTTGATACAAAGGCTGTTTTGAAGTAAACACAAATTGGTAGTACTGTCTATGAGACACGTTGAGATCTCTGGCCTCTAGAAAACCTCTGTATTATCTATGATAGTACTGAGTCCAGATATCTCAATATGGTATGCTGTGTGAACAGCTTGCAATTTATTGGAGTGCACTTTCCTATCCGACTTCCGGATAACTAAGCCATATTCCAAAATTGGATGAACGATGCTCTCTGAAGAAGACCTGAGCATCATCTTTGAACATGAAGGCATTCCCCTTGATAAAACCAATAAATTCTAATTCTCTGCTAGTTACATAAATTTGATTCTTCCTTTTAAGGGCCTCTTTAGTTGTAACGAAGAGGGTATTTTCAGTTCGGCTACCATTCTGGTAGTAAATGTAAAGTCTAGCTTCTAACCAGAAACTCGGCATCCTAAAACACCTACAGTTGATACGAGCCTGTTTAAAGCAATCAAAATCTATAACTATAAGCAACATGTTAATCAGAGCGCCTGGGAATGCTGTTTGTCGTCATGGAAAATAGTACATAGATGTAACTAATTAGGTTTCATTTCCTAATATTTCTCTTATTAGGTTTCACTCCTGGTTTCAAAGCTATTTGCGTAATGACCTCTTTGTTCAAGTGAATTTGTGTAGTACCGATTTTGTTTTGGTACTCGAGGAAGAGAAGGAAATGACATGGCACTTTGAGGATTAATGGTAATGTACTGGAGTTGAATTAATCAACGAGTTCTGATAGCATAGCTTGATACAATGTGCATATACTGCCAAGATGATTGGGAGGTCACTGTTTAAAAAAAACTTAAACAAGAAATCACAGGGCAGAGCCCCGAGGGACTCCACTCAGTGGGAAAAATGGTATTGAATGTAACTGATAGGTGTATATATATCCTGACAAGCCACTAAAATAGATTCTTGAATTCTGCAGACCTTGAATTTGTGATTAGAATATTGCGTGCAAGCTTGTCAAAGGCATAACAGACATTGGAGACAGTATGGAAGACATCCCCCTTGTTCAATACTACTGAAAGCGTAAGACACCAATTTCCAGTATTGGACAAGACTGGTGATTATCGATGCTTTCATTCTTCTATGGAAGAATAGAGGAAGCAATATTGTTGCCGAGCCATGAATGGTTTTAGAGATGTAGAAAATGCCAACGAATTATGGCATAAAATATTTTCGCAAATCAATATTCTCGAGATTTGAAGATATATATATAGGTCTACAGTTACAGGGACTGAACTTTTTTTTTTTTTTTTTTTTGTGAATTGCCATGCTATATTAACTTGAAGCGATTTGCATAATGACTTCGTTCAATAAGCAGTCGAGTAAATGCTTTCTTGTCGTCTTCCTGAAAATTAGTTGACTAAAGAGTGCACCAATAATCTAATTGTCTAGTTTGATCAGCGTAAATTATTCAGTGTTATCCTCCCCCACCTTTAAGAGGAGGGAAAAAATCCCGGGAAGGTTTAAATCCATACAAACAGTGATAAGAATTAAAGCTGTTGGTCTCAGTGGACAAGAAAAGTTTAGCGAATGCCTCGGCAATAAGCTAGGGTCCAGCGGGAAGGACGATCCGGTTTGCAATATGATTTCAGGAAATCCAGAAAAGATTTTGTCCTTGCCCTTTATTAATTGTACTAAGTGATCCCAGCCAACGTTTGGCATCTCCGCCGTATCATTATATAATCATAAGGCAATATCGCACAGGTAAAATATAGAATAAAATGGAGAAATTTGAGATACAATATCATACAGAGAATAAGATGCACAGAAATGTATTGAGTAAGTCATTTTCAAAGTCTGGTGTGTCATTACACAGTCAGCTTGCTCCACTATTCACTGGCACCTCTGTTCACTGGGCAACAACGTTAACCTCTTCGCCCCTTTTATCTACAACGCTTGGCCAAATCTGCATGGAATTTCTCGTTAGTGCCCCACCTTTACGGTTCGTCCAACCTTGATACATACTGAACGGAAACGTTGCGCAGTTCTTGTTCGAATACACTTCACCGCAAAACTGACCCCAACTGAGACCAGACTTAACCTATATCACAGCTTAGACGTGACCTCACAGTTCCAACGATCGGGAATCTCCCTTTGGAACTTAGTTAGGTTACGTAGATTAACTACATACGTTAAGTAAGCATTTAAAGAATAGTTGCATATTAATATACAGTATTTGTATGATTAGCCTAATATTATTTGTTCCGTGGCTTCTACCTAATACATAAAAAAAAAAAAAAAAGGTGATCAGAGGTTTTCACCTGAAATCAAGTGGCCCATATCTGAAAAAAAATTTAATAAAACTGTCTATATAGTAGCAGTGACAAACCCAGCTGTTTTGGTTTAACAAGTTTTTTTTCCTTCTCTTCCTTTTATCACTTTTCTAGGGGGGAGGGATAGAGGGGGCATAGCTCAATCTACCGCATGCCGTTATTGTTTAGGAATATGTAAAAATTGATTTCTTACCACTGTTAAAACTATGGATATTTTGAAGGGAAGAATAAATTCAGCAACATATGATACATACAGTAAGAAACCGTGAAAATAACTACTGCTTTCATCTCCCGTAGCTCATCGGACAGGTCTAAAGAGTTGGAAGAGGGTTTTTACGTTCTACCCGAGTCCAAATAAGTCCAAAATACGTCCGGGCAAAATGCAAAAATATACAGAGGCTGTAACACATCCAACGTGTAGTGTATAGAGTACTTACGAATGCCCTCGCTAAAGGGTTAGACCGCAAAAAAACTCATACTTTTGTTACTTGAATCACATTTGGAGTTGCTATATTCGCTGCACACCTAAAGAGTGACTGCCATTGAACTCTGGAATTTTCCGAATCCCGCAGGCCCTTTATAGGTTCGTGAAACAGGTGCTTGAACATAGCTTGTGAAATCAGTTGCGGTCTAACCCTTTAGCGAGGGCATCCGTAAGTACTCTATACACTACACGTTGGATGTGTTACAGCCTCTGTATATTTTTGCATTTTGCCCGGACGTATTTTGGACTTTTTTTCAGAAAGTTTAGAAGATTGAGAAGGGTGTTTAATCGTACCAAATTAAGGTATGACCTAGCAGAATAGTCGACATTTCGTGTGTTCCATCGCCTTGTCCTTATCTATTATTTTTTCTAATTGTATTTTATATTGACATTTTTACTTTCATATTGTATACACCAATGAGCCAAAACACTGACCAGCGAGTCGTTATGCAAATCGAAGCAACTGCAGGTGAACTACGGCGCATGCGCGGGTGGAGACACGGTATGGAAAGCACCTGATACTGAGCTCCGTTAATCAGTGTTACTCTTTTTCTTCAGATGGGAAAGGCAGCGGACTTAAGCGAGTTTGACAAAGGTCAAATTGTAATGACCAGACTACTGGGTCAGAGCGTATCCGAAACTGAACGGCTGGTGGATGCTCGCAACTTGCTGGTGAATGCAGTAATGTGTCACAACGTACAGTACATCGAACCCTGCTGAAAATGGGGTTGCATAACCGCAGGCCGCTCCGAGTGCCCATGCTAACCACAGTTCACTGGCGACAGCGCCTACAATGGGCACGCGAGCATCGAAACTGGACCTTGAGTGATTGGAAGGTCGTCTTGTCCGATGAATCATGTTTCCTGTTGCACCATGTAGACGTCCGCGTACGTGTGCTTCGTTTATCTGGAGAAGTGATGGCACCTGGATGTACCGTGGGACAAAAACAAGTCGGTGGCGTTGGTGTCATGCTTTGGGGGATGTTCTGCTGGGATACCCTGGGTACAGTCATTCATGTGCCTGGCACTCTGACGTCTACCACCTAGTGGACTTTGCCTCAAGGTCCATACACTTCTGGCCTTTACAGTGAACTGTATCACCACACAATGCAAACTACACGGAGATGGGAAACCCTGGTGCCGTCTGACCCTAAATACACTTTACACTAGTAGACTTTGCCGGGGCATTCGACTCCCTATGGTGGCAGTCCTGGCAAGGCTCTGGACCACTGGGTCCTGGAAATTCTCTACTGCACAGTCAAGAACTACCTTACTGATAGATCAATCGCCGTCAATGCCCCCGTCTGGGCACCCACTAGGACCGTCTGCAGGGGTTGTCCACAGGGTTCGGTCCTGGGCCCGCTACTATAGAATGTGGTCCTGAATGCTTTCCTGCCCCTGTACCTCGGTGAAGTAAGATCCCAGGCCTTTGTCGATGCCCTCATACTCAGTGACGGCAAACTCCAGAGCCCAGCTGGAAAACTTAGCCAACTAAGCCCTGAACACACTGCAAAAATGAGCAAAAAAGAATCAACTAAATTTTTCCCCAGCAAAAACCAACTCAATCCAGCTGAAGGGAAAGCTAGACATCCGGCGACCTACCCAGATAAAAAAAAAAAAAAAAAAAATCAACCAAGCAACAAAATTCACCAAGCAGCTCAAGTACCTAGGAGTCATACTGGATCTGAACCCCTCCTTCCAAGACTACCTCAAATATACAAGAGTTGAAATCAGAGCTTACACTGCACTTATCTCCAGGGTGGCCATACGGGACTGTGGATCCATCTTTTCTACAAAGCAGTTTTCACACTCATAATCACCTATGCTGCTGGAGCGTGGTACAACAAAGCCACGTCTGCCATCAAAAGAATTATTGACTCCACTCAAAGAACAATTCTCCTCACTATCACCCGTGTGTGTGTGCAGCACAGTAAGAACACACACGCTGCAGTTCCTTGCAGGCGTCCTCCCTCTAGATTTGGAGATGGTGCGCAGAGGACTTCTACACCACCTAGCCAAGGGTACCAGCAAAACCTGCCTCGGTTACACTACGGACCCAGCAAATGATCGTGCTGCAGAAAAGAGATTACTCCAAGCTTACCTGGTGCAAGTGTGGCAAGAACGATGGAATCGCTCCCACACTGGAGAAATTACTAGAAATTTGTGCCCGATTGGCTGGATCTTCCCCAAGGCACTGAGCTGGTTCTCACCGGGACTGCAGCCAACATCTTTTAACAGGGCACGGAACAATCAACGCTAAACTGTCCCTCCTCGGGATAGAAGAGGATCCATCCTGCGTTTGCAGAGGCATGGAGAGCTGGCAACACCTCATGTATGACTGCCAGCTCTGACTACCTATGCAACATTCTGATAACAAAACTGACCTATTTACCCAGAGGACAGGAACACCACCTGCTAGACACAAGGGAGGTATATTTGGCATTCTCCAACTTTGGCCAGGAGCTCTTCAAGAGGCAGAAGACCACTTCCTGTCGTGGAACGCCACTGACATACCCCCATAAATGTGACAACTTCACTGGAATACTAACGGACTTGACATCCACCTGGACCTGAGACTAATAAGTGCTCAAGATCACGAACGATTTGATATCAATCACTGGAACATGATGGAGAGCACAGTCGGATCTGACACTGATGGACTTGAACCAACGTGAAATTGACCTGGACACCTACCAGGACCAGATGTTAACCAACTGATGGTGACATGAGGTGGCTTGCCGCTGGCACTCCACATGGGCGATCTGCTCTGCGCTCCCTTGAACGGTACATAACACTGGACACCTACCAGGACCAGATGTTAACCAACTGATGGTGACATGAGGTGGCTTGCCGCTGGCACTCCACATGGGCGATCTGCTCTGCGCTCCCTTGAACGGTACATAACACTACCTTTACCTCCTGTTCCCTGGTGGGGGGAGAGAAGGCGGTTCTCTTTTCCCCAAGCCCCCCTTATTCCTCGTGGTGGGGCCTGGGCAAGCCTCGCTGACCATACTGGGGTTGCCTTCTCTATCGTCCCCATATTTCTACCTCTCATCCTCCAGTCTTTGGTCTCCCTCTCCTACTCTACTAGCGTATGCCCCACACAAGTTCCAAAGTTTGTCCAAATTACATCGTTTATAATCCATTTGACTTTTCTAATCCTAGCGCTCACTCCCCTTTTTTTTTTATACTTAGGCCCTAGCCACTGAAATTTCAGGAAACTAGGTGGCAGAGTCTACCAGAGTAAAATACATTCCTTTCCATTTATTTGTACACACAATTATTTACAAATTATATACAAAACTTACAAAGAAGATATACAATTTTATATACATTTGCATTCTCATTATAGATATATAAAATACTATATTATATATGAACACAGAGTAAAATACAGAGCTACTGGGTACCTGGTCTGCCTCCACGAGGCCAAGTGTGGGCAACGGTGGGTCCCAATAGGGACCCAATGGCTAAATGGCCGCCAGAAGAACAACGGTACATAACACTACACATATATACATAGCCCCCACACTTAAATATCTGGCCTTAACAGAACTGTAACACCCACAATGAAAGCTACGCGGAGATGGGGGAAACCCCTGGTGCCGTTAGACACGAAAACACTTACTTAAACATCATTGCTGACCATGTACACCCTTTCATGGCAACGGTCTTTCCCTCTGGCGGTGCCGTCTTTCAGCAGGAAATGCGTCATGCCGGATTGCTCGGGACTGGTCCGAGAAACATGAAGATTTCCAGGTATTGCCCCGGCCTCAATTCTACAGACATCGATCCCATCGAGCATGTGGTTTGTGTTGGAACAGCAACTCCGATCTGTGGCGTCTCAGCCACAGACCTTACAGGAATTAAAGGATCTGCTGGTTACGTGTCGGTACCAGATACCACATGACACATCTAGAAATCTTGTAATGTCCATGCCTCGCCGGGTACGAGCTGTTTTGGCTGCACGTGGAGGATCAACATCATATTAGGTAGGTGGTCAATTTTTTGGTTCATCGGTGTAAATGGGAAAAGTGAAGTCTAGAATGTTTCATTGGGATATTTGTTTCTCTAACTCATTTTCTGTGGGACTTTAGTCTTGCCAACACCAGCGTATTGCCAAATGCGATACTTTTCAGGAACGCATCCCCCTGCAAGTGACGAGGGATTAATGTAATTCCATCATTTACACAGGGTTGATTCCGTTTTTGTCTCTCCGTCTTTTGCTCGCTTCCGACAACTTTTTTCGAATCTTCAAGTGTCATGTGAGACGAAACTACAGCATCACTACTGTGAATCCATTCGTAATCCTTCTGCACTTTTCCTGCAAGGCTGCATCCATTTCAAATAAAGAACTGAATGTTTTATGTCATTCTCCATGAAATCTTCCATCCAAACTTCTTTCATTATCCTGTTCAGAAAGAATATTTAAATCCAGCATGCTTTAAACAACTCTTAATCACTTCACTTGATTCCAGGTTTTGTGATAACATTACACTACTCGCATATTGTGAGAGAGATTATAAGCAGACTTTACACATCCTAAACTTATGTGAAGTCCCTTGCCGTAGCGATTATATGTACCTTGCGCATAATATGTATACAATACAGCGCAACAAAGATTTTTATTTTTAGGCATGTATGCTACCATGCCTAAAACGTATAATTGGCTTTACCATATCCGTCTCTCCGCATGTAATAACTCTTACTTCTAATGGATATATTTTCATAAGTTTATATTTGGGTCTTTCAGACGATTGCCCTTCCGATTTTAATGAAAATCGGAACAAGAGAAATCCGGCTTTTTTTTTTTTTTTTCTTTTTCCCCAGATATAGATATAAGTTATCCATATGCCGTATATTGTAACTGAAGCACTGGATATTATGTCTGTTTTGTGCACTGGTCGAGAAATAAAAGGGCGATATGGCAGAAATTAAGTGTTCTCAGTTCGGGCATAAAAGTCGTTTTTATATATGTATGTCGTGAATTACTATCAGTTAACACACTTGGAATATAAGTTCACTGTGTACGTGAACTAACTCGTATCCCTAAATTATTTTATAGGGAACCTTAGATTTGCCAAATGCAGTACTTTGTTTCCACAGCAGTTATCCGATCTTCCAGTGATCGCTTGCAGCAGAATATTACCAGTTTAAGACTCCTGTGAGTGAAGTCTATTCATTCTAGTAAATTACTAGTTTGGGAAAAATGTTAAAAGTAAAACTCTGACTATAACCTTCTTGTTGCTTGTTTCACCACGTTTTTGATTAATCAATATTTGTAGTCGAGCAACACGAATAGAATCTCTGGATGCATGTATCATTTCGTCGTACTAAAATTTCCTTATAATGAACATCGTTAAAAATTTATTTCAAAAGAACCATTTTGTTAAAAAATATATATCCTGAAGAACATTTCTAACATATAGAACTTAAATGCGACATTAAAATCAGTATATGTACTACAAAAGTAAAGATATAGATTGTTTTGAAAGCACCTTGTATTTATAAGAAATAATATTGTATCGTATAAAAAAGAATTACAAACCAATACTTGGTTTTTATCGATACTTTACGCGCGTTAGTATATCAATTTTTGTTTTAATATTTATAGCCCAGGCTATTTGCAATTTAGACCTGGGCAAAATTGCTTCAGAAGCTTTATAATCAGTTTCCAGCTCAGGAATCATTGCTGAATAACATATCAAAAATCCGACAAAATCGGACCCCGGGAACATGGCTTTCAAAATGGCGGACTGGCTGTGTCCTAATAAATGCAAAAAGAAACTAATTTACGCTTTGTAGAGAGATGATGCTTTTATTTACAGTTAAAAATGTTTCAAATAAAAATAACTTTCAAAAATATACCACACAACCATTTTTTGTTATGAAATTTTGATATTAAAATATTTACAGAATTTTAAAATCAAGAAAACGATTATTTTATTTCAAAATCTGTTTCATGTTCTGTTAGTTACAGAAGTCAACTTAGTGAAAGACAAACTTAAACGTCTTCATCATATTCATTATTGGCAGTGGGGTGGTTGTTATCGCAACCACGGATTTGGCAATCGCCACAAGCAGTTGAACAGGACAATCCGTTACGCTGGCATCCATATCGTGAAGTACCACATTTCGTCTTGCAGGAACAGCGGATCATGTTGAATAGATAATCTGGAGCTGGTGGCATGTCCCAGAGTATAGGGTAGTAAGAATTATTCTTTGCATACCAACCCCACTCTTCTGCACTGATCCTCTCTTCTGTAGACTTTAGAGTCTTATTTGAAAGTATGTGCGAAAGCTGTGGTACTTTGTGGACGAATCGGTAGGTGGCAAACGCTCGAGTGTAACAAATGATGTAGCTGTGGCTACCTTTTCAACTAACATCCGATGACGAAGTGCGTTTGTGGATTCCAATGTTTTGCAGCCATACAACAGAAGCATTGCCTTTCTTCTAGCGGCTTCAATATCTGAGTGTTGGCAACAATCAGAACAAAATGTATTTGCAACTGACCGGAGTTCAGCCACCTTCATCAGTTTGTCGAATGCTGAAACCTTCCCAATCGAAAAAATTCTGGATGTGATACCACATCCAGAAAAAACATGCACAAACAGGAGCAACTTGCAGATGTCACTACCCAACAATGATTGAACGCTGAGAATATCATACACAGGATTGGGAGATGGTCCCCGTCTTATGTCACTGCGATAGTACAAGTTGAAACCACTGTCCTTGGCATGGTACAGAAGCAGAGTCAGCAAGTCGGTGTCTTTCCCTATAACTGTATTTGCATTTTCTGGTGATGAGACTGCAGCACGAACGATGTTCACATAAGCATCCCCCATCTGCATTGTGTACAGTACACCCATGCTTCTTCAACATCTCGCCTACAAGGGAAATCAATGCTTGCTTGTTGTTTTCATTAGCCAAGAAGTGTTCCTTCTTGCCGACAAACTGTATGCCCGGACTGAAGTTAACATTTCTACTTGTCTTGATGCTGCGTCTTCTGTGGGCCGTGTCCTTGATCGTAGGAGAGCCGCCGTAGCCATCAAAAACAATGATAGGTTTTCAGAGTGAAATCGGCATAGGAGATTGCAATTTTTTTTCAAAAGTTTCACTGTTACGCCATGGAATACGATGTAGTAGAGATCCACCATCCAATACATACTTGTCTGTACACTGAATTTCTTCAGCTCCTTCCATGCGTAAATTGTCAGTGTATTTCAATATTGCATGAGCTAACTGAGACTTGTCGGCTTTCCTCAACATACTTCGTGATTCGAATAATGCAGGAGGGCACGCACAAAGTTCGTAATACATGACATCTTCAAGATTCATGTCACCGCCAGTGGATATAGTCCTCTTTCTCTGAAAGAGGAGTGCAGGATCTACTTGTATATCGACATCGACAGGGCTCACAACGGCAGCAGCAAATCCTTTAGTTTTCACTTTGTCTGACCTTTTGGCAGAATATGTGAATACTTCTTTTCCTATCATTTTGACGACTATGTCCATACCTATGGAGTGCAATTCATCAACGTTAACTCCAGAATCAGCAGTTACCCCTGTCATGATATTGCAGTGACCTGAGTCAGAATTGAATGGGGATATGGATTCCAGTCGTTCGAGTACTTTCTTAATGTCTTTACTGTCCCTCATTAGTCTGCTTTCTCTCATTTCATTGTGTTCACTACTTTTCAACAAAACTCTGGTGTACTCCTGCATTGCTAAGTTATAAGTGGAACACAGGGACATAGAAAACAGCCACGTTGCCCTCTGGATTTCTGTAAATCCACTTTCTCGTGTCAGTCCTCCTCTGCTTTTAAGGGAACCCATTGGTAATTGTTCTATTACCAGGTCTGATCAGAGTCCGACCCATAATCTGTCGCTTCTTCTTACAACAAACTTTCCTTCCAGGAACATTTTGTTCACGGTTGGGTTTTCAAAAGGCAAACTGAACATTTTCTGCAAGTACAGGTATAGCGACTTGAGGTAATTGTGATGTTCGGCTACTGCAATTATGGGGAGGATCTCCGGCATAGCTAGCAAATGCAAATCCCACGAGCCAGTCCTATCTGCTGTTATCAAGGTACGTGCAGCGTTGATTGTTATCTGATATTCTAACCAGAGTTTACTTCTTCTCAAAGATTATAGGTGAGTTCCCTTCTCCTCCAAAGCAGTACCAATCTGAGACAATGCTTAGACAATTCCACATCCTCAACTGTTTGTTTGGCGGCCATAACATTGTCGAGCAGGTCACAAGCTTCCTTAACGAGGCCATGAGGGTTTCTGTCTTCATTGCGAGGGAAAACTTATGACCAGTAAAGTACTAAATCTACTATCATATGATCTCGAATCGCTCTGTAAACAGCTTTTCCAGTCATCATATTAGCACAGCATTTGGTGCGTAGATTTCTTGAAGTACTTCAGACAATTCTGAACCATTCATCATAGTACCGATTGCGCCCAAAAGATTAATCAGAGTGTGAAATGTTCCCAGCATTAAAACAATCTCTTGCAAGTCTTTGTTCATTGATGATTTGGGAAGCTTTCTAAAATAAAGGCTGATCAAAGGTAATAATACATGGGACGTTTTGATCGTGTGCTATCTTGCTCAAATATCGTAGAGTCAATATGCAGGTCATGTCACTTGCCGCCATATCTATGATGGGAAGAACGTGGTCGATGCCACATGAAACTGAATGTTTCGTGAAACTGGATGTGAAACAGTTGATCCACAGTGAATTGCTTGCATTGTTTCTGAACTTGGACCCGATCTTTCTGATGCATAGATCTGCCAGAGTAGACTAAATCTACTTATCGAGGCAGTGGTACTGGAAGTTTGTTGAATGAGATGTTTCTCGCGTTTCTATATTCCCTAATGTCAACTGTTGCAACCTTCTTAATATAACTTTCACTAACCTTACGCCTATGAATAATTGGATGGATCTTGATCTTGGGAGTTATTGCGGCAATCATACCCATTCCGTGAAAGGTATTCTTCCCATCCAAAGTACAGACATAACTATCGACGTTATCTGCTGCTTGAAGCAGTGCAGTGTTTTCAGCAAAATTAAAAGAGCCACAGTCTCCTGATACCGTGGCGTTTCTTTCGAATCGCGTTACTTCTGCATACGACGAACAGTAACCAAGATGAGAACGTCGATAAGGTACCTTGACCTACAGTTGTGGTGCAGCCGAACAGACAAACCGATCTGTAATGGACATAGTAATCCTCTTGGACGGATACCTTGCATAATGCTTTGGCCGATTGCACCAATTTTCATAGAAAGATCCTTTTCCACAAATGCTTTTGATAATAGCAATTTCAAACTGTTGTAATGTAATGCAGAGCACTTTCTTCAGTGAAGTCACTTGGAGATGGATACATATCTACTCTAGAAGAGTCAAGAGGCTTGACATCAATTCTGATTATTTTTGCAGCAGCTTCTATTATGTAAATCTTCGGTAGCTCAATATCACATTCTTTCGACTTTTGGTAATAACCTCGAAGAATTTCGTTGGCTGTCTCCCATAGAGTTACTACATCTGCCTTCCCACTTTCACCCGAAATTATAATACTCTTTCTCTCCGTAATGTTCTAAAAGCTCTTCCCTTCATGTGACTCCCTTGAAGGTATTCCTCCATTTTGCAAATTAGGTCTCCAATCAGCAGTTGTTCTTCATCATTCTCTTCTAAGTACAGGTCTGAAGGAATGCGTGGTATTGCTCTTTATTACTAGGTCGCCCTTTCTTCGAACACTTAACGGAGGAAGAGTATTCGTGAGGAATGTTTTTCCCACTTCAAAAATTGACGCTGAAGGTGTGATGGTGGACGCAATCTGCAGCATTGAGATCACAAAGATAATACTTCAAACTGCCTCTTACCTTAAATGACCATTCATCACAGCGGCTTTCGCAGCACCTTTTTATGGTTTCAACGAACTCTGAAGTTCATACTTTCACATGCTCTGATTTTGGTTTGTTTGGAAGAAAAGTCCACAAAGGTATCACAAAACAAACAGTGAGTGGCACTACAAGATGGGCCTTCATTTAAACGAGCACTTTTCCTTGATATTGCTTCACCTGTGGTCTTTCGTTTATTTATTTCAATGTTCTTATCCGTAAATATTTTCCGACATGCAACGCGAACACTTATTTCAGCTGCTGCAACAACATTGCTTCCACGGCTGCGGCTGGCTTCATTTATACCATCTGCTCCTTTTTGCGAAATTTACTACTTCCTGTCCAATTTCTCCTTACAAATCACGCACAATTCTTCAGAGGTCTCCATTCTTTAAGGCAAACTTCAGTCAAACTGAATCTGAACACAAAATATTAGTAAATAATACACAAAATATTAATTATTCAATTTTTTATATTTTGAATTTTTTATTTTTAATAATTTTTTAATAATCAATTTTAATATTTTATTAAATATTAAAAGGCAAAAAAATTACAAAATTCACAAATAAACGAAAAATATTCGCTATAGAGCCGTGAATTTAATTTCTTTTTGCATTTAGGAGGAAAGAGCCATCTGCCATTTTGAAATCATTTTTGGGGGCCGTTGCCCGATTTCGTCGGTTTTTGGATATGTTATTCAGCAATGATTCCTGAGCTGGAAACTCTTTTTAGAACGCTTCTGAAGTCATTTTACCCAGGTTAAAGGTAGTTTGCCTGGATTATTAACTTTTTTTTTTTTTTCGCGCTTTAAACCAAAAATTTAGTGCAATCGAAGATGTGTGAATTCGGGTTGCACTAAGTTAAATTGCATGATTTTTCTAAGGCTTTTCTTGACATAAGTGAACAGTTTCTTCGATTTGAGCACTTTAATTTTTATTCCGCTAAAAAGAAAGTGAATTTGTCACCTCATACATCGCACCTTTTTTTTTTTATAGTTGCCGTTTATATTTTTATAGGGGTTTCAACCCCACCTTTTTAAACTTTACTTCCATTTCTTCCCGCTTACAGTCGAATCCTCATTCCATTTCACGATGTCATAAATTCATATACGTTTTGCCAATGCATCTTAGTCATAGGTGGACTCGAAAATAATAATTGTTGAAGTTAATTTTTCGTCAAAACTATTTCGCTCAAACGAGACTTCCTTATTAATAAGGGAAGTCAGCCGGGAAGTTGAAATATTTTCTTTATAGTGAAATTTTTGTTAAAAGCATTTGTAACGGGATTTTATTGTATATCCAATAAAACAAAATTAAGTATGGTTATGTAATAATTAGTTCATACTATCCCTCTATACCACTTTAAGAAATATCTATCAGGCAGTTTTTGCATATTGCGCTTTGGGCGAAAGTAGGCAAATTCAATGCTTTAAAACTTATGTAGTTTCAAACATGTAACGGTTTATGTGACGTCAAAGTGGAACCTGTTTACCGCATTCCAGAGATAGCAGTTCGGAATTCCTTATTACCAAGAGACGCCTCAACAGGCGGAGTACGGAAGTGTCACAGCACGGCAAGTTTACTCTTGCGAATCTTGTTGGATACCCACTGGCGATCAATTCTTTAAGAGGACTTTTGTTTCCGGAAGCTCAGATAAATCGTAACAGTTGTCAAACTGCTTATTTCGACCATAGTTATCTATTGACAGTATCTGCAGTCTTTTCTAATTAATGGAGTAATATATATTTTTAAATATGGCTAATTTCTAAACCTACCATTTATATCGGAATTTAAACACTTATCCAAAGGTCCCTAAAAAAGGCTAAAATAAGTTTTCCAGTTTTTTTTTATTAATCCATTGACAAAGAAATATTTTGACAAGACCGTTTTTAAAGCGATAACTATAAAAGCATACACAAAACTAAAACTGGAAATGTAAGCTCCTGACCACTAGGATACGTCGGGCCGAATGTGCAATCCCCCACATCTTTCAAATAGGACCGAACACACAGCTCAACTAGTCTACATCCATTCACATTAAATTCTAGACTAATTTCTACTCGTATTCATTTACGCCATCTACCGTTCTTTCGAGTAAGTTCAATTATGCATTTCCTGAGAATCGTGGTACCATCTAGTACCGTGTGCTGATTACTTAATTCAACACAGTGACTAGAATGCTCAAAGTTCTATTACATTTCGTTTTTCCCTGTCGTTTCCTTCGTTTTATAATTAAGTACTCAACAGCTGATTAAGAACTAAATTTCATGAGTGTGATCTATGATTGGTAGAATATATATAAATGAAACTCCCAAATAAAAGGCATTAGAACTACTTTTTTTTTGGTAGTTGTTGGCGCATCGGCTTCTGTGGCCATACTGCACCTCCCAAGGTTTTTGCAGTACTTTGATCCAAGCCCGAGGCGGGATTCGAACCCCCGACCTTTGGGTTGCCAGGCAGGCACTTTACTCACCCGGCTAGCCAGGTCGGCAGAACTGCTACTACTACTTAGTAGCATTCATGGATTAAAGGTTGAGAAGTTAATATACTTGTTGACATCATACTTGAATTTCTGTAGGTTGTAATTTGTGGGAAATAAATGTGAAGGATGGTTTCTTCCAGGGAAACAGAAGTTGAAGGAATAAATGAAGAAAAATATCAAAGTTGGCTCTGAGTTTGGAGTTGGACTGCTGCGAATGGATGCTGACTGATTGGAAGAAATGCGGGAATTAGATGACAATTCAGAAGAACAGTGCCCATGGAAGTATCTATAGACAAGGCAGGCAGCAGAAACTTTACATGTGTGAGACAGACTGTATAAAAGAGGTTGGTAGGTAGGGCGGATTTGTGACTGAGACAGAGGGAATAATTTTTTTTATAAAAACAACGCACAAGATCGAAAAACTAGTTTATTTTTATGAAAAAGCAATATTTGATGGCACTTATGCCAAGAGATTAGAAGTCAGTTTGATCCCTAATAGATATGGGTTCTTGTCTAATAATCTGAGTAGCAACAACGATGAACGCTGGAGCAAAGTCTCCGCCCCCAGAAATAAGACCACTGAGTTTTAAACCAGTGGTCCCTCAGGCTTGTCATAGACATCCTTCCAGGTATACTAGCGCTTGCTGCTTGGGAGTCTAAAATGCTGATGGCACTGATATTCAGGTCCCATTTAGTCAAATTTCGGTGAAGTCTGGTCGTTCTGTGGCAACATAAGCTTGCACCTTCACGATGGTGATTCTGTTAATAACCCTTGGTATACCCCCATGAGGAAAAGAGTGAAACACTGCACCTAGTATTCTGGAGGTGACTACTCTGGTATGAACCAACGTGAGCAGGGTCGAAGGGGTATGCACATCAAAGGAATACAAAGTGGTAGATTACTTTCATAAACCAGTGCAACACCACTTTTCCCATTGGTGGCTTGATGTGGTGAAACCCATGTTGTCTCTAGATTGAAGCTCTTGAATCTCCATCAGTCAGGTTATAACGAACATCGTGGCGAAATCCAATATTCTTTACATTTCGAGGGTACAAATCATAAGCAGTGATCGCAGGCTGGCCGTTAGTCCACGGGGCCGAATCAACTGGTAACGCTGTAAGAGGCATCCCAATCAGCTGGAGTATAATCTTGCTTGGACCTTCTTATAGTTGAAAGTGTGATATCAACGTTTGATTCCCCACTCGCTGTCCAAAATGTGCTATGCTCCAACCTCTTATGGATTACGAGATTATTTAGATTGTTTCCTCCAGTAGATATCCTCTGTTATCAGTATACATCCTGCGATACCACGATGTATTTTTGGAATTGGAGTCCAAGCACAATTACTGTTTGTCCTTTCAGATATTCTAACAGACGTTCCATGTAATCTAAGTGGGGTTCAATATCTGCACCGTGATGGAAGAATATCGACGCTAAGGAGAATTTTACGTCTTCACTTTCAACACAGACACATGCAGCATGAGAATTACAAAACAAATGCGGTATAGTCACCTAAGTTATGGTTGAAAATAATGATTGCGGCCCGCAGGTTGCGCTTATTGCACGACAATTTTCGTAGACAGAAAACCTCATGAATTTTCCTTCAATTTCTCAATGTTCTTGAATGCATACCAAATCAACCTGTTCACGATTGCATGCTACTCTCAACTCAGCTGCTACAGGTTGTGACTTGTGCATTCAGCTGGATTATTGACGTTAAAAACGTTTTTACTGGGGTTATTCCAAAAATTTTGTAGCGAAAAAGTTTTACGGAAGTGACGTCATCTTCAGCTTCCGCCAGAAGCGAATTATTGTAACTTGTATTGTTGCAATCAAACTTGCATATGGCAGCAATTTATCTTCTACTGGATCAATTTTAATGAAATTTTGCACGGAGCTTCATTTTAGCTCTGTACTAGAGGAAAAACTTTCAAACCCCTGAAAATTGCAGTAATTTTTCCAGGACTTTCAAACCTCTGAAAATTGCAGTAGTTTTTCCAAAATCAGTCAATATTTTTTACATCTAAATCACAAATACCACTTTCTATAGATATTACTGCCAAATTATTTAATCTTTGTTGATGCATTGATGAACGGAGATAATTTTTTATTAATTTTAATTTCGAAAAAGAGCGCTCACCACTAGCTACTGATAAGGGAATTGTTAATATTTTAATGAAATGAATATATTAGGAAGTAGACTGGTTCGAACAATTCGGCTTTCCCAACGCGTGCCTGACAAAGGTTTTAGCGAAAATTTTGAAACTTTGGTTTTTAATATTGCCCATCCGTTTAGTACTATTAGAAAAAGATTTTCTCATCTTGAGAAAACGTGGAACACATTCACATTTCTCGTCTCGTGGCTGAGTTTGGCGGTTGCAGGGCGAGGGTAGCATGGGTTTTTTTTTCTCTCGGAAATTCGGTATTTTCGGCTAACAAATCGACCAGAGAACACACGCAGTTTACAGACATATTGTATACGGCGTAATATGGCCCAAGTTGCTGATACACCTAAAACTCTGACTGAATTCAAAGTATGTGCAGCGTACGGTACGAAAAGGCTCAGGGGTTTATAGTCTATTTTTTTCCTGAAGACCGTTGTTTTCCTTTCATATTGGCCCCGTTGTCGTAGCCTTATCCACACATTTTGAATATTAATGTTATATTTTTTTCAAAAATTCTAAAATGAATGTAGTTAACCCCTGCCAGTCGTATTTTCAATTTCACAGAAAAAATGTTCCCTAATTTCAATATTTTGTGTTTCATCATTATCATAAATTACAAATATTAAAATAATTGTCAGTTGTATCTTATGACTGGCATCAAGTGTACAATCTAAAATCAAATAATAATATTTAGCTTCCTGTACCTGATCTAAAATTTTTGTCCTTATATTATTTCCTATTCTATTTAAAATATCATTTTGAATTTTGTCTCCTAAATGTGGCATGTGAAGTTTATCAATCTAAATACGTTTGATTTGGTTCCGATAAAGTGGAATTAAATTTGGCAATCATTTCTATTCACTGCAAAAAGTTTCCGTTATTGTTATCGAATAATTTTGAATTAGTACTCCTTAAAGCCAAATTTTTGTTTTGCCAAATATTGAATGCAAAGAACTCTTTAATACTGATTACCATCTTATTTTTTCTTAATTTATTGGACTTTGATGTGTGTTTACTGTAATTTGTTTTTTTACGCAAATTAATTTGCGTAAAAAAATTACGTAATTTGCGTAAATGTTGCCAATCTTTGAATCCACCCGTCTACAAGTAGAACTGAAACAGTACTATTTAAAAATAATTTACAATTATAACAAGACAGCATTTTGCGAAATCGAATACAGTAACCTCTTATGTGCAAGTGATTCAGCGTTTTGTAATTTTTTTTGTGTAATATTCAATAGAAAGGTTTCTTCTCTTATCTTTTGGAAAATCAAATTATTTTTTAAATTGTTCTGGTCTGTTTTCAACTAGCATTCTTATTTTATTATTTAAAATTTGTGGCCATTTACCAGGATCACTAAGTGAAATTAGCTGATCTTGTATGCCATTACTGTGATCTTCATTTTCCCCGTCATCCGAATTTGCTTCACTTGCACCTAGTGTTTCTTGCTGAATTGGAATGTCAACATCTTGGACAGGTAATAAATTCACGTGTTTCAGTTCATCAATAGTAATAAAGTTAGAGGAAATCGAAGTCGATGGACCTGGCTGTGGCTAGATGTCCAGAAACCTGGTAATTGAACTTGTGCTTCTTTTATTTGGTCGCTTTTCGTTTTTTTTTTTCTTTCTTTTTCTGTATTCATAACCAGAGTAGTTTCCTTCCGTCAGACAATTGAGAAATATTGAAAAAAAAAAGTTAATTTCAAAATTCATTATTTGTTAATATAAAGACAAAACACATTCTTCGATACATTGAACTTTTAGTCTTTGCCGTCTCTTTTAGTGTTTACAGAACATTCGTCTCTGCCGCCCTGGTGCGGTACACCACTTGCGGCAACGGGTTGGCGTAGCTCTGGCTGAAAGTCTGTCGCCTGCAAGTTTTGCAGTATGGCCATATGACGGGCAGTTGTAACATCTAGTGACCAAATGAAATGCATTTAGCCGATAGGACATAATTCCTATATAAACTCTTCCCTGATTTATCAAATATTTATATATGTGACTAGGCACCTCAATTATCCAGTTTTTGTTTTATACTTCCAAAACGAATCAAGAGTTCTAGTTCTATCTTTGTTCTTTCTACATTCATGTGGATCAAGTTGTTCTCATATATATCATTCAAAAGCTCTTCTTTGTTCATTCCTTTATCAACATCATAGAATTAAATTCGGACTCTGTTTGTAAGGCTTTGAATATCCTTACTGGTTTTTAGATTCGAATCTTCTTTTGCTTTAATGACAAGCACATGGCCTCCACCTGCACGTTTTTCTCTGTTTATCGTTCTTTTTGATACATATACTTTCCTTCTCCTTGAATTACATCGCTGTACAGACTATCATCTACTTGCAAACTCCCAGTTCCCATCGCCTTATGGTATTTTTTGCAAGTCATGCACCTGTCCTTCATATGTCGTAACCATCCTTTGCAGACAAGACAGTTCCTTCCAAGTTTCATTTTGGACACCTAGCTCTATAGCTGCATTTTCTAATGCACCCCATCTCAACAGAATTTCTGCTATCAGTTCTGTTTATGACACTGTCTTCATTTAAGAAGTCATGGAGATTACTTCTAAGCGAATGAATTTCGTGACTGGACAGAAGTATACTTGACCTGTCTTCTCTGGCGAAGTATCTTTTCCTTCACCCTCCAATCTCTGTCTAGTCTCCTCAGACTCATTTTCTTCAGGCTCAGTCTGGGCTGAAATTTTTGTTTTGATCCTCAACCTGCGAGGACAACATCTGAATCGAGGATACAAGTCTCTTCACACCACTTACTACTTCGAAGTTAATATAGCGGATTAAACGCCGTTCACCATCCATTTAAAGAAATATCTAAAGCTACATTTTGTTTCACTCTTTCAAGTGACCCAGCGTCATGTGCATTTTTTTTCCATCCCTTTTCCCTAACCTCTTCTGACGTGCTTTCGCGAGTATCAGGAGTTCCCACTGAACTGTTCTGCCCAACACCCACCAAATTCTTTCCCTTTTTAGAAGTCAATTCCTGAAAAGCAACACCATAGCTCTGTCATTAGTAGACAATGGGCTATTTTTCAGAGCTGCCCCAGAGACTACCTCTTCCCAATCCTTACACATTTGCATTTCAGCATTGGGCTTCGATTTGTTTCCTAATTGACAGACTATTTTTCCCCCTGAACCTCTAGTTCTGAAATATTCCTTCCATTTGTACTACAAATTTCTCTTTGCTGTTTCCTTTTTTGACCGATTTCTTCACCCCTTCCGCACTTGCATCTACGTGCTTACTATTTATGTTGCTCTCCAACAGTGATGCCAAATCACTGATATCCGAAGTTCACTATTGAAATTCCAGCTTACATTGAATAACTTTCCTCCTCACTTCAACTACGTATTTCCAGTAAGCAATTAAAATGGCAGAAAGAGAAATTAACTAATTTTTAATATTTCCTTATTTCTTAAGCTGCGATCTTTTATCTTTGATCCCATTTACCTATATTACTTTACTCATTTGTTTAGTTCTACTAGTTCACAAGCGTTGCACATTTAATTAAGTGGCGCCAGTGTGTTCCTCCCGAAGCTATTTAAATTGGTACATAATTGTAGTAGTTAAAGCATGTGATGCAAAAAATCAAGCTTATGTGGCATCAGCCAAAAAAAAAAATTCACACATCCCTTTCCTCTAAACGTTTGTCCAGCTCTACTCCTTGAATTTATTTAAGCTATCCACTTCCGCAACGACAGATGGAAGTTTGTTCCAGCAATCAACTACCCGTTGGCTAAAGACAAATTTCCACAAATCTAGTCTATAACTGCCTTTCCTCAATTTGAATTTATGCCCCTTCAGGTTCGTAATCGGAGGAAGAATCCCATCAAAATTGAGCCTGCTCAACCCATTCAAGGCCCTTATACAACTCGATCAGATCACCTCATAGGTGCCTAGTCTCTAGCCGCTGCAATTTGCAGAACTTAGGCCTCTCTTGGTAAGAGGATCCCTTCGTTCCCCTCAACAATCTGTTAAGTTGTTACAACCTTACAGAAAATTAAATCTCTGTGACGTTCAGTTCGGCAATTCTTTAGTGGTTGTCGCCAATATCATTTCTATCCAATGAAATAAAGACACGAATTTCGATACTTATTTATAAATTCAAAAAGAGCGCTTCTATATCAGTAAAATTAGGCCGTAAAGGAAATGGCACCCAGAGAAAATATATTCCACGCCACCACGTTTACTTTACTTTAAAAATAATAAATATTCTCTCACACACCACATCCAAAAGGAATTTTAAGATTTGTTTAAAGGTCTCACATTGTCTCATGCATTTCATCAATTTGTAAATGCCTCCATATTACATGAAATAATTCCAAGACTTGGAAAATAAATTTTTAAAATCGCCTCGGAAAGCAATTTCCAGACCCGATTCAGAGAAAAACACATGGAATACATTCATTCCTCGCCTTCCGTTCCCAGTCCTCTCCCACTCCTTTCAGCAGTAGCCGATAAGCGATCATAAAATATTGTATTATTTCTTCACAAATAGAATGGCACTTGTATAATAACTTAAGTTGATCTAAAATTTTTCGATTACTATCTTTTTTTTTTTGACTAAATTTTGGGGTCATGGGTCCGGGGCCCAGGCCAAATGGCCTTGCTGCTCCCCTCTCTGAGCCCTGTATACTTCAATACATTTAATCTCAATAAAATAAAACACGAATAATAGAAATAAACGCTTGGTACCTGGATTAGTTGGATGGTTTATTCATATTTCGTTAAAGTGATTCATGAAAACTTTAGGAAAAATCTGTTAAAGATTCAAAAAATCCATTTTGTAATGACCAATGGAGTTCCGAAAAAATGCTTGAGCAGTGTACATAATCTTCTCAAAGTCGACTTCCTGGCATGCATATAAAAAAGTTAATCATTAATTAACAGGGTTATTTAATAAGAGCATTCTAAAGCTATCCTCTTCCTCATTATCCGTCATGATCAGAATTCATATGGATCAAATACGTGCGATTAACTAGCCTCAACTGAAATTTAATTTTCCTACAACTGTTTCTTAACTTTGCATGATATATATATATATATATATATATATATATATATTAATCTTGTCTCATTTTGTATATGATTTCTTTAGTGCACAGCTATAAAATCATGAAACTAATAAGAAACATGAAAGTAGAACTGAAAGAATGTCTTGCAAAAAAAAGCAGAAATTGTGGTATTTTTCATTTGCTTAAATGAAATTGGTTACTGTTTCATATTCCTCTCTAAACGATTTGGAAATTTTATACGTTAGCATACCCTCTCGCTAGTGCAGAGTCCAGGCCGCTTTTGACCTCTGAGACACCTTCATTTCTTTATTTTATTTCTTGTGGGACATAATTTGAATGTATTTTTTATTTAATAAATGCTTTGCTGACCTTTTTTAATGTGCAAATGCACTAATTATTGAAGGGGGAGGATCTATTAAAAAAACTACAAAGGGTATAAGGTATGTTAGTGTCTAACGGCTCCTGGGATTTCTCCCATCTCCGCGGGTGTACATTGTATCGGGGCCAGAGATTTGAAGTGTGTGGGGGTCATGTGCTGTATATTGTGTTGTGCCCTTTGTTCCTCCGGTCTATTAGCCGCCGAGCCCCTAGTGGGACCCGACGTTACCACACCATGCCACGGGGAGGCTGACCGGGTGTGCCACTGTAGCTAGAGTACTCTGGCGGGTTCTGCCACCTACTTTCCTGGGATTTCAGTGGCTAGAACCAGATTTGAGAATGAGATGATCGCTGTTTCTTGAGCAACGGTTGTAATTTTAACTACAAAGGGTATAGTGTATAGTGTGTTCGTGTCTAACGGCACCAGGGGCTTCCCCCATCTCCGCGTTGCTTTCATTGTGGGTGTAACAGTTCACTGTAAAGGCCAGAGATTTAAAAGTGTATGGATATTGTATGGGTGTAGTGTTGTGTATCGTTGTTCCTCCGGCCATTCAGCCGCTAGACCCCTGCTGGGGCCCAACGTTGTCCACACTATGCCTCGTGGAGGCAGACCAGGTACACTAGTATTGAAATATTTACTCTGGCAGGTCCTGCCACCTAATTTCCTGAGATTTCAGTGGCTAGGACCTTAAAAAAAAAATATATATATATATATATATATTTAGATATATATATACATATAAAAAAAAAATGAAAATTTTCGCTCAGTGGGGGTTAAGAAAATTGTGTAGAAAGGCCAAATGAGTTTAGTGTGAACGCAATTAAATTTAGTCATTATTAAATTTTAAGTTATGTGGGGTATACACTTGCGTATTAGGTAGAGGTGGGGGGAGACAGAAGGCTGGGGGGAAAAGACAGAAATATGGGGACGATAGAGAAGGCGACCCCAGATAATCGGTGGGCAGGCCCATGCCCCACCAGGCGAAGAGGGGAGTGGCAAGGAGGTGAGGGGATGGAAGATACCGTCCCCTCCCCCTGCCGGGAGGGGACGGTATCTTCAAAGGGTACTAGGAAAGTTTTGCAATATGACGCAACAATGAATCACAGAAGCTGCTTGTTGAGCCATGTTCATACGTGCATAGTAGCCGCCGCGCCAAGTCGATGGGCTCAGTTATTCATTAGTAGTGAGAGTGTAAAGTGCTTGCGATGGCATCGTGGTCACGAAATGAGATAAGGACAGTTTTGCGGTATAATTTCGTGCGTGGTTTAACCATAGACCAGTGCTTAGAAGAAATGACTCTTGCACTAGATGATGATTGTCCACATCGTACAACGATATTCAGGTGGTATAGAGAATTCCAAAGGGGAAATTTCACTCTGGAGGATTCTGAGAGGCCGGGAAGGCCACGAACGTCAGTTACGGAGGAAAACGTTACTGCTGTGAGGAAAATGATTGACGAAAACAGGCGAGTGACCTACCAACAGATAGAGGATACTTTGGGCCTAAATGCACCAGCAATTCGTTCGATTCTGCAAGATCATTTGCACGTGAAGAAACTTTGTTCTCTCTGGGTGCCGCATCAACTGACTGAAGAGCAGATGACACGATGTGTGACTTGGTGCCGGGAGATGTTAAAAAAGTTTGATAAGGGACAATCTCGGTACGTGAACAACATCGTGACAGGTGACGAGACTTGGCTGTACTATTACGATCTGCCGACCAAGGCTCAAAACAAAGTTTGGGTCTTTGATGATGACGACACACCCGTAATTGTCAGAAAATCCCGATCTGTAAAGAAGAAAATGATAGCTGTATTTTTCAAATCGCGTGGAATTGTGGAACGTGTCGTTTTGGACACGCAGAAGACAGTCACAGCTAAGTGGTATACTGAACAATGCCTGCCTAAAGTCATTGGATCTATGAAGAACCTGCGGCCAAAGTCAAGAATGGACACCTGGTACCTCCATCACGAAAATACTCCAGCTCACCGCGCCAAAGCCTGCACCGAATATTTGACCACGACAGGACTGAAACTTCTCGAGCACCCTCCCTACAGTCCAGACCTTGCTCCCTGCGACTTTGCACTGTTCCCGCATGTGAAAATGAAGCTAAAAGGGAGGCAGTTTTCCAGTGATGAGGACCTTCTACGGGCTTGGGACAACGAGTGTGCTTTACTCCCTAGTGAAACTTGGCAGAACTGGTTTAAAGATTGGTTTCGGAGGATGGAGAGGTGTATTGAATGTAGAGGAAATTACTTTGAAAAAATTAAATAAACGAAGCTGTATTGCAAAGCTTTCCTAGTACCCTTTGTATTTGCTCCCTTTTGAGCTTCAGACATAGGCAACCACTTGCTCATCTCCCAACTTCAGTTCTGTAAGTACTATTATCACTACATTTTTTATAATCTCCATATTAGTACGTAGTTTTAAGTGAACTGCGAATTGAAATAATTCAAAAGATCTTGCTATTAAGGATTAAGGCGTATTCTACTTTCACAGTAGTTATGAAAGTAGAATATGCAGATTCTGCTAACGCTTCCGGGATGAGAATTAACTCATTTAGGGGTACGGTCCACTACTAGATAGTTTATTCTAGTCACCCATTTCCAGAGCTACTCATCCGGAACGTTGAATTTCCTGCTTCACGTTTCAGCATTTAGAGTATACTTTATATGTATACTGATTTTGAACCGTACTACTTATAATTAGTCTTCGATGTGAAGCTTCTTTTTATATTTTAACACAAAATTTCGCCTACGAGGTCTGACAGTAAATAGGCCACTTCTTCCATAAATCAGAAGACAACACAGGATATATTAAGACCTTACTTAGACACAGGTTCTAAGACCTTACTTAGATGGCCTTTACTCCAGACGCGATATAACTGGCCTTTAAATGTCAAGGACTGAATTTCTCACCCCCCCCCCCAAGGACTTAGATTCGTCCTTGGGGCTACAGGGGAAACCGTTATTTAGGAGGAAGAACCTAGTGGAATAAGTGTGTAAAAATACAATCCAAAAACAGACAAGCTTTGATTATCAGAAAAATCTTAATTTCTTCTGATAATCTGAAGACTTTTTTTTTTTTCTTATTAAGTTGCTTTTCACTTTCTGTATAAACGCCAAAGGAAGTGTTGATTGAGGTATGGTGGAATATTTATAAAGATCATAGATGCAGAAGTTGAAAGGGAAGCAAGATGTCAGTTTTATCACTAGGTTAAGATGTAAAGGAAAGGAAGTAAGAGTGGACATTATATGAATCCAATCCGCTTAGAAAGAGAATAGGCAGATTCCATTTAGACCAGGATGCTTTTCAATTGATTTTTCAGAATAGGTTGAGTTATTAACTTGTTTTCTAGTACTGAGCTTTAGTGCAAACAGGAAATTAAGCTGGATTTGGACCAATTCAGTTAAGATGTTCCTAACACCTTGGAACATTTTTGGGAAAACCTACGGTTTAGATAATTGAAGATTTCTTAGAGTGGAATGAGGAATAAAGGATTTAAATCCCACAAGGATTATTTCAGTGATAAGACGAGAGAATGTATTAGGATCAGGTTAGGTTTTTTTTTTTTTTTTTGGAATTTGAACTCAGGCAACTAAGGTCACGAAGGAATTAGTATATGGGTCTGCGGTCTGTGTGATAAGCTTGCAATTCTCACCCAAATAACTTAGTCAAAACGTGGGGAAAAAGTACATAAATTCCAGTTGAGAAGGGATCGAACCCAAGCCCTTTCCACATGGAGTAAAAGGGCAGCGAATATAACCACTGTGCTAAAGAAAAGGTGAATAGAAATCGCGCAGACTATAAAAAAAAAAAAATTTCTGTTCATACTCCGGCACGACAACCAAGTCAGTAGAGTTTACAATAAATCGTCAATACAAATATTTATCGTATTCAGTAGTCACGGGCTTGAACCCCGGTCCACTCAAGGAACGCGTGCTATGCACTCTCGGGCCTGACCACTGGGCTACGTCAGGCCTCAACTAGTCGGCGTTGTAAGAGATTGCAATACACTGTTACAGCTAAGAGGGTTTTACAAATATTCAAATCAAAGGCAAAAAAATCAATCCGTTATCAACCTTACTTTAGGTTCGAGACTAATTTTTTTTTTTTTTTTATACTTACAATCTAACTTCCTATAATCCAAGTCGCATTCAAGTGAATTAAACGAAGAGTTTTTTTTTCATTAGAAAAAATGTCCAACCTCTTTATTGAATAAGGAAAGCAGCACCCAGGCTTTGTTCCCTGTGGAATCCGCTGCGTCCGAAGTTAGATTGGTGCAGTTAGATAGAAATCCAGCTGTAATTTTAACGTTAATTCCTTAAGAATGCAGGAAAGTTAGATTAGGGAAGTTTTAGATTAGGGAGTTTCAAAGAAGTAAATTGCAAGCGATAAAGATTGCAGATAAATTTAACAAAGCCCTGTTGCATAGGGACGAACTTTACCGCCGATATATATTTTTTTATGTTGCAGGGTAATAAAGTCGCACGAAAGTAAGTCTGTTCTGAAAACTATTTCACATTAGTAGGACTTTTAGACACTATTTTCGCGCAGATTTTTATTGCCCTGCAATTAAAATACATCCGCGCTGTAAAGTTCGCTCCTGTGTAACAATCCAACAACACTAAAAGTTAGGAAATCTAGACTGAGCCAAACGCGAAAAAATTCTAGTTGCTGACGCCGAATATCAGAACTTACATGTAAGTAAATACTGCCATTTTACAAAGGAACCATAATGAGCAAATATGGTATGAGTGGTATCGGAGAACTATTACTAATATGCGAATGAATCGAAAAACAATTCTAATAGCAAAATACCGTTTTTCTAGATTTATACACATTTTAGCAATACCTAGTTTTTACACTATTTGAGCATCTATATTCCCACTGCAATTGTTAAAAAAATTGGTTGTTATAGTTAAATTTTGTAATTAGAAATTAGTCCTCTGCGACAGTATAGTGGTTTTGCCAATATACTGTCATGGAGAGGTCTGGGTTCAATTGTCACTCATTTGGAACAGTTTGGGTTCGATTCCCGTCTATGACTAGAGGAATTTCTCAAGTCCGCATCAATCGAGACTAGTTTTCCAATATAAGGCGGAGGGAGTATGGCTCCCCCATGAGTTATTCCAGGTTTTTCAGCCGGCATAACATGTATGTAATTCGACCCGTGAACAAACTTGTACAGGTATAAATATTATTAGCAATATGGTACAAGGAAGCCTGAGGCTTATGCTGCACCAGCCAAAAAATAAATAAAAAAATAATTCCCGAGTTACCCTGAGAGAGAGAGAGAGAGAGAGAGAGAGAGAGAGAGAGAGAGAGAGAGAGAGAGAGAGAGAGAGAGAGAGAGAGAGAGAGATGATATCCAGCTTAGGACCCTGGGTTTGCCAAGCCCATACTCACCAGATGTGAGCCCCCGGGGTTAAATATCCAATGGCACAGTACAACGTAGTCAGTCACTGATACGCCTAAATCCTTAAAACGTTTCATCTTTTGATGAAGACGACGATCTCACTCGCTCTTTTCCTGAGCAGTAGCGGACCGTACAAGTAAAATAACCCAATTTTGTTACGAGTTAAAAACGGGATATACTGTACCATTTAATTTGCTCTCACTGTGCTATAACGTGGGCATGTTATGAATTGGTAATTAAATATTTATAACCGGTGGAGTGGTCATATGATGGGATTTCTATTTTAAAAAAATTTGATGGTTAACAATTCATAAAGGATGGCGTGACCATATATTAACCCTTAAATTAAGGGATGGGTGTAACTTACTTCAAATATTGTGGCATGCATTGTTTATTACTCCTGCCTTCATTGCTTAGTAATAACATTACACGTTGCTTGGTGCTTTGCATTTTTCGCCTCCACTACTTACTGGGTTTATCCTATTACATGTATGCTGTGTTGAAAGGTTTATTCATCAAGTGTCATATTACTAGCAGTCAAGCTAGACAAGGAAGTAATTAAATTAGATAAAAGTTTCGTACAATAGCCATTACGGTATTCCCGATTTGAAGCGCAACAGCATATTTTATTTAATCAGTTTAGTACAATCAAGCAGATAGCGTCATAATGGCTAGGAGGGTTCAAGCTGCTTTGCTACGTTATATTAGTCACAATATACTATATTATACACTAATTATATTAATTGTTATAGTTATCGCTGTTTATATCAGTTTTCTTTTACACGATCGTCTGTTATTTACGCTGATTTGTTTGTATCTATTAGTAAATGTTTTCTGTGTCCTTGTCTTCTACAAACTTTTAATTTATCTAGCAAGTGCTTGCTAATTGGATTGCAGGAAACAAATTCATTAATTTTCTCACTTCATACTTTTGTTTCTACTATCCTTTTGTTCTGGTTTCAGGTTTTCTTGTACGTGAAAATTGATGCTCCGGATCACAGACACGGAACATCAATTTTTTTTTTTTAAATTCTTGCAATCTGTGTCCATGGTTTAGCATTTAAGTTGTCCTCTAGGACAATCTCCTAGATACAATGTGCGGTTGGTGAGCAATTTTGTTCAGCCATTAACCACCGTTTCCATCTTAATTTGTCGTAAGGGAAAGAGTTAATGATCAGGTATAGAATATATTTGGTCCCTATTACTTTCTGTAACATGCTGATGTAAATATTGTTTACTTGATTCAAAAATTGTCTCCTGTGGTGAGTTTCCCCTCCCACTTTTTTCCAATCAAAAGGCAAACTGAAATCTCCAGTATGAAAGCATTCACACTTGTTCGCCCATTACATATAAAGGCACTCATCAAACTTCATAATGGCGGAGGCGTCTACTGCATATTTCATTCTCATTTTCCCCTTGCTTCCGGCTATCTCACAGTATATGCTGGCAAGCGTTAGTTCCGAATCTGGTAAAGTTTAAGTTGTATTCAAGCTGCAGCATCATCTCCCTACCACACTCGCCCCCTTATTTTGGCATATCTTTCCTAAACACATAAATGCCACAACGAAACTCGCCCTCCAGTATTTTCTAGGTGGCATCAAGTTATCGGCATTGGTTGTTGACCTTACTTGGATTTCAAATTTGCTAATTTTATCGACACCACTCCTTACCTTAATGTACACCTAATTTAGGTTAGGCGTTCTTGTGTGAGTTACCTTAATAACGTCTTTGAAGGCATGAAGGTTCGTTGCCCTAGCATTAGGTTCCCCATTTAAAGCAGTGGTTTCAACCGGGGTGCCGCGGCACACTAGGCTGCCGCAACAACATAATTGGGGTGCCGTGTAATTTTGGTTTAAGGTTTTTTTTTTTGAAATTTATACATTTCATTATGAAAAGGTGTGCGGTATCCATTGTACCGTATCTTTATTTTGTGCTGATCTATAATTGATCTTTATTTAGTACCTCTATATAAAGAATAAAATTATTACATAGGTATATATTAAAAGGTCGAAAACCACGGTTAGGTATTTATTATGGCCTAGGGGTGCCGTGAAAAAATATTGGAACACTAAGGGCGCCGTGAACCGAGAAAGTTTGGGAACCTCTGATTTAAAGTATCGCTGCCTCAGCACATCTTCATTATATATATATATATATATATATATATATATATATATATATATATATATATATATAACCCCTTCCCTCAAATAGCAGTTTACCTGAAATTTTAAGGCCTCCTTGATTGATACTAACAGACCTTTTGCATCGATTTTTTTTTTTCAAATATTTAATCTCTACAAAATGGATTAGAATAAAAATGACTTAACGAACGCTATACTATAATTTCAGTTACCCTTTTTAACAAAATACCTCTTATACAGGGCGTCTCAAAAATACACCGCAAAACTACAGGAATGAGTTCCTCATATTTAGACAATAAAAATATTTTATATCAACATAGTTCCGGAAATGCTTGGTTTTGTTTGTTATTCGGCCATATTGCTCCGGGATATGCGGTGGTCATTCCCTGACCTTTCCGTATTTGGTGGTGACGGGCTCGAATCAAGAAGCGTGTGCTACGCGCTGCTGCTCCTTCCCACCTGGCTACGGTGGCGCCTCGGAAATGCTTGGTTTCCGAGTTTTTGAAGGGCTGTCTATGACACTTAACTGTTCACATCACCTTATTGTTCGAAATGTCCACCTTCTGCCTGAATACCGGCCTCACATCGACGTCTCATGGACTCGCGAAAACGATGCCAAATTCCTGGCATGTTTTGTGTTGTCTCACAACCTGCCACAATTCTGCGGAGAGTTTCCACATCAGTTGGTGTTCTCGCAACACTCTCCAAATAGCCGAAAGTTGAACGGCCAGTTGCATTGCTATTCTGCGTGTGCTGATTCCAGGAGTGGCATGCACAACATCCAAAATCTCCTACTTCAGGAGTCGTAGATCTTGGTCGTCCTCTGTCGGCAGCACGAGATGTAAAGGTCCTATGTTCACAAAGGCAGCGATGGATACCTTCAAACGTTTTCCTGTCTGGACATCCTTCGTTCTGGGAACCTTTCGTGATACAAACGACGAGCCTCCAGAGCATTGCCGTTCACCAAACCGTACATAGAGTGCATATCCGTTTGCTCCTGATTTGAGTACATGATCGGAATGGGAAAACTACCAGGTTCTGTCAGTACCTTGTGATGAAGGAAATCGCCTGCGGGAGATAAGACATTCCGGTGAATAACTCGGGAACCAAGCATTTCTGGAACTATGTTGATATAAAATATTTTTGTCTACATATGAGGAACTCATTCCTGAAGTTATGCCGTGTATTTTTAAGACACCCTGTATATCTACCTCTACATATTAAACTGTAATAGTTAGCAATTTCGCTTCATCAGCTACAAGATTTAACTAATGTCATTATCTTAAATCCTTAATAATTGGCGCCTCCGTAGCCAGGTGGGTAGGAGCAGGAGCAGTGCGTAGCACCCGCTTCTTGATTAGACCGGGGTTCGAGCCCGTGACCACCAAATACGGAGGATGTGGAAAGGTCAGGGAATGACCACCGCATATCCCCGGGATAATATGGCCTTAGTTACTAATGCTCATAGAAACCAAATAACAACATCCTTAACAATTCAGATGCAATAATAATAAAATATAATATACGCAGTGTGTTGCATTTCGGGCGTATTAGATATTTATTTCTTAAATTAACTGATTATTTTAATTTTCTGTAATTAACAGAATTGAAAAGTATATATTTTATTGCCAGTTACTAATTAACTAATAACAAATGTAATTGTTTTCACTTCGCTGCACATTACCCTCCATCGTTCTCTACGTTTTGTAATATTTTGTAATCAACAGCGCGTGAAATAAAACTCATATTTCAGGCACTGTGATTTAACAAATTAAACAATCGCATTCTGTCAACGATTTCATAATGCAGCTTACTTCTTGCGATTTTAATAAATCGCAATATATGTAATACTTAACGTTAATAAATTTAACGTGTATTTAATGTTTCAGCTATGATTAATATAATAAGCTGGTATTAATAAATTAGCGATTTATATTTATAAATGATAGATTATTTGCAAAAAAGCAACAAATTTTAAGAGCGAACTAAGGCAGATTTCGTTTCTGTCCATCCGACATATGGCCCATTCATTCCTCCTACTAGCGCACAGCTACAAATGTATGCTATACTGATAGCCTCTAGCATGTATTAAAAGACATGAGGGCTATTCATTAAAAAAATTAATTTTTTCATTAACAACCGTACCACCAGCTATCTCCGCATGGTCAGAGGGGAGCTCACAAGATAGTGAATACAAGAAACAGTACCGCATTTAGTAGTTACGTGGGCTTGAACCACAGTCACCACGTCACGTGTACTTACGTACCCTCGCGCCTGAACACTCGGTCACTGCTGCCTCAACAGTTTCAAAAAATTGATAGGAGGGCGGCCGTAAGATGAAAGGCTTCGATTATAAAGTCCTCTCAAAGGTACCTGGTTACAGCTCTGTAACCAGGCACCTTTCAGAGGACTTGATCGAGATTTATAATGCTCTGAGAGCAGTTAGTAAAATGAAAGAAGGCGGAATTTTTACTGTGCGTGTGCGCTCTTCGATCTCCGGAGGCAAGCCCGAATGCTTCTGAGAGGACAGCGTACATGTTTTCCTCCTAAACAACGGTGTACTGAATTGCTTACAAAAGCAATTTTTTTCAGTCAGATTTCAACAGACAAGTGGAGGCCTTCGGCCGAATAAGAATTGTACTAGATACATTGAACGTATCACAAAAGGATTTGCTATCCGACCATTCATTGTTTTCAGTTTTCGGGAAATAAGTGAAAATACTTCATGAAGTTCTAAAGGGGAGGAAAACTATTTCATAATATACTGTCACCAACATATGCTTCGTTTTTCCCACCGAAGTCACACTATATTTAGAGGGTTTTATATTATGACAAACACAATACAATACTTTCTAACAGAATGCTTTCGTCTTGCATGGTTACCTTCATCTGTAATTGAAACTCGTTCAGTATTACTTATATATTCGACCAAATAACTGAATTTCTAAACAAATGGTTTAGAAAAAACCATGCCTTTCATTTCCTTTTTGAAACTATTTCATTTCTAACAAAATAGTTGACTTTGTTTCTCAATTAAAAGGCCTTACTCTTTCAAGCGAGGTGTCCAGCTGCTTTTTGAAGGCGCAAAAACCTTTTAAGATTATATCTCCTATTCACAAAGGTGGTTCAAGTTATGGCATATGTCCGTTCCGATATTCCCTGTCAGAGACTTGGTAATTTGGAATCTCCTCTTTTCGATCTTTTCTGGCTTAAAATCTCTCTACCTCATTGTGTTAAATTCATCTGTCTCTATCGTTCTCCCAACTCCACTAATCACTTGGAACTCTGACTTCCTCTCTTTGCAACTAGATTTTCTCCAATCCAACTTTCCTAACAGTGAGGTAATTTTCTTTGGTGATTTTAATGTTCACAACTCCAGCTGGCTTCCGTTTTCTAGTCATACCGACCCAGCTGGTCGAGATGCTGAGGCTTTTGCAATTACTAATTACCTTGCACAGATTGTTCATTTACCTACAATAATACCGGACAATCCTAATCATATAGCCAACACGCTTGATCTTTTTCTCATAAACAACCATTTTAAGTACACAGTCGAAGTGTGAGGTCCTTACGGCACCTCAGATCGCAACTTGGTGATTGTTTCTTCTCCAATGGAGCCCTTATCTCATGGTTATTCCCAATCTCGTGTTTGGCATTACAAGAATGCAAAATGGGATGACCTGCGAGATTTTTTTTTTTCTTTTCCTTGGTCGGATTACTATTTCAAAACTTCTGATGTCGTTTGCTTAGATCATGTCAGTGAAATTATTCTTGTAGGAATGGAATCCTTTATCCCATACTCCACTTTCAAATCTCGTCCTTTATCTAAACCTTGGTTTTCCAATAAATGTGCCCAGGCTGTTCAAGAGAAGAATGTTGCACATCGTAATTGGCTTGTTTCCAATTCTTCAATTTCATTTTCTGCCTACACCAAAGCTCGCAACAATTGCAAAGCAGTTATTAATCAGTCCAAACTAGATTTCGAACAGGCTAAGAGGAGAAAACTTGCTTCTTGCCCCAGTGGTAACCGAGCATTCTGATCTCCTGTCAAAGCTATTGGGCACAACTTTTGCCCATCTCCGCTCCCACCTCAGCGAAAACCAGATGGTTCTGTTGTCACTTCAGCCAAGGTTAAAGCTGACCTGCTAGTATCCCATTTTTCTTCCAACTCGTATATTAATGATCTTGTTAAAATACCTCCCACCATTCCCAACACGCTCCATTCAATGCCTCCTGTGGTCTTCCGTCAAAAGGATGTCAGAAGGATTTTGACGAATCTTGATGCTAAGAAAGCTCTAGGTCCTGATGGTATTTCTCCACTTGTTCTCAAAACCTGTGCTCCTGAATTTACTCCTGTTCTTTGCCGCCTTTTTTCACTTTCTTATTGCAAAGGTGTTTTTCCTTCTGCTTGGAAGTTTGCTCATATCCAGCCAGTTCATAAAAAGGGTGACAAGTCCCTCCCATCCAATTATCGTCCCATTACACTTCTACTCTTTCTAAAGTAATAGAGAAATCAATTAATCGCGAACTCGACTCGTAAACTACTTAGAAACCTTCCATCTGATCAATGATCTCCAGTATGGATTCTGTCAGTGTCGATCCACTGGTTATATTCTGGCTTATGTTACCCACTTATAGACTAATTCAATGGAAAAATTTAGTGAAACACAAGCAGTTGCTCTTGACATCTCAAAGGCTTTCGATCATGTTTGGCATAAAGGTCTTCTAAACAAGCTTCCATCTTATGGTTTCCCAACTGCTTTTTGTTATTGTTATTTGGTTTTTTTAGGAGCATTAGCAACTAAGGCCATATGCGGTGGTCATTCCCTGACCTTTCCGCATCCTCCGTATTTGGTGGTCACGGGCTCGAATCCCGGTCTAATCAAGAAGCGTATGCTATGCACTGCTGCTCCTGCCCACCTGGCTACAGAGGCGCCACTGTTTTTTGTAATTGGTTTTCCAGTTTTCTCTCTGATCGCTCACTGAGGGTGATGGTAGATGGCTCTCTGTCTTAACTTCTCCACTACTGCCGGTGTCCCCCAAGGTTCAATTCTTTCCCCCACTCTTTTCCTTTTGTATATTAATGACCTTCCATTGACTGGAAATCCCATCCATAGTTTTACAGATGATAGCACATTGTATTCCAATTTCCATTTTGAGAAACCTTGCCCTGCTCAATCAGCTTCAACTTCTCGAATATCCACTACCAATTCCTTAAATGCCGATCTTCAGGTAATTCTCCAGTGGGACAAAGAAAACTTAGTTTATTTCAATCCTTCTAAAACTCAGTCTTGTCTTATATCTCGCAAAAAGAATTCTTCTGCTCCTATGCTTATCTTTAGTGACACTCCGAAATCTACCCAAAATGATATCTCTTTTGGGGATAACCCTGACTTCTAATCTCTCTTGGCACAAGCACATTACAAATATTGCTTCCTCTGCATCTAAAAAACTTGGTTTTCTCTTTCGCTCTCGGCGTTACTTTTCTTCCAAACAGCTGTTCACTCTGTACAAATCGGAAATCCGCCCTAACATGGAATATTGTACCCACATCTGGGGCGGTGCCCCCAAAACCTCTCTCCGACTTCTAGATTCCATTCAGAAGAGGCCAGTTAGGTTAATTAATGACTCATCTCTAAAAGAGTCTCCACTCGCTGTCTCATAGACGTACTGTTTCTGCTGCATGCCTTTTCCACAGATACTTCCATGGCCACTGTTCTTCTGAATTGGCTTCTATAATTCCCGCTCTCTCTAAAAACAGTCCGAACATGTGCCGCCACCAGCCAACATCCATTTACTGTCCAACTTCAACCTCACAGAACCAACTTTGAATCTTCCTCGTTTATTCATTCAACTGCCGTTTACTGGAAGAACCTTCCTTCATATGTATTTCACGAAAATTAGTCTACAGAAGTTCAAGTCGAATGTCAACAAATATCTTCTTTCGTCTTCTCAACCTCCAACTTAAGCACGGTACTAAGTACTATAGGTTCTACTCGTATTTGGAGTTTCATAAAAAAAATAATAAATAAAAATGTAAGTCTGACCTATGTCAGAGAAAATTTATGGTCTCTAATTGAAGTAATGCAAAATCATCTCGATAGGATTGGAGGGACAAAACAAATCACAGCATAAGTTTACTAGTAGATCGTGCCTATAAATCTCATTACTTAT
This sequence comes from Mastigoproctus giganteus, assembly GCF_048544385.1. NCBI lineage: Eukaryota > Metazoa > Arthropoda > Arachnida > Uropygi > Thelyphonidae > Mastigoproctus > Mastigoproctus giganteus. The sequence goes on along the minus strand of NC_143584.1, from coordinate 154,592,529 downwards.
TATGAGGTTGTCAGAAAGACACATGCAAAGAATTTCGGCAAATCTTTCGGTATGAATGATTGATTTCATTGTTGTATAAATTGGAGAAATGATAGGAGGAGCAGGTTATACTATAAATAACAGGATGGTTAAGTGATAGTAGACAGTTATCGGTGGTCACTACTTATGGATTAATTATGAGGTAGAGGGCTCTGTGTTGAAACCCCATTACTGTTTTAAACATTTATTAAAGATATTGATGATATAGGTATTTGAGTTTGTCTAAGCTTTCTGATGACGGAAAGGGTTGTTAAATCGTTAATCAATGGACGCTACTTTCAGCAGACCTATACAAACTGGGTATTTGGATTAAAAATGACAATTTTAACACTGAGAAATGCAAGTTACTGCATATGAGTAATATTTCCAAAATAGCATACCACTTGGATGATGCCAAACCCAGAATAGTGGTAGAACACAATTACTTAGGGATAATTATACAGTCCAACATGAAGTTCTTTGGGCAGTTCATACAGGCTGCTACGACAGCTCCTGCATACAGCTGGAGCTGTCCTAGATATGTCAATGATATACAATCATTTTGCCAGCAGGAATTTAAAAAAATGATTATAACCACTATACAAAGCAATGATTAGACCAAATCTTGAATTTTGCACAGAAGTGTGAAAATTTCATTTTATGAAGGACGAAAAACTGCTGAAACGGATGCAGAGAAGACTAACAAAATTAGTCGGGGGGTTACAAAAGAATATTCTTACAAAGAAAGACTGGTTCTGTCAATTGTAGCATATGGGAAAACTGGCCTTTTGAGAAAAGGGTTAGGTAAACTAAATGCTGATAGCATCTTTACTCATTATCCGATGATATAAACAATGGGCATAAATTTAAAGAATGTGTGAAATTTGCCTTCAGGTAGAAACGGTGATTCATGGAATAACCTTGTTGTGTGGAAGTGGGTAGTTTTAACATGGGACTAAATAAATTATGAATGGGCATTAAGCGGGTAAAAACTTTATTTTCCTTCAGCTGATAATGCTCTCGACACAGTTACCTTCAAAATTTGTGATGACAAACAGCTACAGGAATCACGCACTCAAGAATACCTACCAGTTCATTGATGCACAGCACGGCGCCTATCTTTAATGTGACACAGGTTCCACTTAATTGTGAGGGCCAGCTTTTCGTAAAACCTTAGAATACTCCTGACAGACTACTAGTGTTAAACGCATGACGAAGCTTCTATTGCGCTTTCAGAAGAGGTGTTTGTGAAAATGCCATATAAACATTCTTTAAAAACTGTATGTAATCATAAATGAATTTGTAATTGTAAATAAGTATACATATTATCCTGGCGAGAGTGATAGATTAATCTGTAAAACTTGCATGTTGCCATGGTCCTATACCTGCTATTTACCTGAATATATGCATCGTGAAACTTGTATTAAGCCCTTCTTGCTTTCAGGCTGTGTAGGGCATATAATAACCTTGGGCTTGAATAAACGGATAATTCCGTATAATCCTGCTTCATCAATTTGTCAATACTAATTTCATGAATTACTGAAGTAATTTACTCTTGAACGTGAACATATCGAAGAAACGAAATTTGTGATGAGTGAGAGATCATCACAAATTTAGTTTGTGATGATCTCTCTTCACAAATTTATAGAATACGACTGCTTTAAATACGTGTATTTTGGATAGTCTACAACAGAAACAAAGTACTGGGAAAATAATTTGTTCCTCACATTTCCATTTATCACGTAACTACTGTTCATCTAAATTTTAATTTTTACAACTGACATCCATACCATTTTTTTCTTCATACATTTAAAACAGCGACCTTCTATTTGTCACACACTAAGCCCTTTCATATTTCGTAATTATTAATACGCAATAGCCTTTAACTTTTCTGACTTCTTTGTTAATTTATATACAATTCCAAACCGTGTTATCACGGCTTTTCACTTCCTAGATCTCGTTACTTGATGCTTTAACCCATAACTACCTCTACTGAATGTATTTGTTTGGGGAACTTAAAAGAAATAATCAAAATTGAGGGAGGTATTAAAAAAAAACGAGGACACGCTAGTGTCCTTTTATAGGACGACACCAATGCACTTCGCTATAAATGAAGTTTGCTCTCAGAGAGAAGATAATACTAGACTTGTCCTTTCTGCATGTTAGAACAGGAATAAACAAATATTCCTTCTGGTCAACATATCTACATAGCATCGACTTTGCAAGCTGTTGGCTTAACCTCAATTTTTGCAGTTCTAAATTTCGAACTGTTTTTAATGTGCAATGTGTGTCTGCATGCCTTTCGAGATGCAGTGACATTTAATTAAATAAATTTCTGTTTGTTTTCGTGACTGCCGAGGCCAAAAGATTTATATTCACTGTGATTTGTACACACTGCACCACTTTATTAGGTACACCTACCTTTTCTTTGATATGGAGCAATCTTTCAGTAATAAGATCACATCTATCAGGAGAGAGTAGGTTTTCCTCCTAAGTTATTCCGGCTTTTTCAGCCCACCCAACATGCAAATCGGCTAGAGAACTTTACACAAATGGCGCAATTTCCCTAAGTTGCTGATTCGCCTAAAAACATCAAAACCCAGTTACCTCATCTACATAAATGTATATTGGTTTCGGATATTAGAATCTCTTGAAGGAAGAGTTGGATCGATACCTAATTTTTCGCGAATATCGTTCGTCCCTGGAAAACTTAACCTACTCAGATCACTCCCTCTCCCCCCACCACACAGTTCCATCCACTTACACAAATCTGTATAGTTAAATGAAAATGTTTTGGGCATTACTCCAGAAAAAACTCGTACAGAATAGTTTCTGCGTATGTTTTCTTGATATCTGGAGAGCTTTCGGGACCCATTCGACTGTGTGCGAGCAACAGTTCGTCTCCTCCACAGAAACACAGCGATAAAAGTTAACAGCAACCCAAACTTTTCTCAATTTTGAAAAAGTTTGCTGTGATTGCTATAATTTAAAACATTATTAGGGACCTCTGTACTAAATTTCATATTGATAGGTTAACCAATGTTTCTCCCACCCTATGCACTCGTTAACCCATATCCTCTCTCTCCTCCTGAAATGAAGTGCTAAACAAATCGATCTTCACAACTACCCATCACGTAGTGATTTTCGTAAACACTTCTTGAATAAGATATGTCTCTTCTGAGACTAGTTATCTGATAGTCGAATACGCCTGAAATGTAACGCAATGCGTCATCACCTAATTTTATCTTCTTCTTTTTAACTCCCTCTCATCCCTTTTAAATGGTCTTCTCATTGCTGTTGGAAAACTGTTTGGGCTTTATGGTATTTAACAAAATTTGCCTGAGTAAGATTGTACTTCCATTAAATATGGATTTATTTCAGCTAAGGTCCTCACAGTGGCACTTTTCGTCTTGAAATTGATTTTAACAATTCTGTTCACTGTCGTTGTCTCAGTGAAGATGGCTTGCACTTTTTTCACAGAGAAAAAGAGATGTGGGTGATGGCAACACTAGCGTCATTTTTGAATAAGGAAAACGGAAGTAACTTTTTTTTTTTCGTTTCCTTTTTATACGAAAGGGCGATGCTGACAAAGGGAGGGGGGCGAAATATTCGACATTATACAACCTTGTTACTTCTATAACAGGATATAACAGCGTGCATTTCTGGCTATTTTACTGACCACAGGCGCACTTCTGACCACTTACAGATTTCTGTGTCATCAATGTACCAAGGCAGAGCTGAACTAGAAATCTTTATTGTACAGTAAAGATACAATATATGCCTGCCACGGCCAGGAGCTTCAAGGTTATGGGATAATATAAAAACATTATTACAAATAGATGAGAATTAAATAAATTAAAAGGTGGTATTAAAACATGCTATCGATCAATTAATATCCAAATATATATACAGGCCGCCGTAGCCTAGTGGTCAGGCGCGCGGGTGCATAAGTGCACGTGCCTTGAGTGACCGGGGTTCAAGCCCGTGACTGCTGAATACGGTGCTGTTTCTTGTATTCTGTCTATCGTGTGAACTCCTCTGACCGTTTGGTCGTCCCGGAGAATTTATTATTTTTTTTTATTTATATATATAGTTATGAGTATATACATAATTCTGAGGCACAGTAGTACACCAAGGTATACACGTACATTTGTACAAAGTACATATATGCTAAGTCAGCATATTTCACAGGAGTGCATTAAGTTGGTCTGTATACGGTTTCGCATTTTCTTGTGAAAGAGTTCGTCAGTGTAAATGGGAGGTGCCATTCTGCTCCTCATAGCAGGTGGAGATATCAGTTTGAGTCGACGTCAGGGGCCATACAATAGCGAAACAAATTCGGCCAGCGAACGCCAGTAATTGCGATCATAAGTGAATTTATGGAGGTCTACTCCGATCATTAGCAAGGCTTGTATTACGGGAAATACTTGGCCGGATAGAAAATCTGTCAACGATCTTCAGCCTGTATAAAATATCTACATCTGAGTTTGCAACATAATCTTCGGGTTTTGCTGTTATTTTTCAGGATCAAGCAGCAACAGAGAAAAATAATTTTATTTCAAGCAGCGTCGCCCTCTACTACGTAATAAACGTATTGCAAACTCGCTTTTTTTTCTCCAGAGTAATTGTCCAAGAAAATTACAACAGCATGGTTTACTTAACTGTGCTTTCATTTTCCCTAATTTTACATTAGGCCAGCAGACTTATTTCAAATCGTAATCAATGCGTATTTATTTGTTTTGTGTTATTACTCGTAAGTTGTAAAAAGAACGCAACTTACTGCACGTCTCAACTTTATTTGAGTAGTTGGGATTTCGCGGAAGATTTTTTTTTTTTATTCATGAATTGTACAAATAGGAATTCTGTCATTGTAACGACTTATTACGCCCAGCTGAAGAAACTGAATTCCTCTGATGAATACCCCTTTGTCAACGAAAAGGTATGGGAATATTGTTACCAGCTCAATATAGTACCATCGTTGTGCAAGGATAACTAACCAGCTGAGAGATGCGTGTGTCAACGGGGAGTGTAGGCTTGAACAGCAAGACAGAGGCAGCGGTTAAAAAGAAAGAATAATAAAAAAGAGACGAGGAGCAAAGGGCAGCCGGCTGTGTAATACAGACGTTTGCTTGTGGCATAGCAATTTAATTTTAATATGCTGTTTTTGATATTTAAATTAACATCAAATGTGAGTAACAGTGAATATTTGTAAATTAAAAGTATTTCTGTTTGTCCTGTATGATTGATAATAAGGTACTATAATATCCTAAAGAAAATTTAAGTTACATTCTTTGTGCAACAGTATCAAAAGCTTTCCTTGATATATAAGTACATAATATATATAAAAAAAAAAAATTACAGTACAGTTCGTTTGCTATTGCCATAGTATCCAATCAGATTGATCAGATAAGATATACCCTAAACAAAACCATACTATAACTGCAGTACAACTGTATTCCTGTCCAGATGACATTTCATTGCTTTTATAACCAGACACTCCGTTATTTTTCCCTGGAACAGAAGTTAAGATGACAGGTCTGTAATTAACTATGTCACTTTTTGATCCCCCCCCTTTATGAATTGTGGGATACATTCTCACATTTGCAGTCAATAGGGCCCTCCCCTGAATCCGAAGATGTTCTCATAATTATGACTAAGGGTTTGTTTTCCTCCACTGCTGCCTCACTTAATATAACTGAATAGATCCCATCCACCACAGGCGCCATTTTTATGCTAAGCTTCAACAATTTCTCTTCCACATTCATGGGTGAATGTATACGCAAAATACCCATTCAGTTTGTCTGATTCAACTCCTTCCTTCTACTGTTAATATAAGTAAAGAAGTCTGTGCTGTTTTCTTGGCATTCTTCCAGAGACTTTTCGTGATCTGCCTTCGCTTGTCTAACCTTTGATTTCATTTTAGACTAGTTTAAAACTACCATTGGTTTCCGTATCGCCTGATAATTTATATGCATCCCGTGCATTTTTCTTTCCTGCCACAACTCATCAGGCATCCCTTTAGGTCTAAGCCTGGCACGGTATTTCTTAGATGGGATGAAAAGCCTAGAGTACGATTACTTTTACGATTTAGTACGATTAGTTCTATGATTACTTCCCTGAATGCTTGCCATTTAGAATTTCCTCTAGTTAACACCTTCAGATGGTTCCATTGTATAGAAATTTAAACTGTATGAGACCACTGTAGCACCCTTACGAAAGCAAAAGTCCTACCCTTTACCCTTGACAGTACTTATCTTTAAGTAAATCACACATCCGCACACTGGGATCATTCCCACCCAGAGGGTCTTTTATCCGCAGATTCTTAATGCATGAAGAAAGAATCGCTGCTGATAATCGGGTCAAGAGTATTGCTTCCTCGGGTTGCGTCTACTGTAGAAAACTGTCATCCAATAAATCGACAAAGGTCTTACTAGTGTATGAGTGACTAACCCACAAGTTCCAGTCAATATCTGGAAAAGTTAATCGACCACTATTTCTATCTATAATTTGTTTGTTATACTCATCAGTTGTTATGCCTATAACACACTCCTGCTCAACGTTGTACAGGCCACCCATGTCGACTGAATGCACTTCCATAGATTTAATATGCTTTTTAACTAAGAACATAACCCCCACTCGTGTCCTTTCTGAACACACTGTACTCTCCATATTCAAATTCTACATCCCTTATGTCTAAGTGTTACCACCTCTCCGATATCCCCCACAATTTCTGCATTTGTTGACTTAATCAGTACTTCAAATTCAGAAAATTTATTTACCTATGCTTCTAGAATTGGTAAATTAGTATTAACTACTATGATGGGTGCAATATGGCCTAAATAGCCTTTGTACCAGAAAAATCCAAGCACATCTAGCATTGGTGTAAAAGTATACATGCAACATTTTTCTTACTATTAGTTATCATACCACAGCCCACGTATTTACTTGTTCCATTATGACCCACAGAAGGGCATGAAACCTCGACACCTTGCTTTACATGCTGCTACATGTTCCAATACAAGCTGTGCAAGAATCACTTTTGCCTGCGGTTCTAGTTAATCTATTAGTTTATAATTTATATGTGCATTCCTCTCTAGAAGTTTGGAATCACGTTTCATTTTATTTTAATTTTCAAAGTTTCTATAAAATAGGACTAACTTGTTTACTAACTTTATTAGAACATCTATTATTTTTATATATATATATATATACACACACACACACACTCTGCTGCCACTTTATTGGGTACACCCCCTGCTGTGTACACAAATGGTTTGTCCTGCAACGTTGCAAGTCACGTGACCACAGTTGTGGATATAAATGCAGCAGAACAACCGTTCTAGTACAGTTATGCGTACAAACCATAGCAAGAATTGGGAAAAGGAGTGACATAGCGAACTTCGAACGTGACATTGTAGTAGGTGCAAGACGTGCTGGACAAAGCATCTCTGAAACGGCAGTTCTCCTGAACTTTTCACGCACCACAGTTTCAAGGGTGTATCGAGAATGGAGCAAAGAACAGAAAACATCCTCTCAACGGCACTCCTTTAGAAGAAAATCGCTTGTTGATGAGAGATCAGAGGAGGATGGCTAGAACTGTGCAAGCAAATAGATGGGACATAATGTCGCACATCACGTCAGAATACAACCTTGGTGCGCAGAACACAATATCGCAACGGAACACTAGTCGCACTTTGTCGCGAATCGGCTACAATAGCCGAAGTCCACATCGCGTACCGTTTGTTATCAATGAAGAACAAGAGAGCACGCCTCCTGTGGGCACAGCAACACCAGCACTGGACTATCGAGGATTGGGAAAACAGTTGCTTGGTCTAACGAGTCGAAGTTTCTGGTGCAGCATGTTGATGGAAGGCTCAGAATTTGGCGAAAACAACATGAATCCATGGACCCGTCATGTCTGACGACTACTGTGCAAGGTGGTGAGGACAGTGTTATGGTGTGGGAATGTTTTCTTGGCACACGTTGGGTCCATTGATACCCATAGATTCACGCCTGAATGCCACATCGTTGTTGACCAAGTGCACCCGTTCATGTTGACAGTTTATCCTCAGTTAGATGGTTACTTCCAGCAGGATAATGCGCCGGTGCACAAAGCCTGAATCATTATGGAATGGTTCCAGGAACATGACTTTTCTTTGCTGTAGCGGCCCGCTCAGTCCGTGGATTGAGCGGATTGCAGGCCTCCGTCGAATCTCAAGGAACTGCGTAACACACGTTTGCATGGTACTCCATTCCTGCACAACGTTTGCAGCATCTTGTCAATCCATGCCTACACGAATTCGGGCTGTTTTGAAGGCTAATGGAGGCTCAACACGCTATTAGGTAGGTGTACCTAATCAAGTGGCAGCATAGTGTATATAACCTACACTTAGAAAAGTCAATACAAAAAAATATATATATACAAATTTGTGTATATATATATATAAAAATGTGTTCCTAGAATATTCCAGAAAGGTGTAGAAGATTCTTGAATGCGGTAGAATCTAGATGATGCTGGAAGGTGACTTGTTTCCAATAGTATAGAGTGGGAAAAAAAATCCCGCCACGAAATAACTCTGCTATTATTATCGCAAATGTAGTATCCTGCAAAAGTGTGAGAGCAACCTAACTCTTTTTTTTTGCTGGCGGAAGGCACAAGGATTGTGGGGTGTCATGGGCCACATACAAAGGCAAATTTATTTTTTAAAATCCAGAGTAAATTTTGAGAAGATTTAGAATAAATTCTAAGAATCTAGCGATTTCCCCTTATGATGTTTCACATTACTTTAAATTTTTATACCTTTCTCTAGAATAATATAGGCTATTTCAATTCATTAAAATTTCTTTCATTTAATTCAATATTTGCAATTTACATATTTTCGAAATATATAAATATATCCCAAAATGAAAATTATCAGAGGCCTACGATGGTAAGACAAGGCTCACGAACCACCTGTTGTTCATTCGTGCTTTTAAACTTATTTGTTTTTCCATACTTTCTCTTTTAGAGAAAGTCGTATTTTCGGTTATTTTTTAATATAAATTTTATTTTAATTTAGTTCACTTTATTTTGTTATTTTTGTTTATTTTTTATTTTTTTTTTTTTTTTTTTGTTAGTGGAACTTGCTTGTGGTATGCGTTAAACAGTCCAGAAGGCCGCAGGCTGCTTATCATTAATTGTTCTGGTATTAATATAAAATGTGGCCGAAGGGCCGCAAGCTGCTTATCATTCATTGTTCTGATGTGGCCGAACACTTATGGCTTATCGTATAAACTGAACATTTAAAAATGGTTTTCATTTCTATCTCATGAGATTACAGAAATGGTGGGGAAATAACAGGTGAGACTTCCTGTCAAGCAATAAGCTTCACTCATGCTACATTTTTACATAATGCGAGGCCCCAGACAACAGCAAACCATGCTTGTGCTTAAAGCAACCACTTCTGTATTATTTATTTATTTATTTATTTTTACCTTAATTTTGCATTCAATCAAATGTAAAACTGATTGTGTTTTAACATAAGTAAATCTAAAAAGTCTACAATCTTGTGTGTGTGTGTGTGTGTGTGTGTATATATATATATATAATCAGTAATAAAAAAGAAAGTTAATAATTATAACTACTGTAACTAATATTTATGGGTCAATGCAGTTGCAGAGCAATCATGCATTACAACCATAATGTGTATAAATTATTGAAGATAATAGAAGAGGTAAATCAATCAAATAATACCATTCAGGGATCTAAGAAAACGCAAAGGATTTAAAAAAAAATTATTGCTTTTTACCCACAATCCAGATGACTTCAACTGGGGCCAACCACCCAGACTGAAGGCAAAAAACAACAAGTTCTGTTTCTGTAATGATCAATCTGCTAAGTAATTTAAATCTAAACCAAATATAGTATTAGCATTAATAGAGGCATTTGATGCAAGAAAGCAAGCTTATGCAGCATCAGCAAAAAAAAAAAAAACTCCCACTTCACCCCTCTGTTCGTTCAAAATACCTGTCCAGCTGAGCCTTAAACTTATTTAGGCTATCAACCTCCACTACAAGGGATGGAAGTCTGTTCCACCAACCAACCACCCGCTGGCTAAAGGCAAATTTCCGCACGTCTATCCTACATCTGTCTTTCCTCAATTTGAATTTATGCCCTCTCAGGTGATTATTCTGATTGAATTTATCCTGATTGATTCTGATTGAATATATATTGAATCCTCAATTTGAATTTATGCCCTCTCAGGTGATTATTCTGAGCAAGAGGAAGAATCCCATCAGCATTGAGCATGCTCAAACCATTCAAGGCTTTATACACCTCTATCAGATCACCTCGCTGGTGCCTAGTCTCCAGCCACTGTAATTTCCATTTTTAATTACTACAGTCTCCAGACTGTAGTAATTAAAAATGATTAAATTTTAAAATCAAAATTAAGTAAATTATAAATGTAAGCATATATTAATCATTGACCCGATAGAGAACGTAATTTAATGATTAAATATATAATACATACTATATATCTACCGTATCCAGGACATATTATAGTAACGATAATAGTCGTCAAGATAAAAATGTGGTGCCCCCTATGTAATGGATATGGTAAAAATAAATAATTAATTAACCAATCAAATTTAAGTTAACGCAAAGAGAAACATGCAGATAGTATGAAGAAAAACTAGAGTAGGAATAATAGAACCTGAACTCCATAAAGGAGAAAAATAGTGGTATAGATAAGAAATAGTTTCTCCTACGTCCTCGGATTGCCCTAATAATTTCGGAGAAATAAAAATAGTGTAGGACAGTTTAAATACAAGATATAAGTTGTGGCTCGGGTATGCCCGGGATCGCAAACCCGTTCCTACAGTAGGACCCTGAGCTGGATTTGCATGTTACCTCAGCGCAAACTTAAATGAATTTAACTATGTAAAAAAAAAAAAAAAAGTAATACACTGTAATTTGCAAGCCAGTGGGTACAAGTTTTCTACGCCGTAAGACACCAAGAAAGCAAAGTGTATTCCATGTGTGTGTGTGTGTGTGTGTGTATATATATATATATATATGGCACTAAATATGTCAATTATATTGAACCAATAGGTTCAGAAAACAATTAATTCTTTTAAAATTAATTATGCTTATCCTGAAGTGGTATTTCAGGTAAGCGATGGGGAAATTATTATTAATCAACTTGTACAATGCTATTATGTTTGCTGAACAGTTCATTATTGCAAATGTAAGCAATCCTCAGACATTGGGATAAAATGATATTAGCATGCACTTATTTTGATATATTAGATCTCCAGTTTGTAAGGCAGACAACATTGAAATTAAATGCGTCTCTTTTATTATATACGTTTACGTCTATATTATTATGGAATATTTCTATATGAAAATCCAGGTAATTTGCTATAGTATCAGAACTATTAATGTTTTTTTTCTAATACAAGTTCTTCTGGATATAATTTACTGTAATCCTGAACAAAATATGCACAATTAAACACACATAGATCAATCTACGTATCTGAATATAAGTAGGTTATCTTGGAATGCTCTTTCTGTATAATATAGATAAAGGTTTGCGATTATGCTTGATGCTGGACTTCCCATAGGGGTTGCCATTCACTTGTAAGTATAACGATGTTCCGTCATATACATAATTATTAAAGATGCATAAATTTATTAGAGTATCCCAATAGGTTAAATCAACCTTTATAGCATTTTTATTTTCCAAATATAGTTTCTGGAGAACGACTTAAATTATCAAGATTAATACTAGTGAATAAACTGTTAAAGTCAAATGTTTGTATTTGTTGAATATTGTTATTTTTTATTGCATTTATAATCGGTAAGTTATTATAGTTTTATTTCCGTTATTTAATATAATTTTAAGTAACTTTTCTAACGTTTTTTCCTGGAATTTTAGCATAACTATCTCTACATGATGTTATGAATCTAAATGCGATAGGTGATTTATGAAATTTGGGTATACCATACATAAACGGATATTTTAGGTTATTATACTTTAACTTTAATTTTTTTATGCAGTGCAATTAATTTTTTGATTATTATATTAGGGGAAGATGCTATGTATTTATATGTATAGCTAGACTGTAGTTCATTTTTAATAATTTCTATATAATATGACTTAAATATAATTGCAAGCAGCTTTGTCAACGGGAGTAATTACAAAATGTTCATGTATATCTTTTTGAGCTGCCTATTTATTTATTTTCTATTATATAGATTATCCGGTATGAATTTCAATTGATTATATTTGTTAGATATGATATTAAGCATTGTAAATAACCACATGTGGTGGTATGCCTCAACCGGTATATTATATTTATATGCGTATTTATCGCTTAAATAAGACAGCTTTAAAGACAATACAAGATATAAGTTGTGGCTCGGGTATGCCACAACAAAAAAAAATTATTTTTATTATATTTTTTAAATCCTTTGCGTTTTCTTAAATCCCTGAATGGTATTATTTGATTGATTTACCTTTTCTATTATTATTTTCAATTTATATATATATATATATATATATATATATATATATATATATATATAAATATATATATATAAATAAGTAAATATCAATATACATGTGTTATTCATAAGCAAACCAGCTAGTGTGTGTGGGCATGCGCAACAAACCTTAGCTGGAAAGAGGAAATAATTTTACGATTTCATGAAATTTTAAAACTACTATTCAATTTGGTTTTAATATTCAATCATATTATCATATAGGTGGTTACATATATTTTAAACTTTGTCTGGTGGAACATAATTAACTTCTAATAGTTTTATTTGATAAATGAATTCAACATTGAAAAGCAAAAGAACCTACCCAGCGAACTTTTTCGTGAGGCGCGGCAATTATAACACCTGCTTGATAAATTAGTCCATTAAACAACATAAACCGAATAGCAATTGCATCTCTTTTTCGACATAACTTCAAGAGTTACGAATTGGTTTAAACTTACACGCGCTATAAATTTTACAATCTTAATTTTAAATCAAAGCACATAAAACATCACCTTCTACCAACAAACTTTTTCAGACGATAAAATCGCATATTATTTTTCACAGTAAACAAACTAGAGCGTCATTATGCGGGAAAATGTAATAAACGAAAATTTTAAATATTTCTAATATTTAATTATTAATAAATAATATTTCTTAAAAAAAAATCGCTAGTAAGCTACTGGGGGGGGGGGGACAAATCAATGCTAAACGGAAAATGCCCATTTTTCTCTTAAAACTTGCATTAGTGGTTTCGTAACGTCAATAACAAAGTATATATTATTAAAGGCATATAATAGTGAAGTTTTATTTTTTTCTTTCCAATTAGGTATTGGTATGGACGATTCCTTTGTGCTGCTGGCATCCTGGCGCAGAACTGACCCTCGCTTGAATGTGGTAGAACGACTGGGACACACATACGCTGATGCTGCTGTGTCCGTTACTATTACATCGCTGACAAACTTTATATCATTCTGGATTGGAGCTATAACCCCATTTCCATCCGTTAGGATTTTTTGCATATATACTGCCACGGCTGTGCTGTTCACCTATATATACCAAATAACCTTTTTTGGTGGTTGTATGGCAATAAGTGGGTATGCTGAACGGAGAAATTTGCATGCAGTCTTCTGTGTTCCTGCCATGCCAAAGTCATTAGCGAGTAAGTAGATTATTTGTAGATTAAGAATTAAGTTGTTTTATGAAAGTTATGATATATCAACATAACGAATCCGAAATATGAAGAAAAATAAGTATTTTTTATTATTGTTTTTTTACAATATCCTTCGGTAAATTAATGTAATTATGATAGTCATTTATTTCTGAGCCACCGAGAGCCAAGGAAACCCGAGCACTTTACTAAAGATCTGCTACTTGGAAATCACCAAACGCTGGTAAGTATTCAGCTAATACAAATGTGAACAGCCTGTGCAGAATTTTGGCAAAAGTGCTGGAGTTGGTTGGAAGTTCCTTAAAGCAAAGGTGACCCAAGTTATAGTATAACAACGTCATATAATCCTACACTGATGTTTATTGTGTATATTACTTGTACAAGTGTGGTATCAGACCTATCTGCATGTTGTTGTGGGCTAATTATCTCGTGGAGAAGCCCTCCTGCTTGAGTTCAACTAACTGGGCCCGGATTGACGGGCTTGAATCCCCCCCCCACAATGTTCTGCATGATTCAAACCTTAGACTTCACCAGATGTGTGGTTAAATGGCGAACTCGCCAAACTAACACGGAGGACAAGTTTAGGTGTGATGCCGCAACTAAATCCGTTTGTGCCTTAATATTGGTGGCCTTTAGCTGCTATTGCGCCATAAAACTCCAATAGCAATAACCTTAATATTTGACTGTTAGTAATTCTGGAAGTTAAAGAATCTGTAAGAAAAAAAAATTTATCCCCGTATTATTAAAAAAATTATTTTGGGAAATAAACTTTGATTACAAACCACAAAGATTTTTGTTACGTTAAAGTGCCTACGCTTCTGAGTTATAATATGGAAATTTCTTCATCCGGCCAGCATGGTCTGTGATCACCAGGAAGCAACCTTCCTGGTGATCACAACTAAACACAACACCATGCACACTAAGCAAACATAGCACTACACTCATTTCTAGCCATTGTACAGAGTTTTGTGTCATCAGAGAACCATGGCGGAGATAAACTGACGTTTAGGGGCCGCCTTACATAAGACACAACTCATGTCCACTCTTAATGGATTATGCGGAGATGAGGAAAACCCCTAGTGCCGTTAGACATGAATACAGTTTACACTTACTATTAGTGGATTAATGTTATTAGTGATGTCCTCCGGGTATCTGTGCAGGATCAAGCGCCGTTTTCTGTATTTATTAATAAAATTGATGAAGGTATATCAGGCTTAATGTCTATGGCAGTTGAAATTTTAACATTTTCCAAATGCAAGGTACTGCATATGGGTAGTAGTAATCCCAGAGTAACTTATCAACTGTAGTAATACACAAAAGACCTGGGGTAATTGTGCAGCCAGATATGAAATTCTCTTATCAGTGCGGACATGCTGCCAGTATAGTTTCTGAGGCTTTGTCAATGATATACAGAACCTTTGCTAGCGGGGATAAGGTGGTGATTATCCCTTTGTACAAGGCCATGGTTAGGCAGCATCTTGAGTATTGTGTACAGGTCTGGAGGCCTAACTTTAGGAAGGAAGTGGAACAGGTGTAGAGAAAATCAACTGGACTGGTGAAGGGAACAAAAGGTTGCTATTACCTAGAACGGCTTCAGTTCTGCAAATTGCAGCGTCTGGAAACTAGGCACCTGATTGAGGTGCTTAAGGCCTTGAATGGATTGAGTAAGCTGAATGTGAATAACATTCCTCTTTCTGAGACTACACGCATGAGGGGGCATAAATTTAGTAGTGAGGAAGTTTTCCTTCAGCCAGCGTGTGATTCATTGTTCGAACAGACTTCCATCTGTTGTGGAAGTGGATGGCTTGAATAAATTACCAGAACTAGATAATTTCTTGGTGTGTGTGTGTTTGGCTGATGCTATGTAAACTTGCTTTCTTGCAAATTTACCACTACTACAACAACCTATATTAGCGCATTCTTTCACTGTGTATTTTTAACGTTTCGAAAGTTCTGTTCAAGATTGTTAGAAAAATTAGTGACCAGCGGTCGCCAACCTCCTTGTAATAATACTGTAGAAATTCAAAAACCGTCACTTTTTGAATATTTCTCCGAAGTAGTCGATTGTAGAGGGTAGAGGCCGGCAAATTTAAACCCCGCACCTGCGTAGTGAATTTTTTTTATTCCTGAATTCTATGTTCCCGTAAATTCCAAACAGCATTTTCTTTGTTTGACAAATTACCTAGACTTATTTCGTTGTTGCCACTATGTATTTACAAATTGCAAAATCCTTAATTTTGCGACCCCAGGAGGTCAAGCGATTTTTGATCAAATGTCATTTCCATTGAATTTGCACTCTTCCTTGTTTACAGAGTTACTCAATTAAGCAATCTTTAGTAAAGATCGCTTTACTGGATCAGGAAGAAAAGTAACCTTTTTTGTTTTTATTACTAACCCAGTAACGCCTGCTTCACAAGGTGGTACTGCTCTTGCGTCTATGTGGCGAGGCCGATAACTTAGGGTGAAAAGCTCTCCCTTCTAAGGCTAAATGGAGCAAACAGTTCCCAAAGCCCAGAAATCCACTGAGTGCACACTGATCAAACCCTGACAGGTGGAAAACAAGAGGACTTTGGTTTTTTTTTTTGTCCAAGCAAAACGCCACAAGACTGACGTAGAGAGAATATGAACGCTAACGTTCCTCATTATTCATTCGACGTATGAACAACCAATATTGGAAAACTGTCGCCCTTTCTAGTGCCAAAATCCTAGAAAGTACAATAGGTACCCTAAGACAACTTGTCGTTTAAGATCGGAAGACGCACTGGTTGAAGTGGATATTGCTCGACAGTCTGAATAACTACAAAAACTAAACATTTTTGGTGGAATATCTGCTACCATTTCACCACACGTTTCTCTGAACATGTCAAGAATTATCACTGAATGGGACCTTATCAATATGTCAGATGAAGAGCTAAAAAAGAACTGTAAGCGCAAGGAGTCATCAATGTCACGCGAAACTCGGTCTCATATTTTATCATTAACTGTAGCCTCATATCCACCTTGTGTGGGTGGGGATTTTAGATGCTTATTTATTACATATTTTATATTTGTATATCCTTTTTCTTATATATTTTTATCTATCCCCTCGAGATTAGTTCCCCTTTAAAATAACTCCCCACTTGCGCATCTGACTAACTTCACAGAAAATTCTAGGTTCAAGGGGAAAAGCTCTTAGATGTATTTAATTCCCTTCGGATAGGCTGGTACTCGGAACAACAAAAAACACAAAGGTTATATATAAAATTGAGTTTATTGTACATATTTACATGAATACATCAAAACCAAAATGATTAAACCCAAACATATGACAACATGATCTAGTCTCATCTTCTTATATATATGTATATATACATTCAATCCTGCATCATTTAAAACCATTAATAACAAAATATCACTCCTCTTTCTATTATTTCTTACATAATTCAATACTTATTCATTTACTTATCACAATGATTATTAACAGGTATCACTCACTTCTAATTCCCACCCAAAACACATTTAATTGTAACCTATCAAGCAATTATAAACAAGGCATCAATTACTTCAAATATTTTATATATATGTATTCCCTTCCAAAATTATTTATATATCTGTTAACTTTCCCTGGCTAATGTCCTTCAGCGCATATCCTAAAATAACCTACCCTTACAACTGAGTAATTCTTATACACAGTATCTTTTAAAAATCCAGCTAATCAAATTTCGAGGTTCTTAGTTCTTGGTGTGTATGAGAATACTTATGTAACTAGCCACTTACTTAGTTATCTTGAGGCTCTGCGGCATGTCCATTTTTCTCGCGGTGAACAGCAGGTCAACTCCATCTGGAACGCATCTCGCAAACCTTGGAGAGTTCGACAGGAGTTTTCGGGTGTGCATCTTGGGTTTCGAGTACCTTTGCTCCAAAAAAAAAAAAAACGATTCCTTTCATCTGGTCAGCACGTTTGTTCTCCCTTCGGTCCGGCTCCGGATTCTATCAGCTTCAACTCCATTATCTCCTGGGCATCAGACATCTTGTTTATCCTACAATGAGCTAACTTCGCCGTATTCTGCTTTCTTAACTATTTTAGTTGCCTTCTGCTCTTTACTGAGACAAAACTGTGTCTGCTACTGGCTGACGGATTGACTAACTGCTACATCTTAACTTGATCCCCTTTCTTCTCTCCAACACTAATTTATACTACAACTACTCAACTTACTGACAGTTGACTGACTATACCATCTTAAACTGGTCAGCACTTGCTCAACTCTGACGACTAAACCATTTTAACTCACACCGACAAAATCTCAACTTTGTGTCTTTGACTAACTCATTTTCAGAAACGCCGACAAAAATCTCAATTTTGTGGCCTCCCAAACCTTTCACTCCCCTTTTCCTTCATCTTACTCCCGATTTCGCCACGCCTATTCTCAGTGACTCCTTCCAATCCTATATTCACTTACGAATTATTTTCATTTGATTTGTTAGAAGGCCTATACTCAGTCGGCCCAGTAGCACGTGTTACCATACACCCACTTCTTACAATTCTACCAATTTTCTCCCATACGGTGTGCCCTTAGATGTTTGCCGATTATCTAAACAACAACTCTTCCCCCGTCATATAACGGCTTGTCTCCATAGCGTTCCAAAACCACAAAAAAAAATGACATTAGTGACAACAGCATCTATCTTTGGAAACTTGTGTGCTCTTTAAGAACCCACTTCCTGTTTGCGACTGTTTGAAGTAAAATGTCCCTACTATTTCGACCCTGCATAAACCTTAATTTGCCTGTTGTTGTTTGGACCCATGCTGCTTTGCCGTAGTTTTCTTTGTTGTTCCCGAGTACAACGGAAGTTGAAACCCCGACTCTGCCCTCATTTCCACTACCCATTAACTTTATATTCCATGCTGAAAATTTGTTATTATTGAAATCAGACGATATTACTTTCTTATTCACTAGCAGCAAGAATTCCTATTTCTTAATTAATAAAAACAAACTTATTATTTTTATTCTGTAATATTTTGAATCTTACAACCTAATCAAAGTACGGTATAAGCTATGCCGACTTAGAAGAATTAGTTGTTGCACAACTTCCTCAACCCTACTACATCCTAGGGAACCTTTATCAGTCACCGCCCGCTATGAGGAAATCAAAACCTGGATAAACGTGGCCAAACTGTTAAAATTACTTGACCAACAATTTGATAAACCTCAATACCAATGGAGAGCACACTTATACACATCTTGCTACAGGATCTACTTCAGCTATTGATGTTTCTTTTATGCTTAGCAACCATATGCCTTTTTGGACGAACTATTCATAGCAATCCAATGGGTAGTGACTATTATCCTGTAGTATGCCACATAGACCAGTTTTCTAACTGAATTGCCAAATGGTTCTTTTCCGAAGAATCCTTAGGCACGTTGGAATTGCCGGAAAAACGTGCAGATCTAGCTGCCAAAACTGCTACAGATACTATACTTCAGTAAACAAGTCTCAGACTAAAAGTTAATTATAAAGAAGCGATGTCTTGAACAATGGCAACACATCTGCCAAATTCAAGTCAATAACAAGTTTTTCCGTATAAAGAAAGATTCCAACTATGGAAATCCAGTACACTCGAGAATAGACATGAAGTCATATGCTAGCCCGACTACAGATTGGAGACACTCACGCACACACATCTAACACATCCAGGGGCTCACATCTGGCGAGTATGGGCTTGGCACACCAGGGTCCTGAGCTGGATATCATCATTCTTCTCTTTCTTGGCGATTCCTTTCTACTTCTCTCTCTCTCTCTGTATAACTCGGGAATTTTTTTTTTTTTTTTTTTGGATGGTGCAGCATAAGCCTCAGTCTTCCTTGCACCATATTATGATGATGATAATATGCTAGCCCGACTACAGATTGGACACACACACACGCATGCACATATAACACATCTTTATCTCTTGTAGCCACTGATCCACCAAGTGCAGAAAGCGCAACACCGGACTTACTGTCCAGCTTGTACTCATTGATTCCCCATATACAATAGTAACCGATAAACTATTTTTGCCTAATTTTACATGCTATCAGATTCCTAGAAACTTGGTATCATTCACCCGTTCGAGTTGTTTTCCTTTATGTTATTTCGAAATCAATATTTAATGGTTTATTTTTCGTCCTAAACACCATATATTTGGATTTTTCTGGGTTTAGTATCAGCTGATTCTTCTGAAGCCAACTATGCATTTCAGAGAGCAGGGCAGAGATCTTGCACTGAAGTTGGTTAGAATCTTTATCAGTGATTAGAATGGAAATGTCATCGGCATATGCTACTAGGTGGAAAGATGGAAGATGAGAGAGAAATTCATTAATGTAAAGAACAAATAGGATAGGACTGAGAAGTGTGCCTTGAGGTACTCCCCTGGAGAAATAAGAAATGTCTGAAAAAGACAGGCCATTTGTCGTTAAAACAAACCAATCAGTAAGGTAGTCTTCAAGGAGAAGGTTAATTTTTCCTCTCAAGCCATGATTGTTGAGTAGGATATTATGATTTATGCAGTCAAAAGCTTTTGATAGGTCTGGAAACAGTGCTATTGCGTAGTGACCCTTTTCAAGACAGTCCATGATCCTCGAGCAGAAGTCAACAATTGCCGACCGGGCTAGCCGAGTGGGTAAACTACCTGCCCGGCAACCCAAAGGTCGCGGGTTCGATTCCCGCCTCGGGCTTGGATCAAAGTACTGCAAAAACCTTGGGAGGTGCAATATGGCCACAGAAGCCGATGCGCCAACAACTACAAAATCAAAAAAAAAAAAAAGTCAATTGCCAGGTCAGTGGATCTTTTTGAACGATAAGCGTACTGTTGTTGATGGATAAGCTGATTGGCTTCCTGGAAGTCAATGAGTCTGCCGTGAAAAATTTTTTTCGAATAATTTTGCAAAAACTGAGAGTAGAGCTATTGGACGAAAATTGTTGATAGAGTTACAATTTTTTCCCCTTAGGAACAGGAAAAATGACTGCTTTTTTGAATTGAGACGGGAATTTACCAGATTGAAAGGAAAGATTGTAAATGTACTTCAGTGGTGTTAGAATTGAGTTAAGGACCTTTTTCAGCAGAGCAGATATTTCATCAAAGCCAGGGGCTCCCTTTTCTTTTAATTGATGTCCTGCTTCTAAAATCTCTTGTTCTGAGAGTGGACCGAGGAAAAAAGAGCTCATTGAGTGCTTGACAGATTCTCTCGTTGCATGATCTCTAGAGTAAACTTCGTCTTTAAAAAGGTTATTCACACTTGAGATAAAGTGGTTACGGAAGGCTGCGGCTTTTTCCTGGTCATCCGAAACGAGTACTTTGTTCTAAACTACATCTCCAACGTAGCTCTGTGATTTCGTTTTACTTCCAGGTAGTAGCTTGTCCAAGACTGTCCACTTTTCCTTGCTTGTAATGACGCCTTTAAGTTGGGAACTATAATATTTCCTTTTCTCCGACCTAATACTGTCGGTGACTTTGTTTCTGTACGTTGTGTATTTGTTTTTATCTGCCTCCTTTCCTGTTTCTCTAGCAATTCTTGCAAGTTTGTCCCTTTTCTTTAGCATGTTACAAATTTTGTTTGACATAAATGGGCATAATTTCCGTCTTGGCCTGGAGGTCTTTTTATTCCCTGGGATCCTGATGTATGACGCGCATGTTTCGTAACTATTTAGGATATGCTCAAAGAAGAAGTTCGTTGCAATTTCAGGATCATCTGTAGCAATCATCCCATCCCACGAAGACTGCTGGAGATCATAACAGAGCTGATTGAGAGAGCCTGGAGTCACAGATCTGTAAGTGTGCATGATCTCTTCCACAATTTCTTCATTTTCAATTACCATTAAGATGGGACGATGATCAGAAATGGTTGCATCCAGTACTGCATAGGTTAGTGAGCATTCCCCAGTTGCGAAGTCAAGAAGGGAATTGTGGGATAATTCCGTCAGTCAGAAGAGAAAAACCATTGGAAGAAATGACATCTAGGAGGTCTTGCACTTGAGAGGAAGTGCTTTGAAGTATGTTAATATTAAAGTCTCCCATCAGCAGAAGACTAAGGGATTTGCTTGTGAAGTGAGATAGAATATTGTCAAGAGTTACAAAGAAACTGTTGACTGAGCTGAGAGAGGTCGGTATAGACATCCAATCACCAGAGAAGCAATGCGGATAACAATGATTTCACAAGCTTGATCAGGCAGATTTGTGATAGGAAAGGCAGAGCATCGCAGATGATTGTGAACGTAAATAGCAACTCCACCCCCTTTAGAATCACATCTGCAACTGTGAAAGAGCATAATCTTGAAATCGGACTGAAACTTCAGGAGAGAACCAGGTCTCAGTAAAAACCATCAGGTCTGGATGGAGATTCCATGATGTCAGTTGAGCGAGGATTTCATCATTGTTTTACAAGACTGCTTGCGTTCATATAGAATACAGTAATTGCATCTTTGATGTAGTAAGGCATAAATTATTTGGTTTAATTGTTGGCAAGTATGACATGGCAGAAATTTTCACAAGAGTGAGTCATTCAAATTCTGGTAGAATGAAGAGATAGATGAATCATTTATAGAAGTTCTTCCCAGTTGAGATTCCAGAATAGCTGGAAAATGCTCGAATTGTCATTCCCATTGACTAGTTTCGATAGCTAAGTCACTGGCTGATGACCCAGTACGAGGAAGAGGGGGGCGTCCATAGAAAGGCCGAATAATGGCTCACTCAGGCCAGCAGTGATCCTTTAGTAATAGATCAAAATCCGCTTGTTGACACTGAATATAGAAAGAGCTGTACGAATCGTGTTTGGAATTCATTTTTATTACGTTTACTTCTATCTGCAGTTGAGTTCTGATATGCTGTGCTCTACTTCTGTACCGCACAGTTGGGGTACAGAAGTACCCCAACTGTGCGAGACGAAAATACCCTTGATTGAACTTTTAGTTCTAGGGACTGCTCTGATTGAAGAGTTGGTAGCTGTTCCCACAACAGCAGGGGTGTGTCGATGTCTTCCTGTCTGATTAGAGGCAGATTGATTTCGTTGTCCTCTGTGATCTGCCTGCCTCCTGGAGAAAGTGACATCTTCTAGGAGTGGATTGCAGATCTATTGCCATATTTACACGCTTTCTGAGATTGACTAGTAACTGGAGGATGTGGAGGTTGCTTTACAATAGATGCATAAGTAGCATCTGCTATAGGAGTCGGTTGAAATGTGGGATTTTCCATAGATTTCGCCAAGTTTCTTGTAGGATTGAAGGATCTACTGGAGTTTTGAATAAGGTTTGTTAAATCCAAAATATTTTGTAGAAAGATAATTTATTTCCCGAAGTTGGGCGTTTTCTGACCTGATTTTTTTTTTTTTTGTAGTTTCGTCAAGAGAGGCCATCATGGATTTTTGAGTGTCCAGGATTTGAAAAATCATTTTTGTGGTCATCTCATTTGGCTTTTCAACTTGTGAGACTTCGTGGTTAAGAAGGTGAGAGAAGGAGCAATTTGTCTGCTCTGATACCACGTCATGAGATGTCCTCGGATGGCCCACTCTGAGTGCCATTTGACGATGAGGTTAAACACTGAGATTCACCGTCGGAAAGACCTAAAAGATCCGTTGGGGTTGATCCCGAGTTATTTTCATTTTTCGTCTGTTTTTTCTTCGTCTGCCTGTAATTTATGCAACAGGGACCTTTCCACTAGTCGATAGCTGCTTGTGACGGTTGACAAATCTATGCATTTTATACAGTACAGTACACAATTCCGCATTTCATGAAGTCTTTGCATTTCTTTTCACACATATGGCAAATAATTTGCACTTGCAGAGCCATTGTAATTAACAGTAAAAACAATAAATTTCTTTTTTATATTAAAATGAAAATTTAATATGCAAGTTAAAATGAAAAATTAAATGCAAAATATAAAATATGCAATATTCGAAACAATATTATTGCTATTTGAACTAATTTTACAGTAAACTAATCAGTGAATTAGTTGAAATACTTTAGAATTCTTTAAAATACATTCAAAGGGTTAGTGCGATTCCTGAGAAGCTTAGAACAGTCCTAATTTGAACTACCCGTAGTACTTAAGGTCACACCACTGCAGATTAATCAGTAGTCTTTTGAAAGGCACGGTCCTCTTTGTAGGAACAATGACAGGTGACCTTGCGGGCTATAATCAGACAAAAACAGTAAAGTGACTGACCTTGGTTAACCTGCGAGACAGTAATCCTTACGCTGAAAACTTCCCAGCTTCGTGGCTGCCTATAGAAACTATGAGATACCTTGTTGAAGCGGAACGTAAATTTCGTTTACTATCGCTTGAAAACTATCTTTCGAGTACTTCTTTCTTCAGAGTTGTGAAGAGCCACGCTCGCTGACCCATAGTGTATCAAAATGTTGGAACAGATTCATCTTGAATCATTCATTCTAGCATACATTTGCAGGAGAACAAACAACATTACAGTAACCATTCGCGCACGCGCAGAAATAGCCAGAAATATTCTTATAGTTATCCATTTTTTTTTAATTTATTTTTATTATATTTGTTATTTATTATCTTTGTTTATTGAAAAAGTTATAGATAATATGTACCTTTTATTATTTGATTATTATTAAGTTAATCATTTATTCTAATTTTCTAGTCACTTGATTATATAAAACCTTTCAACTCCTTTTTTGATATTGATGTCTTCAGCTGGAATATCAATGTTGGATTCATTTAGCAATTTTTCAGTTCTGTTGAAATAGTGGGATCTAGTTGATCAGTTCCGAATGGCTCTAGTGCCAGCATATTGTATCGTCTCAAGGCTCTTGGAGGACAGTTGAAATTGATGAGGTAGAGCAGCTCGGGGGCATCCAACTTTCCAGCCACGAGATGCATTAGGAATTTGCAGTCTGCCTCAGCCCTTCTTTGGTAGAATAGTACCATCCCGAAGTGAATGCCCCATTCTTCGTAGGATTTTGTGTTCATTTCCAACCTAGATTTGTACACTAGGAATCTGACTATGGATTTCTGAATACGTTCCAGTTTTTTTTTTTTTTTAAGAATTTTGGTGTGAGGATTCCAGATTTGTGAGGCATATTCTAGAATTGAGTTGATTATCATTATGCAAGCTGTTTTTATGAGCTGTATTTTGGTAAAGTCAAAGCAGATTCTTTTAAGCAGTCCAAGGGATTTGGAGGCCTTTGCTGTAGTTTACATGTGTTGAAGTTTCCCTTGTCAGAAAACCATACTCCCAAATCTGACACCTTGTATTCTCAATAGCTCATGGTTATTAGTTTTATAGGGATAATTAATCTTGTGTTTTTTTTGTGATAGTCGGCAACAGACATGGTGCAGCATTTGTTTAAGTTTAGTGTTAGGCCATTGTTTGTAATCCATCGGGTGATAGTGTCTAGTCCATTTTCCATTCAGTCTTGTGTTGTTTTGGTTTTGTATATTTTTAAGCCATCTGCGTATGAGAGCACTTGTATGTCTACATGTTGCATACAATCTTGTTGTCGTTAATATTTATAGCAAAAGATAGTCGCCCGAGAGGAGAACCCTGTGGGACTGACTCCCCTTTGTTTGTATAGGGAAAGTGGAGTAACTTCCTTCAAAAAGAACTCAGCTTTTCCTGTTGTCAAAGAACTTAGACATAAGTGATAAGGCATTACTTGATAAACCTATGTGCTTTAATTTGAAGCAAAGCAACTTGTGTTTAATTGTACAACCCATTTATTTTAAATTTAGAAAAAATTTAATTTATTATTATTTGGTGGAGGAGGAAGGGCCTCAAAACTTAAATTCAGCCCTGAATGCAATTTGTCAAATTTGTATAATTTCAAAGTTGTTTTTGGACATTGATAGCACAAATATGCCTAAATTAGAGGGACCAGATGTCCCGGATTGGACATGTAGCCTCCATACTCGATGGCAAACAATGCAAATCATTTGCATTTTCTTTGCCGGGAACCAATGGTACAACGGATATATATATATATATATATATATATTATTATTTATTTTTTTTTTTTTAAGCTGTGGACCTCAACAAAAACTGGCCGTAGAAAAACGCTAAAAGCAATACTACAAGTTAAATTCAATTTTGCTAATTCTTGTGAAGAATTTTAAGAAGAAATAGCAAATAATGAAGAATTAATTTAATTTATATTTTGTATGTGAATACAGGTAACCCTCGCATAACACGGTACAGTAGTTTGGTTCCTACAAAATATCATATTGTAGGAATATCATTTAAACCCAAGGGGCTCACATCTGGTGAGTATGGGCATGGCACACCCAGGGTCCTGAGCTGGATATCATCATTCTTCTTTTTCTTGGTGATTCCCTTTTACTTCTGACCCTTGTGTGCGCTCTCTCTCTCTCTCTCTCTCTCTCTCTCTCTCTCAGGGTTAAATTTTTTTTGGCTGATGTAGTATAAGCCTCAGGCTTCCTTGCACCATATGGCTAATGATGATGATGATAATAATAATGTTATATGGGACCAAAAATTAGTAAAAAAAAAAAGAGGGTTACATTCCAAAAGCTAACAAAAATATACCTTTTCTTTATAACTATCGGAAACTTAATTTTTATAATAGTACTAACTTAAATAGTAATAATTAAACAAACGTCTTACCTTACAAATTGATACATTATATCTTATAATGTACGTTCATTTAATTTTCTTCCTTGCTGCTAAGTACAATCAAACGAGAACGTTTTTTGTTGCAGAATATCTTCACCTTCAGAACTTTTTTTCTGCAGCATCTAGATTTCGTGTACCTTCTGCTCTCTTTAAAAAAATCAGTAATCTGGATTTGTTTGCTTTTTCTTGACAGAGCTTTGTAAATTTCTTGATATGGAGCTAAACATTTTTGAAGCTCCCTTTTGAACTTTGTGCTTCTTTCAGTCGAAGGATTTGCATTCAAAAAATAAGATTCTAATTGCTCGGCTAAGTTTATGCCTTTCCTATGCTAAGGAAAGGCATAAACTTGTATGCTAGGTGTATTTAGCATACGGCTAAGTGTATGCTTTTTAGTGTAAAACTTGGAACTGCAGAATTTTAATCTGCGCTATCATCCTCTGAATTGATATGGTTTACCTCCGATGCCATTTCCACCAAATCCGCTTTTCCAGCCTCTTTTTCTACCAGTAATTGTTGAACGTCTTCAGTAGTCATCAAAACCTTCCCCTCCTACCGACTTACCAAGTTCCTACTATCGCCCCGAATTCCGTTTTCTGCGGTTCGACCATATTTCCTGAATGAACTGACTTTGTTGTAAAGTTGGTAATAATCAGTGAACAGCTTTTTTATATTTTCTCTCTCTCACACAGATTTCCACTCCCACCCCATAGAATCTTAGGCAGGGTGTAGTGTTAGATTACTCAAATTAAAATTAGGGCAGCTATGCACATAACTCAATGATTGCAGTGATAAATAATAAAATACAGGTGGAAGACAGGCGTCACTAAATTGCACTTCTAATAAATTGGAACTGTGCAATTTCACGATTGAATTACGATATTGATATCTTAAAAAAAAAGAAGTAAATTAGGGCAAAAGCCTCATAATGTAGCATGCTGCGAGAGCTATACGACAGCCACTTTGCTCTTGTAGCAATGTTAAGCCAAAAGAACATTTTTAAATGAAAATCGCTGCTCCAAAGGTAGAAGTGCACTATTTAACAGTATACTAATCCCTTTGGAGTAGTGCATTTAATTTAAAATGCAATATAAAGGCAACTGGTATTGAAGTGCTTTCACAGAGATTTGATGCATTTTATAGCTACGTACAAAATTGAGGCTGCATATTGCTCTAATATGTACAACATTGATGTGTAATTAATTATACTGATGATAGATATTTATACAATTATATATATATATATAATACTGTATGTATAAAAGTAATGATGTAAGTAACGTTATGATGAACAGTCATCGTGACAATTAATAATTCTTAAAAAGAAATGTGGCTAATTAAATGACTTGGAACATCAAATGGCAAGATAGATTCGTAAAACTGAATGGCATTAATCAGAGAGAAAGAAAAATTGAATTCGTTAATATACTGCAAGTATTAGGCCCAATATTGAGCAAAAAGTTGTTATTCCTGTTCTACTTCTGCTCATTTAAACCTGACTGCTAAACAGTCAGGTTTAAATAATAAATGTAATAATAAACAGTTTATTACGATGCCTCCCTAGGACTAACAACTGTCATAAATTACCTGAACATTGCTATCGGTAAATGTTAAGATAGCCATACCCTTATGACTGTCATAGTTGTTACAATAACCGCTCTTTCAACCTTCTGAAAGAAAAAGGCCTGGATTCCAATAAAGTCAAGGCGAGAAAACAAAATTGGGTTTTTTTTTTTTTTTTTTTTTTCCCGGTTGGGATCACACAATTTCCATACCTCAGAACAGGAAAACCGACAATACGCGCAACTTGCAGACATGATATTCTGACACCTCATGGCCTGAGTTGCCTCGGTATAGTTCTAAACAACTGAAATCATCAGATGTTCATACGGTGGAAACGCTATAGCGCTTCCATCGTTGTAAAGTTTAATAGCTGAAAACGGACAGTCGTACAGTTATTACATCGCATAGTAGCATCCTCCCATTATATTGAATTTCCACCATGCTTCTGCTTTCAGGAATCGACAAACATGGAGTTTGTCGATTCCTGAAACAAGCACCAACAAGGGGCTCAAATCTGGTGAGTATGGGCTTGGCACACCCAGGGTCCTGAGCTGGATATCATCATTTCTCTCTCTCTCTCTCTCTCTCTCTCTCTCTCTCTCTCTCTCTCGGTAACTTGAATTTTTTTTTTTTTTTTGGCTGGTGCAATATAAGCCTCAGATTTCCTTGCACCATATAGCTAATAATAATAATAACAAACTATTAATCAGTCTTAACTGTTGTCGGAGAATCCACCATGCATGCTTGTGCCAATTGACAGTGACATCCGTGCAGGGTACTACGATCAAGACTGCTTTTCTAGTGGGTGAGCCATATAACGATGATGGTATATGGCTGACAATTTAATTAATATTATAAAGCAGTATTTGTTCCCAATATACTCCATGGTGGGCGATCACCCTTACTGAATTCACCACTGTATTAGCGAGCCTGTTATAGCCCCAGTGCATTATTCATAGTTGCAGGGCGTTAGTATTTCAGTGCGAGAATCCGCACTGAAACCCATAGTAACAGGGGATTTTCTGTTTCCTATTTTTCCTGTTACTATGGGTTTTCCAACACATAGTAACAGACGCAATTGCGAAATGACAATGACACAAATGATCAGATCCAGGGATCAACCGACACGATAGGCATCCAGAGTATATTTAGAAAGTATTAATCAGCAACAAAATGTCTCGAATCAGTCATCGTTGACCAACTTCAGTATCTTTATTTCAAGTGGCAGCGCCCAGTGTGATTCTTTTGAAGGTCGTTCTTTGTTCAGCTAATTTTTGCTAAGTCACCATAGTTCCCGTTCTCTTAATTGTGGTTAAGAAATTTGCAATTGGCAAACGAATTGCATTATCATCGTAAATTTTTACTATGACTTTTTCACTGAAGCAGAAATATTACATCATTATTAAACCTTATTCCTATTATTTTTACTTGATTACGTCCATCTTTCCTCAGGGGGTTCCTCAATAGTTTAATGTTTAAAGATGTGAAAGGTAACCTGTCTCCTGATATCACCGACACGGGATCGGAATTTGTACGACTTGGAATTAATAACTTGACCCAAGAATACCAGGAAGCAGTACCTATAGAATAGTTTTGCTTATTTCACCTAGTGACCTAACTGTCTGCATTTTTCCTATTTCCTTTGCTCGTGTCTTATAAGCGAAGTTAACGAGCACTTCCTGAAAACAGCCTTAAATTTTAAATAATTTTTCTTCGTGATGTTCAAATTATTGAAATGGAATGTGATTTTGCACGGAATTTATAAAAATGCGATCCAAATAAGTAATAGTGCAATCCAAATAAGTAGAAACTGTATAGTCATCAGACGCCCTTTGCGTGTCTCATAGCAGAATGGATTGCTTTATTTACGCAGCAGCCCTCTTCCGTTACTATGACAACCAAAAACGAGACAACGGTATACAGAAAACCTCTGAAACCTGTACACTCCATTATCGACTATTACCTTGTTTTTATGCATTGCGTACTTTTGTAATTGTATTATTCTTCAAAGCCCATCGTGAAACCGATCTTTAAAATCACAAGGATGTGGGTAAAGGTGAAATACAGGCAAACCCGGTTTCCTGAATAAATGAATATTATTTTCTACCTTCGCCAAACATCTTATAAAAAAGTGAGTTTTTCTACAATTCTGCAAAAATTAATCCATGTTGGAATTACTGGAAAAATTCTAAGATGTACTGCTGGCTGGCTGCAAGGCAGAAGACAAGATTGTAATTAATGGATAATCTTCAGATTGATAAAATCAGAGAGAGAGACTATTTTGAGGCAAGTGTCAATGTTATAAGGCTTAGCCGTATCCCCTACCACTAATTTAAATCATACTTAGTCTTGCTGCCAATTCCTTTTTTCTTTTTCTGTAATCTAATTCCATTTGGAAGGTTCCTCATTCTGTATGTCTCTTATCTCCAAGCTAATTATAATAGAAGTTTCGCTTACTTAAAACCTCTTTCCTCCTCTCGTAGTTTTTCCGTGTCAGAGACTTAACAGTATTAGGAAATAGTTTGATAAATTAGCAAAATATCATAAAATCAGTGCGATATGATCATTAAAATTTCAACGTAAAATGATCATATGATCATTTTACGCGATATGATCATTAAAATTTCAACGTTATCTGACAAGAAACATTTTAATGTTTCTTATCAGTTAGCTTTCGTTGAATATTTCAACTTTATTCTTAAACTAGCAGATTATCAATTATATTTATGGAGAAATCCTAAAATTACAGTAAATGATAATACTTGTGTTTATTACCTTCATTTGATGTTTTGCAGTATTAAAACTTTTAAATAATTATGGTTTTCCTAAAATTTTAAAATATTTATAGGAAAAGCATAAGATGCTTTAAAATGTCTTTTTAAAATTACAGATTTAGAATCTTTAAAATGTGTTTTTCCTTAAGTGAAAAGTTTTTTTTTTTTTTTTTTTTTTTTCGTTTTTCTCGAAATATTTTTCGGAAGAAAAACTAATTTGTTTTTGTTTTATACTTTTCAGAAAACAGGCAATCCTGCTACCGCTGGTTCTGTACTGGAGGGAAAAACTCATCAGATCCAGGAAACCCTGACGATAACAAAGAACACGCTCTTATGATCTTTTTTCGTGACAAGATGGGTGTTCTATTGAGTAAACTGCCCGTCAAGATGTTCGTGGTTATGTGTTTCATGAGTTATCTATCATTTGGAATTTGGGGTTGTTTACAGCTGAGAGAAGGGCTCGAACGCCACAAGTTATCAAGAAGCGACTCGTATTCAGTGGAATTCTATGATCGAGAAGATAAATATTTCCGAAGGTATGCTTACCGTATTCAGATCATAGTGAATGCAACCCTAAATTACTCTGATCCCGTAGTGCAAGATCAGATAGAAGATATGTTACAGAAGTTCGAAGCTAGTCCATATGTGGCGGGCTCAAACTTGACGGAATCCTGGCTAAGAGCGTACAAAAGGTTTGCCGAAGACGATAGGGCAAAAGCACTCCTACAGGCTTACAATCCCAACGATCCTCAAGATTTCATGCAAATTTTAAAATTGGTGCTGGCGTTGCCTGTATTACAAGTGTTCCAACAGGATCTCCAGTTTAACGAAGATAATACGGAAATTACAGGGACACGTTACATCATTCAAGCGTATGATATTAACGACGCTAATAAAGAGAAAGAAATGGTGATTGCTCTAAGGAGTATTGCGGATAGCTTTCCCTTTTCAGTGACAGTGTTTCAGCAGTACTTCATATACTTCGATCAGTTCATATTAGTGAGAGAAACGTCCATCCAGTCTATCTGTGTAGCAGTTGCAGTAATGATGGTTATATCTCTAGTGTTCATTCCCAATGTCAACTGTGCTATTTGGGTTGCTTTTTCCATCATATCAATAGAAATTGGAGTCATCGGCTACATGACCTTGTGGGGTGTGAATTTGGACTCAATATCTATGATCAACCTTATAATGTGCATCGGTTTCTCCGTGGATTACTCGGCGCATATATCGTATGCATATTTCTCTGCAGAAAAATCCTCTCCGGACGATGGAATACGTGCCGCTCTTCACTCTTTGGGATTACCAATATTCCAGGGTAGTGTGTCGACAATCCTTGGAGTTGTTGCTCTAGCATTTGCACCTTCTTATATCTTTCTTACTTTTTTCAAGACAGTATTTCTTGTAATACTGTTTGGAGCCTTACATGGGATTCTCCTCTTACCTGTATTGCTTTCTCTTTCCGACTCCTGCTTTAACAAGATTCGCTATTTTTGTTGTTGTTGTCTCAGCAAAAGTAAAGTGGAGACAAAGCAGCAAAATCCAAGCGAATTAATAGACAACAATGCTAACTGTGCAGAGAAAAACTCGAATTTTCCTCTGAGATCCGCACTTTCAAATTTGCAGACTTTGTCAGCTGACATTGGCCTTCCTGACAAAGCTCAAGTATCAGGAGGCGACGAAGACAGTGGAAATGGCTCAAAAAGCAGCGATAGCTGGGGTACTGAGAATCCTGAGAAAGATCTTGGTATAGGTACCAGTGGAGAGAGCAGTGATGGAAGCTGGAAACCGTCCAAAGGCGAAAAACAGGGTACATTAGCTTCTGAATTGGCAATCCGCTTTCAGAACGAGATCCATAATTATGGTATACGCAATTTAGAGGATCACGTGAATCCAGCCTTTATTTCCGATGATATCAGTGATGCGCCATTACCCACACCTCAGATTCACACTGCTCATTCTCTTCCAAGAGACAGAATGAGTTCATATAGAGAACAGGTAGCCATTCCAAGTACTGGTTCGAGATTCCAATCTCATCGGTTGTCAGCAGATTCTGTCATCTTTAATGCACATCCAGATCGGAGGGGTATTCGCGAGTTGATAAACTGCCCACCGTGCCCTTCATATCCACCAAACCGACAACAGAGGTCCCAAAGTGCGCGTGACTACCCCTCCAGGTACATCCAACGTCGGCCAAGCGATCAAGATAGGGTGTTTACCATACGCTTATGACGAAACAATTTTTAACAGGCCCTGTATATAATTATCACCCTCACGTGCGTGGAGACCGGCGTGCTGAATCTACTCATGCTCAACCTGTGCCATGTAATGACAAGTCAGTGTTCTGGCGCTACCAGCGTTGTGTACAGGAATCTTAACGTGGCTTTAGCACCTCCCTACCTCCGACAAGTTTTGCTATCGGTCTTGGTGTTGTACTAAAACACGGAAGTCATCTTCGAGAGGACGTGATGCCAGTGTTTTATATGTAGTTTTTGACATTTATGGAATCGGAATATGTACATACGCCGACCTTGTGGACTTCATGTACAAATGTCCCAAACCGATTAAGGCGTCAGAAAGGATACAAAGTTGATGTACATTTTTAAAATGTGTTGTTATTATATCTGATTTTACCCGATTTGTCGTGTTCATTATTTTAACACTGTCTAAAGCATTGGGCTATTCTTTACAAACATAACACTTCCAATTGGAGTATTTTACTTGGCATTTGACTATAAGAGGGGGAAATTGTGGTATAATTTTCGACTTGAGTTGACTTAACCGTGAAATGGTCAAGAGTCAACGAAACTTATCAAGTTATTATGGACAATTATATAAAAATTAATCGAAATTTGGAAATCAAACTTCGAAATAAAGATACAAATAGAAACTGCCATTATCTACAGAAATTGATTTTTCTGCACATAGAAAATCAATTTTGGCTAATTTTCTGCGTTCAGAAAATCAATTCCTGCATGAAACTCCACTCTCGTCTGTTGAGACTTTCATATTAATCAGCATAAGAAATTTTCATAAGTGTTTCCGTACTAAAACTGAAGTTTCCATTCTCTAAGCAAAGGTTTATGAAACAGTGAATACATTTGTATAACATTCCACCGTGAAGATGATAATCTGGGTATAGAAAGAAATGTGCTCGTTATCAGTCGTTTAAAACCTTTTTGGATTCGTTTGACAATATGGAAACTATTACAGTATAACCACGTACCCGAGAATAGTGTTCTTCTGGCTGAATAGATTTTGCAGAAACTGTATTTGAAGTTAATAAAATTATTTGACCAAATTCAATTTGAATCCACAATTTATAACTGCCTACTATTTTCTTGTATAAATTATTTATGTAATTAAACGTTTTTGCTTTCTTAGTATACAGCAGGTATGAGAAATACATTCGTTTGATAATTTACTTCTGATTTCTTATGCAAATTGTATAATAGGCGAAGAAACAGATTACTGATGTGTTATTCCATTTACAAATATTTGTAAATGAATTGTTTTCATATATATACATTACATGCATACGCAATATGCGTATCACTTTTTTTGTGACTGACCGGTATAAACGTGTCCAGACGTGATAAGTGTTGAGACCTGCAAGTCAGTTTCTGTATAAACCAGCGAAGTGTTTCTTCCACCTTCAGTTGTTTTTTTGGTGCAGTCGTGTTAGCTAGGATTTGTTTCTAACATGATTTTCATATTTTGTTTTTGATAATGGCAACTCATCGGTTGTGTGAACAATCCAAATATATTTTGTTACATTTACAGTACCTATGTTGTGGCTAAACAAAGGTAAGGTACAATAGTTGGGAAAAATATATATATTTCGGAATTGAATTAAGTGACAAAGATTAAAGTTGGCCCCCTGTCATACCTTGTGCAACGGGTGTGGAGTGCTTTCTATTGTGAAAATGTGGTAAACAGAAAGTTGACATTTCTCACTCCCATGGTATGGAGAGAACCTCTGGATAATATTAATGTTGCTACTTTTATCCCATAAATGGAACAGTTACAACACGAAAACCCAAGTAGAACGTTGTGCCCAACTACATTAATTCAGCATATATGGCCAGTACCCCAGGGACTTGTACCACTGGAAGGCATCTGACGTTTGTGATCTTAGAAGTTGATGTAAACTTAAGATGAAATTCACAAACCTTAATGTTATTAGTGGAGTCCCCCAGGGTTCGGTGTTGGGCCTACTGTTGTTTTGTATATTTATCAATGAAGGTATATCAGGCTTAATATCAAAGTTTGCAGATGATACAAAGGTTGGCACGGTTGTTAATGACAGTAAAGACAGTATGCTACTCCAACCAGATCTAGATAAATTGGGGAAATGGGCTGAGAAGTGGCAACTGAAGTTTAACATTGACAAATGGAAAGTACTGCATATGGGTAGCGATAACCGAAGAGAAACGTACAAACTCGGTTGTACTACACTCAGGGAAGTGGAAAGTGAAAAAGGCCTGGGGGTAATTGTGCAGTCAAATATGAAGTTCGCTGAGTAGTGCAGACGGGCTGCCAGGGAAGGTCATGGGGTTTTGTCAATGATATATAGGAATTTTGCTAGCAGGGACAGGGAGGTGATTATCCTGTTATACAAGGCAATGATCACGCTGCACCTAGAGTACTGTGTGAGGATGCGAAAAGGTCAAGGAATGACTACCGCATATCCCCGGAGCAATATGGCCTTAGTTGCTAATGCTGCTAAAAACCAAACAACAAGCACAATTTGAAATGGAGTTAGAGGACTTAAAAATAAAGGGCATGTGGAGTGCATGACTAAACTGCCTTAAAACTGAAATTGAGGATTTTGAAGAGGCAAAAGGCTGCCTCTTTTTTTCTTAACTCCATGGGGTGGGTTATAGGTTTCAGGCGTAGATGAGTGCCCCCAGACACTCGGGATAATCTTCTACTGGACGTAAAGTTTTTTCATACACCAAAATCGACCAGAGAAAAGCAATTTATGAACATATTACACATTGGTTCTCATGTGACCCTAATATAACAGTTTTTTTTTATTATTATTATCCTGATGAAACCTTGCAATTCTACACAAATGGACGGCGATAGATGAGTTGAAAAAACAAGACGAATTGTGTTGGATGCGTGGAGTACCTTACCGGATACGTATATAAATTTGAAAATATTTTTGTTTGGACTTCTCTCGGTACTGTATTTGGTTCGATGTCTTTCTGCAAGCAAATATTTTCGAACATGAACTATACTAAAAATAAATGAAGAAACCGTCTGAACAATGAGTCTCTCAGCATGCTTAAAGATAAATTACGGCATACTCGCCTAATGTTGAGAGACTCGCTCAAGAAGTTCAGCAGCAAAAGTCGCATTAATTCGTACCTAATTCGATGTTTGTTACGTTTTTTTCAGTATTAATCAATATTTCAAAAAATATTTTTAATAAAAACACTTTCCCACTATTCCATTTCTTAAACTTCTCCCCCCTCCCCCAGTTTAAGCCTAGGTGCGGCTCTTCGGATTCTTATTTTTGATCTAATTAAAAAAAGACTCTTCACTCAAAGGTTGCCGACCCCTGCACTATGCTATTCGCATAGACATTCCTTCAGGATCTATAATAAATGGGGGAAAAGGTAAGGGAAGAGAATGCCTGTGTGATTGCCTACTGCCTGAGGTTGTCAAAAAGGCGCAATTTAACCCAATTTAGTGTATTAGAAATCCATTTACGGCCACATATGCTGCTTTTGATGGTCGTAGCCTTTGATATTTTTTGTTTTTATCGTTATTTATTTTAAAAAAAATACCTATTTCTAAAAACTGTAAAAATACCAAAACCAGAAACACCTTCACCAGCATTTTCGTGTTTTTTTAATTAAAAAAAAAAAAAAAATGACGTGATAGAAGAAATGTCGAGTAACTTTCCTTTTAAATTTTCATTAATGTAGGCGATTTCTTATCAGCCGTGAAATATCAGAATTTTTGCTAATGTAGGCCCCTCATATCAATGCAGTACTGTGCAGATGCGTTTCCGTTTTTAGCCTAAACGTACATTGCACGATTTTTTTCTCCTCATGTTTTAAATATTTCAGCAGTACATTAGCTAATTAAATAGTTCACTTTTTTAAACAACAGTTACTGCAATTGCTATGTAATATCAAAAAAAAATAAAAAAATAATAAATAAATAAAATAAAATTATTACTTCCGCCGTACTTTCTTCTTCACTAGTATTTTCATGTACTAGTCGAAAATGGAGGATGTCGGAGTCTCATTACAAGCCGAAACTGCAAGTTGGGATGGATTTTTCTTTCACATCGTGTACATTCCTTCATATTTTCCTGTGACTTATTCTCAAATAGGAAATAGGTTGGGGGGGGGAGATATGGAAAAAAAGACTTCGCAAAAATGACTTATGAGGGAAATGAAATTAATGCGACTCGAAGAAAATCGTTAACGAAATAAACAGTCTTCCGTGACTTCGTAATGCCGTTGCCTCCATGTTGGTACAAATTAATGAAAAATAAGCCAACTGAAAAATAAGCAATCAAGTATTTTCGAACAGGTTTTATTTAATTATTATTATTGTAGTAATTAAATATTAAGATTATCATCTTAGTATTTAATTGATAAGAAGATAACAATGTTTACCTATTACGTCAGGAATTACACAAAGACTATCTTAAATTCATTTTAAGAAAAAATTAGAATGTCTGAAATGTAACTCATTGTGTACGTTGCACCATCCGGGAGAGCCTTCGATCATCGATGAGCCATGGTAGTCCAATTTCGCCAGCGGTTCGTGGGTTTCCACTCCTTGGACCACTTTCGGTAGGTACTAACCATGGCTGACCGTGAGCATCCCAAGGGACGTGCCGTTTCGGATATGCTATGACCCAGTCGTCTGGCCATTACAATTTGGCGTACCTTCGTCACGTAAGTCCGCTGCCTTTCCCATCTGAAGAACAAGAGTAACACTGATTAACGGAGCTCAGTATCAGGTGTTTTTTATACCGTGCCCCCGACCCACGCACGCGCCATAGTTCACCTGAAGTTGCTTCGATTTGCATAACGACTCACTGGTCATAATGTTTTGGCTCATCGGTGTATATGGAAAACATCTCAATTGTTTAATAAAAAATATTCCCAAGCAAATGATCCTTCTGTTTTGTACTTGTGATTGCAGTCCAACTACATTGCTGTAATTGTTGGCTGGCTCCTGAATATAAAGGGCTACAGAATTACTGGAAACGAGAACTGTAGAAATGAATACAGTATTGATTGGACCTTCTCATTGCATGAATTCGTGCCATTTTCTTGTTAATGCTGGCTCTTAGATGTATTGACATAGCCCTATTTACACGTGCTGTGTGTGTGTATATATTTATTTATTTATAAAAAAGAAAAAAAAGGCCATATTGGAAAGATGACCGACTGACTTTAAAAATAGTTTCTTCACAGTTAGGTCAATATTTTATGGTTGGAAGCTTTATAGGTTTTTACCAAAGGTACGCTAAATAAATAAATTGCATGATTTATTTTATTTATTTTTTTTTTTTTTTGCAAAAGGGTTTACATTTGAAGGATCTGATTTCGCGTGCTCAATTCGATTAAGCAAGTGCTGTCTAGCTTTAACAAAAATATATCTCCGTTATACAATGAATTTTTTTAATGAAAAAAGTTTAACATAAAAAACAAAAGCTGAACAAATATATTAGGCCGCCGTAGCCTAGTGGTCAGGCGCGCGGGTGTATAAGTATACGTACCTTGAGTGAGCGGGGCAATCAAGCCTATGATTACTGATACGGTGCTGTTTCTTATATTCAATCTATCATACGAACGCCTTTGGTCGTCCCCGAATATAGAGAATTTTTTTTAAATATCTTTCAAAAAAGTTCATACTCCTTAAAATCTTAATTTACGAACTTTCAAAATTTTATGCGATTGATCTCCTTCCACTAGGTTTCACACGAAGAGTATCTCCAATTAGTAGCTCAAAGTGGGAAGGAGAAAATGATCGTTTTATGATGCATTTAATTAAAAATCAACTGCTGCCGTGGAGAAAAAATATACTGAATTTTTTAAAGTAGTAAAAATAAATTGCTCAGAGGGATCAATGCATTTAAAGAAAAAATATTCAATCACAGAAAATGCCATAAGCATTGACCTGTTTACTAACAGTTCCAACTTCCAGATGAATATGGGTGGTGCCTGCATCTACGAAAAGTAGATTAAATTATTTTTTATAAGCATCAGCCAAACAAAATAAACTTCCCACATCACTTATCTATCCTCTCTTACAATTTGTCTGGTTCTTCCTTGAATTTATTAAAACTACCCACTTCCATAATAACAGATGGGAGTTTGTTTAAACAATCAACACCCCCTGATAATAATAAAATTCTTTATTCACAGAAATGTAGGACACGATTCCCGCTACAGGCAACCAGAGGAATCTTACAATTAACTGTACACATTACATTTAGTACGTAAATACACACAGTGTACTATACACAGTTAATATTGGATTAAATAGATTTCACAGTTATTATAATAGATTGATTCTACAGAGCTTACATTTCATTATAACGATTTTACAGTTATTATATACAAGCTGAAACACATTTAGACAGTCTGGAAACTTTCACTAGTTCCGCTGACAATTGCAGGAATGCTGACTGCACTTCACTATGGATTTGCGCTTTTCTCTTCTGTAGGCAGAATCTCTGGACCACACATCCAAATCAATGTTTGTGGAGTTCAGCGCGCCGATGATGCTTTTCGGAAAGTGACGCTTAAAGGTCGAGAGCTTCTGCAGGTTAGAACAGAGCACTGGACGGTTTCTGAGGGCTCTACCAGGAATTTTCCAGCCTACGATTTTCCAGATATTAACGAAGGCGAGAGCAGCAGAGCACAGATTAAGCGCCATTGTGAGCTTCCTCGCAACTACCAGGTGCTGAGCTGGGGTGCATCTTAGATTTATGCAGAGCTGTGATTTTGATGTTGTATAGGATAGGTGAGCCCACTTTAGGACGCAGACCCCAGAGCGTCTTCAGACTGGACATAGGAGCAGCCGACTAAACTTCAATACCATAACTATCTAAATAGTAGACGAGAAATTTTCTTATTGTTTCCTTGTTGTGCGCTCTACAGAGATGAAGTTTCGTACCCGAGAAATCCCGTAATGCTCTTGAACGCAGTTGCTGGATTTGTTCCTTATACGTTAGTTTTTTGGTCAATTACCACTCCAAAAATTTTAGAGAATGAGTGGCGACGAGAACATGCTCAGCAATAGAGGGCTGTAGAGAAGCTGCTGGATTGAGGTCTGCTAGTGCTCTAGGTGAGATGATATATTGTATTTGGATTTTCCAGGGTTTATTTTAAGCTCAAAATAGGTAGTGTATTCACGGAAAGAGGACAGATATTCGTTCAGGATGACAGACTTCGATAATTCCACTGTCTGGTCTGGTGGGGTGTTAGCCGGGCTTGAGAGGTAACATACAAATATCATTAGTGGAATAAATATCGCTGAAAAAAGTGCCGACAACGATCCGCCTTGTGGTATACTGACTTCCACCTGTTTTGTGAAGCAGTTATTCCTTTGAAGGCAAACCTTTGCACATCTATCCTATAACCATCCTTCCTCAATTTGAATTTATGCCCCCTTATACAGGGTGATTCACTATCAGTGCGACAAACTTGCAGGAGATGTAGGGAGCACAAAGACGAATCGGAATCACATAGCATTGCAGGGTCCGAAATGCTTTCTTCATACGGTAGAGGAGGTTGAACGGGAGGTCGCGTGAACAGCGATCCCGCTGGAAGTCAGCATTTGTGAACCGTTTCTGTTGAAGAAACCAAGTAGCAAAACTCCTCCCGAGTGGATAATCCGCAGGCTCCAATGATTGGACACGTTGCACATGGTATGAACTCATTTGGTTTGTTGACAGTATCCTCCATACAGTGGATTGGGAAATACCCAATCGTTGGCCTATCGCTCGAGTACTCGGATTGCCTTCTACAAGACGTAGGACATTCTCCTCATTGTCTGGCGTCCTCGTCATTCGCTCTCGA
The DNA here is from genome assembly GCF_048544385.1 of Mastigoproctus giganteus. NCBI lineage: Eukaryota > Metazoa > Arthropoda > Arachnida > Uropygi > Thelyphonidae > Mastigoproctus > Mastigoproctus giganteus. The sequence goes on along the minus strand of NC_143584.1, from coordinate 154,551,814 downwards.
TTCATGGTACCTCTCGTGAAACAAACAGTCTCACGTAACCTTTGAGCACACGTGCGAAAATCGTATGATGAGGCGCAGAGCGGCGCGCCCGTTACAGTCCGCAGCTCCATACGCGAGGTGCACGTCGGCCAATTCAACGTTTGAATATTCGTCCATCCTACTGCCTCGGGAACCGGTTCGCAAATTCTGACTTCCAGTGGGATCGCTGTTCACGCGACCTCCCGTTCAACGTCCTCTACCGCATAACGAAGGAATTTCGGATCCTGCAATGCTATGTGATTCCGATCGTCTTTGTGCCCTCTACACCACCTGCAAGTTTGTCGCACTGGTAGTGAATCACCCTGTATGTGTAGTCTGAGCAAGAAGAAGAATGCATCAGCATTAAGCTCGCTTAATTTCAAAACCTTAAACACTACAATCAGATCACTTTGCAGCTGCCTAGTCTTCAGACGCTGCAATTTATAAAATTGAAGACTTGGTAAGATCCTCCTTTAGTTTCCCTGTAACAAAATGGATCTAATGGCATTGGTAAGCATTGCTCTCTATAGAATAGTGTCATCATATATAGCATCAGTATAGTGGTACAGAACTGCATAATTTTCAGGAAGGTTCTATACATTTAAGATGTCAGCTTGAGATCTGACATTTTAAACAACGTCCATTAAAAGAAAATTTTCTTCGCTTGCACTTGAAGTAATCGAGTACAATTAAATAATTTATTTTAATGGATGAACGCGTAATGTGACCTCAACGACTCCATAAAACTAAATGACTTCTTGCAGTACTAGATTCAAGCAAATAGAACTTCCGTGTTCTTGAATTTAAAATCCCATCAAGAATGCATGAGACACATTGGAATATGTCGACCATGCACCACTTTACTGTCGACCAACTCCTAGAATAGATGGCAGTGAACGAACTTGATATTGTTAGTGTCTGATAAGTCACTCTATTTTAAATTATATCTTCTTTGTTTTAACCGATTTAAATAAAATAAAGGATTCATGATTACTGGGGTTTTTGACATTTCTTTTTGAAATTCCACGTTTCGTAGTATTTTCGACACATTTAAGATATAAGGAAGGCGGAACTGGAATTTGGGGAATACAATGTGTATAGAAAGGATAGACAGGGGAGGAGGGGTTATGCTATTAGTTAAGAAACACATAAAATCCAAGGAAGTGAAGCCAGTCGACATCGATGGACAGGGCCGTGTCGAGTCAGTTTGGTGTGACATAAGCATAGGGAAATCAAAATTGAGAGTAGGAGTGTGCTATAGGCCTAATGACTCTGATGAGTATAATAAGATATTGTACAGGGAAATGGAGTGGGCCAGTAAATCAGAGTCTTATAATGGGGATTTTAATTTCCCAGATATTGACTGGAATTTGTGGGTTGGTCACTCGCACACTAGCAAGGCTTTTGTGGATTTATTGGATGATTGTTTTCTACATCAGCATGTTCGTGAGGCAACAAGAGGGAGCAATACTCTTGATCTGATTATCAGTAGTGATTCTTCATGCAATAAGAATCTGCAGATAAATGAACCACTAGGTGGCAGTGATCACAGTGTGTTGAAGTGGGATTTACTCAAGGAGGTAACTACCATCAGAGGTAAAGGGAAGGGTTTTTGTTTTCGTAAAGGCGACTATGATGGTCTGAGACAGTATTTAAATTCTATACAGTGGGACCAACTGATGAAGTTACCAACAGCAAACTCAAAATGGGAAGCATTCAAGGAACTAATCTTGGAAGCTACCAGGCTTTACATACCAACTAAGAAATATTGTTCAAGGTTTAGGCCTAAATAGTTGTCAGATGAACTAATGAGACATGTGCCAGAGAAGAAAAATGCATGGAATACATACAAATTAATGGGCGACATGGAAGCCTATGATAGATATAAGTTGGTCTGTAACCAAGTCACAAAGGAGATTAGGCAGGCAAAGGCAGACCACGGAAAATCTTTGGCAAAGGATGCAAAGAAAAACAGAAAAGAGTTCTTTACCTATTTAAACTCAAGAAGGAAAGGGATGAATCAGATTGGTCCACTGGATATTGATGGTTCGACAGTTGAGGATCCTGCCAATGGCTAACAATCTAAACGAGTATTTTGCATCTACATTCACGCATGAGGAGTTATTCAGGAAGGAGAATGATGTAGGTAAATTAGACATTGGCAGTGAGCTAGATGATTTTGTAATAACTGAGAGGAAAGTGGAGGAAAGATTGTTGAGGATAAACATAAAAAAGGCACCTGGGGTGGATGGGATCTATCCAGTTATATTAAAGGAAGTAAGCAACCCCTAGCCATAATTATGGGAGCTTCTTTGGACTCAGGGGAGGTACCCATAGACTGGAGATGTGCAAATTTAACCCCAATTCACAAAGGAGGATCAAAGGCTGACACAAGTAATTATAGATTTGTTAGTTTAACTTCTGTTCCAGGAAAATTAATGGAGGCACTGGTTAAAGAAGCACTGCAGGATCATCTAGACAAGAATTCAGTTATAGCTCAGACGCAGCATGGTTTTGTTAAGGGCAGGTCTTGCCTGACCAATTTGATTGGATACTATGATGTAGTCACAAAAGAACTGGATGCAGGGAATAGCTTTGATATTATATATTTGGATCTTAGAAAGGCTTTTGATACTGTTGCATATGGAAGACTGCTGCACAAATTGGAGCAGTGTGGCATTGGAGGCAAATTTCTGCTATGGATAAGGGGATGGTTGAGTGGCAGAAGACAGACTGGTAATCAATGGACACTGCTCATCGTGGACTAATGTTATTAGTGGAGTTCCTCAGGGTTCAGTGTTGGGTCCGTTGTTGTTTTCAGTGTTTATGAATGATATTGATGATGGTATATCAAGTTTAATGTCCAAGTTTGCAGATGATACAAAGGTTGGCAGGGTTGTTAAGGACACTACTGACGCTATGCTGCTGCAACAGGATCTGGAAAGGTTGAACAGATGGGCTGAGAGGTGGCAAATGAAGTTTAACATTGACAAATGTAAAGTACTACATATGGGAAACAGTAACCCCAGAGCAACGTATCAACTCTGCGGTACTACACTGACAGTGGTGGAGAATGAAAAGGACCTGGGGGTAATTGTGCAGGCGGATATGAAGTTCTCTGAGCAGTGCAGACGAGCTGCAAGAGTAGCTCATGGTGTCTTGTCAATGATATACAGGAATTTTTCTAGCAGGGATAAGGAGGTGATTATTCCCTTGTATAAGGGAATGGTTAGGCCACATCTTGAGTACTGTATACAGGTCTGGAAGCCTCATTTCAAGATGGATGTAGAGCTGCTGGAACGGGTACAGAGAAGGGCAACAAGATTAGTGAATGGAACAAAGGGGTGTTCTTACGAAGAAAGGTTTAAGTTTTGCAAATTACAGAGTCTGGAGACTAGGCACCGGCGAGGTGATCTGATAGATGTGTATAAGGCTTTGAATGGTTTGAGCATGCTCAATGCCAATGGGATTCTTCCTCTTGCTCAGAATAATCACCTCAGAGGGCATAAATTCAAATTGAGGAAGGACGGATGTCGGATAGATGTGCGGAAATTTGCCTTTGGCCAGCGGGTGGTTGGTTGGTGGAACCGACTTCCATCATTTGTTGTTGAAGTTGATAGCTTAAACAAATTTAAGGCTCAACTGGACAGGTATTTCGAACGAACGGAGGGGTGAAATGGGAGTGGTGTGTTTTTTTTTTTTTTTTTTTTTTTTGGCTGATGCTGCATAAGCTTGCTTTCTTGCATCATATGCCTCTACTAATGCTAATTTCCATAAACGAACTGGCACGTTTGCTACTGCCGATTGGAAAAAGTTAATTGGAATTGCTGTGGTAATAGTGGTGAACAAGTTGTGTGGTTTTTTGGTAAAACTCTGTGCGCCTACTCTCATACAAAAAATCACAAGGCGTCAGATGCAGACTGGCCATTCATATCCATTACGTCTGCTACCATAATGCTGTCAGAAATGATTTCTTCATTTTCACAGGGCTATAAATCTTTTGGCATTCATTGTGTCTTGCAGAATGAAAGGTCCTACGACTGTGGATAATGTGATACTACCAGAGTGTTACTTTTAGGATTACCCACACTCTTTTCAACACGCGTCTGGATTTCTTATTGCGCAGTAATAGCAGTTGTGTCAATTAACGAACTCGCCAACGTGAAACACAGCCTCAATACATCAGTATTATCAAACAGCGCGGGACACTCTTCTTTTACATCCTTCTTTCACAGTCATCAGGAAACAGTTGTTGAATGTAACGTGTTGAATGGCAGTATTTTTACGATGATGGTCGCAACTGGGAGCACATGCGAGCCTACACTTTCAGGAGCTACTCCACGTGCTGATTCCTGTCGTTTTTTGAAAGCATTTCGGTCATTTTTGCCACGTTTCTGAAGTCTTCAAGGGCGATAGCCTTCCTGTTCCTTTCCCAGCGGTGACACAGCCTGTTGCCATTAGCTTCTGTTGTTAGGATTTAGCGCATCATTGACTAAGGCCATATTGTACAATATATGTGTTTTGTTTTTTTGCCTGCCTGTAAACTAAGCGTTGTCTGTAGTCTTTTTGCTGGACCAAAAATTCGAGTTTGCGGGAAAGAGAAAAAAAATTAAAACATGCTATGCCACTTGCGACAGACTAACTCAGACATGTTATGAAAAGGGCCCATAAGTTCCTCACATCATCGATGGGTTTCGAATGCAAGTCTTTTTGGTGTGTGGGGGAAACGGCAATTCTCCCCACACTGGGTGGAAATTATTGCTACCTACCCATGAGGCTCTTAACTTTTGGTTTTTGTGCTCAATGTTGCATGGATTGAATGTTCAGCCCTCTATCACATTGAACTCTTATTTTGGATCCTCGAGGAACGATGAGTTATTTAACTTTTGTTTCATAAAAATCAGTTAAAAAAAACAAGGAAGTTCCTATTTTTAAATGCGTGAGTTATTTGACATCATATTCTTAAAATACATTTACATAAGAAAGGGGAATTTTGATATAAAATTCTTAATCTTATATTGCCAAAACGTACTTTAAAACTAAATAATAACCATGACTAATAAGGCCATGAACAAGAACATAGTTGCCAGAATTTATCGGCACCTAATGTTACCATATTACAAAACAGTACTCAAGCAAGGGGTTGGCAGATCATGGCGTTGACAATCTATACTTTGTAGTAATTCCGCACTTTGAGACGAACCAATTCAATACATCCGATCGCAACCAGGCTAGCTCACTATTCAATTGATCTTCCCCAATATTTCGAACTGTTCTCCTTCTCTAAACTCCATACACTTTTTTTTGGGGTCTCTGCCAGGAAGATCAGGCGACCCTGGCAGAGAATATGAAACTGCCTGGCTTACCTACCAGTGGTAGTAGCAGGTAACGTAGGATCCCAGTAGGGCCTTGTGGCAGAAAGCCAGATGAACAAAACATTACAAGTCACCCTTCTGGCTTTCATAGAGTTCTGTTTTACCTCACAACAGAAACAATGATGCAGTTGTGGGAAACCACTGGTGGCGCACTCAAACACTATGCGACTACTACATTGATACCCCACACTAATATTACACTAACACTCACTCACCTACATAAAACTGGCCTTTACAGAGTTTTGTATTCATCACATTGCCTGACGCGGAGTTGGCAGAAAAACCCCGGAGCCGCATTACAATTAACACTATACTCAATTGATACCATCATCACCAAGTGGCATGAGATGTCAGTTCATCCCTAACACAGCTCTACAAGTTCATCCTAATAAATATCTCAAGCAAAACTCAACAAAGTGTAAATCCTATCAAGAATTTACTGCCAAAATTAATTGATAGTAAATCTTTTAAATACATATTTTATATGCATTTATTGTCTGCCCAAGCTCGTAGGGAATAGTTGCCAGAATTTATAGGTACCTAACGTTACCATTCAGATTGGGAGGGCAGAGGTTAAAATTACTCTGTTACTCAGCCTCATTTCCTCAACAATGGAGCCCTCAAACAGTACTCAATGTCAGGAATGGATGCACTCCATGTTCTCTGCACTGAAGAATCATATACTACTCCATAATCCTATGAACTGAGCAGTAGCTCCAAAAATCATGACAAATGGCCAATAAAGCGATTACACTTTCTTGTTCCCAAAGGAACTTTGTCATCGACCCCATGAATTTCAACCAATGTCCTGCGCTTAGGAGTTGACAATAACTGCTAAGCTTTCTCCATGCTCTATTTTCTCTCACCTCAACCCAATCTCTTTGGCATCGCCTGCCAATATGACGTTAGACTTGAATTTTTGCAGATTGTAATTTTCAGAAATATATATGAAGGTAGGCTATTCCAGAAAACGGAAGTCGAAAGAATATATGAAGAAGAAAAGTTGATTCTGAGTTTGGAGTTGGACAGTAAAAGGATGCTGACTGGTTGTGGCACGTGTTCGGACTGGTTTGGAAGAGAGAGAGAGAGAGAGAGAGAGAGAGAGAGAGTGGGAATTATAGAAGCCAATCGATATAGCTACAGAAAAGGACAGAGTGGAGAGACTTTGTCTGCCCAAGCTCGTAAAGTGATGTCATTAATTAAGCTAACTGCTCTCTTTTGAATGGAGTATAGAACCCGAGAGAGGTTTTTACAGGGCATTATCCAAGACGTGAGAAAAATATTCCACGGTAGGGCGGATTTCAGATTTGTACAGACTGAGCAGGTTTTTTTTGAAAGAAAAGTAACGCTGAGAGCAAAAGAGAAAACAAACCAGATTTTAAAATGGATGTCAGGTGTACTATCTCGGCATTTTGAATTAGTAGATAGCCAAGAACTAACCTGAGGGTGTGATCGCTCTCCTTCGTTCAACTCTTGAGGATTGTTCTTCATAGAAGAGAAAACAAAACATCAAATTGAGAGTAATGTGCTGCATGTAGGTACAAATACGATCAGGGACCAAGAGTGCAAAGTCAAAAGGTGTGATTCTACAAACATATCTCAAAGTGGTACTCTAAATATCTACTATGTTCCTCCCCTTTGAAGGAGGCCTAGCCAGTACTTTGTGTGACTGTGCATAAATCTGTCCCAGACTAACTGTCAATGTGGCAGCTCAACTAAAAATGCCAAACCATATCTCTCTTTTAAAAGGAAAAGTGACACCCTTACTAAAAAATAATCTTCAATGTCTGGAACCTAATCATGGGCCCAGTCTTATACACCATTGAAGCTTATGCCATTATGGAATCTAGCCTAATGATCATCAACTAGAAATTATTTATACTAATCATTATCTAAATTTCCAGCTGATAACTTTTGCTTCTAATGAATGAGCACCAAAGGAAATCAAGCATTGTCCGCTCATTACAAATAGAAACCATCATCACCAAAAGATGGGTGCCTCCGTAGCCAGGTGGGAAGGAGCAGCAGTGTGTAGCACACGCTTCTTGATTAGACCGGGGTTCGAGCCTATCACCACCAAATACGGAGGATGCGGAAAGGTCAGGGAATGACCACTGCATATCCCAGAGCAAAATGGCCTTAGTTGCTAATGCTCCTAAAAAAAAAAAATAACCAAAAAAAAAAATAAATAAATAACCAAAAGAAGTGAAATATCTATGCTCTCTAAAAAATAACTTTAAAAGTTCATCTTAATTGTTATCCCATAACATCAGTGCCGGACATAGGTATTTTAGCGCCGTGGGCAGAAAGATTTTTTGCCCCCCCCCCATTTACTAAGAATATATATAATTTTTTTTTTTACGATTTGAGAAATTTGGCACCCCAGGCAAGGGCCCTGCTAGCCCGTGCCTTAATTTGGCACACCATATCTAAAATAGAGATCTACTAGAAGAGTTTGCTTAGTATGCTGAATCCCCCAAACGTTTGCTTAGTATGCTGAATCCCCGGACATCAGCCCTCAAATGGCTGATGTCCTTTCCTTAGCAGAAAGGTAGCTAGAGTCGCAGCAAGGATCTCTTGTCTGTGCTGATCCATTGTTTTTTTGACATATAGGACTCATTCAAGACTTGTTAACATCGCATGAAAGATGGAAAGCTTCAATGTATGATCCTTGTAATAGTCACTCCTAACCATTTGAATCTATAATTGTAACGGCATCAAGATGAACACTTCCTGATTCTGAGTGTTATTAAGGCTGAAAATAGGATGAGGGATGTCATTCGCGTAGTTTCAGAGCTCTTATGTCGGAATTTGGATCTATATTCCTAGAATTACATAAACATGCATACATCTAGTCAGGGCGTTGCCGAGCGATTTTAGTACCTGAGGCAAGAATGAAAAATTGTGACTGCTTTGGCAATTATTTAGTCTTTCTTTTGGCACCCTTTTCAGCTTTTAATCTGAAGCAAGAGCCTCGTTGGCCTCAGCAACTAGTTGTAAAGCCATTTTCACTGTTGAGCTACTCAATTTATAAAAGACTTTAATTTAATTCAATACTCATAATTCAAAATAGCGAAGGATCTACCCCACAAATAGGAATCTGTGGATCCACTCAAAAGAAACAGGTTTCCTGATTTAATTGAGACTTCGGAAAATTCAACTCTGATTCACTGCCCGAAACTGCATTTGAATCTGACCATCCAGTACAATTATAGTTCAGGGATGGAAAACCCGTCGATCGCAAAAGATTACGATCCCGGAGGAAGTTTAGTCGAAATCTTCAGATATTCATGCGCAAAATATTTCCTTAAAAGTGAAAGCGCGGTAAATACAATAGAATCTTGTTAATTATAGCATTACAGCTCTGGTTCACACTATCTAGTTTATTTCCAAAGTAATTTTTTAAAATATTTAATGACTGATAATATCAATTTCATGCAAAAACTTCATTAATTGGAAAACATTGGATAATTTAATTTGTAAATTATTTTTATTTCCATGTTCAAGTGATCACCATTTATTGCCATATATATGATTAAAAAAATAAATAAATTCGTGAAAGCAATCACATTTTTCGAAAAAAAAAGGAACAGTCAGATGTACCATGCACTGGGCTATGTGGTTATCTTTGCTTTGCTTACAGGCATGAATGGTTCCAGCATTTTCTAAAGCGATTGGCTAAAGCAGTGTGTTTGAGAATCATTAAGCTTTAATCATCGTGTACCAGCAAATATAAATCCATGTTAGTTAGATAGTTAGTGAGGGCTAGTACCCCTACCCGGGCCTACCTCTATTAACAGGTGTTCTCTACAAACGCTAGCGTGCAGAGAACCCTTTGCCTAAGTGCACCATTATTTTATTAATTTATTTATTATTACAGTTTTTCTAAATACAGTATTCGATGATTGTGAGCAGGGGGGAAGTGAGTAACCCAGTAAACTTAAGCAAATAAATATTAATATTATTCGTTTATTAAAAGAAGTACGTATAAGCTATTCAGTATGACATACCCAAATAGAAAGCTTAAAACTGAAAATAATAAATTGATTACGGGTGATAAAAATACTAAGAATAACATTTATGATATTGCCAAAGTACAGCGGGAAGCTGGGACATTAAATCTTATAATAATAGCAATGATCATAACTATTACATGCTTTGGCATCAGAATATTGCCTAACGTTTGCTAGTGCTGTATTGGATCAGGGCCGCATTTCCCATTAGGCACAGTGCCTATGGCTTACGAAGGAAGGGAAAAATTAAGAAAACAACAACAGTTCACTCTTTTCACTGTGACTAACGAAAAATGAGCTGAGAAAACGTGCACAATCGACTCCAGGAGCTTCAATTCAATACGCATGCGCTATCTAGCGACTGTTCTCAAAACGAGAAGAATCGAAGTGATGGTCACTCCGTCAATTGATGTGGTTTATTATAGTTGAAAAGGGGATAAAAACATTTTATCCCCCTTTTAAGCACATTTCGGAATAAAAGTTCCTAAGGCCTATGAACACGAAAATCCAGCCCTGTATTGGATCCAATTTTCTGCAAATGTTTCTCCACTTGCTATAACTGCTAGGAATTCAGAGACTGGATCTACATCTGCTTCTTTACATCTCATGAGGATATTTCCTCTAAAAAAACGAGCCACAAGATCCACAGATTTTTTTTTTCTTCAAGTCAACGCTATTTTCTTTCAGAATTTCACTTTTTGAGGTTTATTTATTTATTGCTACTCCTTGCATCAAGTAGTGGTGACAAATTCTTGAATGCCGCGAAATGACGGTATAAGAAATTCGTGCAGTCGATAAAAAATAAAAATATCCATAGATACTTAAGTAAAAATCGAGAAATTTTGGACGCTTTCAAAATTAAAAAGTACGGGATGACCTTTTGTACGGGTTATGTCATGTTTCTATAGAGAATAAATGAGTGAAATAGGTGATACTACTCACACATTAATACGTAATCTGTGGATACTATTAACCATATGCTGCACTTGGTTTTTGTTGGGCTAACAAAAAAAAAAAAATAATAATAAAATAATAAACTACTTTTATTATTATTATTAGCCAAATGGTGCAAGGAAGCCTGAGGCTTATGCTGCACCAGCAAAAAAAAAAAAAAAAAAAATCTAAGTTACCCTGAGAGAGAGTGAGAGAAGGGAATCACCAAGAAAGAGAAGAATGATATCCTTAAAATAATGTTACTGAGAAAAATTCTTTCTCTCTCTCTCTCTCTTAGTTCTTAATAAATAAAATAATAAACTACCTTTATTACTTAATAATGTTACTGAGAAAAATTCTTCTTTTTCTCTCTCGCTCCGTTCTTAATAAATAAAATAATAATTTACCTTTATTACTTCAAATATTTTTTAATGTTACTGAGAAAAATTATTTTTCTTCCTCACACTCTTTCTTAGTTCTCTGTTAATAGAGTGAGTGCGATGCATAGATTATTGTATCTAGTCGCTACTAATTTTTGTTGCTGTCTTTGAAATAGTTGCTCAATCATTTAAGGCAAGTGATAAACAGCATCACTGATTTTATAAAATACATTAATATAAATATTCCACTCAAGTGATCTGAAAAAAAAATAATAAGTATTGGATCAAATTATTTTGCACTTCACATACTGTATTTCGTTATTTCAAAATATAGAAAATCGGACAGCATCGGCAAGGTCATCGTTTGGTATTTAGAGACCCCAGGTAATTTTTTTGTTTGGTGTTTGCACAGCTAGTAAGATATCTTGCTCTGTGTGTGTTTTTATGCTCTAAGTTAAAGTGACCAGACATCCCGGATTTAATCGTTTGCCCCGCATTGCAAACTGTCCTGGAAAAGTTCCCATTAAGTATGGAAGAACATGTCTGCCAGGAACCAGTGGTGCAACGGAAAGAGTTTTTTCTGCAGTAAATAAGTTGTGGACGTTAGAAAAAAACACAACTGACCGTAGAAACGCTGAAAGCAATACAAGTTAAGTGCAATCTTGCTAATTCTTGTGAAGAATTTTAATTAGAAATAGCAAATAATGAAGAAAAATTTACTTCGCGGGAAAATATATTTAATTATATTATTTAATTTCCAGCGTTTGTATTGTTAAAAGATGTATTTTTACTATTTCACAAAAATACCTGTATAATATTCCTGTGATATTCCACCACATATCCCAGAGCAATATGGCCTTAGTTGCTAATGCTCCTAAAAAAAAAAAAACAAACAACAAGAAGCCAACAAACCAACAACAAACAGCAAATTTTATAATGGGAGATTTTAATTTCGGAGATATTGACTGGAATTTGGGGGCTGGTTACTCACGCACTAGCAGGGCTTTTGTGGATTTATTGGATGATTGTTTTCTACATCAGCATGTTCGGGAGGCAACTAGAGGGAGTAATAATCTTGATTTGATTATCAGCAGTGATTCTTCATGCATTAAGAATCTGCAGATAAATGAACCACTAGGTGGCAGTGATCACAGTGTGCTGAAGTGGGATTTACTCAAAGAGGTAACTAACATCAGGGGTAAAGGGAAAGGTGTTTGCTTTCGTAAAGGCAACTACGGTGGTCTGAGACAGTATTTAAATTCTATACAGTGGGACCAACTGATGATGTTACCAACAGCAAATTCAAAATGGGAAGCATTCAAAGAACTTATCTTGGAAGCTACTAGGCTTTACATACCAACTAAGAAATATTGTTCAAGGTTTAGGCCAAAATGGATGTCAGATGAACTAATGAGGCATATGGCAGAGAAGAAAAATGCATGGGATACTTACAAATTAACACATGACACAGAAGCCTATGATAGATACAAGTTGATATGCAACCAAGTTACAGAGGAGGTTAGGCAGGCGAAGGCAGATTACGAGAAATCCTTGGCAAGGGATGCAAAGAAAAACAGCAAAGAGTTCTTTACTTATGTAAACTCTAGAAGGAAGGGGATGAATCAGATTGGTCCACTTGATATTGATGGGTCAACTGTTGATGATCCTGCTCAGGTAGCTAACAAACTAAATGAATATTTTGCATCGACATTCACACATGAGGAGTTATTCAGCAAGGGGAATGCCAGAGGTGTATTCAACTCTAGCAGTAAGCTACAGAATCTTGAAATAACTGGGAGTAAAGTGGAGGAGAAACTGTTGAAGATAAACACAAGAAAGGCACCCGGGGTGGATGGGATCTATCCAGTTATATTAAAGGAGGCAGCAAAGGAAGTAAGCAAACCCTTAGCCATAATTATGAGAACTTCCTTGGACTCAGGGGAGGTACCCATAGACTGGAAATGTGCAAATGTGACCCCAATTCACAAAGGAGGATCAAAGGCTGACACAAGTAATTATAGACCTGTGAGCTTAACTTCTGGTCCAGGAAATTAATGGAGGCAGTGGTTAAAGAAGCACTGCAGGATCATTTAGACAAGACTTCAGTTATAGCTCAGACACAGCATGGTTTTGTTAAGGGGAAGTCTTGCCTGACCAACTTGATTGGATACTATGATGCAGTCACAAAAGAACTGGATGCAGGGAATAACTTTGATATTATATACTTGGATCTTAGAAAGGCTTTTGATACTGTTGCACATGGAAGACTGCTACACAAATTGGAGTAGTGTGACATTGGAGGCAAATTGCTGCTATGGATAAAGGGGTGGTTGAGGGAGAGAAGACAGAGAGTGGTAATCAATGGACACTGCTCATCGTGGACTAATGTTATTAGTGGAGTCCCTCAGGGCTCAGTGTTGGGTCCATTATTGTTTTCTGTATTTATAAATGATATTGATGATGCTATATCAAGCTTAATGTCCAAGTTTGCAGACGATACAAAGGTTGGCAGGGTTGTCAAGGACACTACTGACGCTATGCTGCTGCAACAGGATCTGGAAAGGTTGAGCAGATGGGCTGAGAGGTGGCAAATGAAGTTTAACATTGACAAATGTAAAGTACTACACATGGGAAACAGCAACCCCAGAGCAACGTATCAACTCTGTGCTACTACACTGACAGTGGTAGAGAATGAAAGGGACTTGGGGGTGGTTGTGCAGGCAGATATGAAGTTCTCTGAGCAGTGCAGACGGGCTGCAAGAGTAGCTCATGGAGTATTGTCAATGATATACAGGAATTTTTCCAGCAGGGATAAGGAGGTGATTATTCCATTGTATAAGGCAATGGTCAGGCCACACCTAGAGTACTGTATACAGGTCTGGAGGCCTCATTTCAAGAAGGATGTAGAGCTGCTGGAACGAGTACAGAGAAGGGCAACAAGATTAGTGAATGGAACAAAGGGGTGCTCTTACGAAGAAAGGCTTAAGTTTTGCAAATTACAGTGTCTGGAGACTAGGCACCAGCGAGGTGATCTGATAGAGGTGTATAAAGCCTTGAATGGTTTAAGCATGCTCAATGCTGGTGGGATTCTTCCTCTAGCTCAGAAAAATCACCTGAGAGGGCATAAATTCAAATTGAGGAAAGACAGATGTAGGATAGACGTGCGGAAATTTGCCTTTAGCCAGCGGGTTGGTTGGTTGGTGGAACAGACTTCCATCCCTTGTGGTGGAGGTTGATAGCCTAAATAAGTTTAAGGCTCAGCTGGACAGGTATTTTGAACGAACAGAGGGGTGAAGTGGAAGTGGGTTTTTTTTTTTTTTTGGCTGATGCTGCATAAGCTTGCTTTCTTGCATCAAATGCCTTTACTAATGCTAATGCTAACCCATGTGTTTTACTTGTACCGCAGTGACTCCCAGCAGTCTCTGAAATATCCTGCATCTTGTTTTCCAGGCTTCTTGTTGTTTGGTTTTTTTTTTTTTAGGAGCATTAGCAACTAAGGCCATATTGCTCCGGGATATGTGGTGGTCATTCCCTGACCTTTCCGCATCCTCCGTATTTGGTGGTGACGGGCTCGAACCCCGGTCTAATCAAGAAGCGTGTGCTATGCACTGCTGCTCCTTCCCACCTGGCTACGGAGTCGCCCTCCAGGCTTCTGCTCAATTTAATAGAAGCAGTGGAAGAATCACTTTCACCTCTGCCAGTGGCTACTGTTACTCTATTAGTCCTTGTATCCCCCCAAGCTAGCAGTTTTCCAACCCACCTAACACTGCCTCGTAGCATCAGCAAATATTCTTGCACCCTTTCTATTTAAGTGTATCCCATACCTGTAGAAGCAGTCCCTTCCGTTAACAAGTACAGACCATCCCTAAATAACTCATTGTGTGAATATTGATGCAAAATACTCATTCTGTTTGTCAGCTCCTGAGTGGGATTATCAACAGTCAAACCATTGATATCAAGTGGACCAATCTGATTGGTCCACATGACATCCCCTTCCTTCTAGAGTTTATATCAGTAAAAAAATCCTTGCTGTTTTTCTTAGCATCCTTTGCCAAAGATTTCTCATAGTCTGCCTTTGGTTGCCTAACCTCCTTTGTGACTTGATTACAGACTAGCTTATATCTACCATAAGCTGTCACCTGATACTCTATATGTATCCCGTGCATTTTTGTTCTCTCCCATGAGTTTCCTTAGTTCATCTGACATCCATTTAGGCCTAAATCTTGAACAGAATTTCTTAGTTGGTATGAAAAGCCCAGTAGCTTCTAAGGTTAATTCCTTGAATGCTCCCCATTTAGAATTTGCTGTGTCTTAAGTTGGCCCCACTGAATAGAATTTAAAAACTGGCAGAGATCACTGTAGTCACCTTTACGAAAGAAAAACCCTTCCCTTTACCCCTGATGATAGTTATATCTTTAAGTAAATCCCACACCAGTACACTGATCACTGCCACCTAGTGGGTCCTTTATCTGTATATTCTTAATGCATGAATAAATACTGTTGGTAATCAGATCAAGGGTATTACTCCCTCTGGTTGCTTCTCGAACTTGCTGCTGTAGAAAATAATCACCCAATAAATCCACAAAAGTCTTGCTAATATGCGAGGGAATAACCCACAAGTTTCAGTCAATATCTGGGAAGTTAAAATCCTCATTTAAAGACATTCTGTTTTACTGGCCCACTCTATTTCTCTGTACAGGCATTCATTATACTCATCAGAGTCATTAGGCCAATAACACAACCCTACCCTCATTTTTGCTTTACTAGTGCATATGTCACACCAAACTGGCTCAACATTTCACTGTCCATTCATATCAACTGGATTTACTGCCTTAGATTTTGTGTTTCTTCATAATTAATTTATAGCGAAAGCTTAATGTGTCCAGTACTCACCTCTTAATCCATATTTATAAATTTTTGAAGTCCATAAGAAAATAAAAGTAAAAGATTTAAAAATTACATAATGATTAATAATTAATAATGATGCCCCTTCAAACTACAAATGTAGTTTTTTCATTTAACAGTTTTCTATGGTGTATTTACACCAATATTATATAGAATATTTACACTCTTAAACATATGATGCTTTATTGCATCAATCTTCATTTTAACATTAATAATTAAGATATACTCAGAGAAAGTAGTAGATGACTTTCATCAACCGGTGAAATACCACCACTTTGCTTATTGGAGGTTTGAAGTGGTGAAACCAATGTTTAGTCTCTAGAGCAAAGTTTCCGGCATCCCTCTCCCTCAATACTTCTCCTTCAACCCATGCACGGTACTAAGTACTATAGGTTTTGATGCCTTTCGTGTTTGGGGTTTTCGTAAATGTAATTTTTAAATGTAATTAATGTAATTTTTAAAGCTTTTACTTTTATCTTCTTATGGACTTCAAAAAGTTATAAATATGGATTAATAAGAGGTGAGTACTGGACGAATTAAGCTTTCACTATAAATTAATTATGAGAAAACAGACAGTACTTTAAGACCAAACTATAAAAAGCTTCTGAGTTTCTTAACTAACAGCATAACCCTTCCTCCCTTCCTATCCTACCTTTTTGCTCCCTTCATCAATCTGATTGCCTTTCTCTGCACCCGTTCCAGCAGTTCTGTATCCTTCCTAAATACCATATCCAGATCTGTATATGGTACTCAAGATGCAGCCTAACCATGGCCTTATACAAAGGTATAATCACCTCCTTATCCCTGCTAGCAGTGTTTCTGTATATTCTCTACCGCTGACAGTGGTAGAGAATGAAAAGGACCTGGGGGTAATTGTGCAGGCGGATATGAAGTTCTCTGAGCAGTGCAGACGAGCTGCAAGAGTAGCTCATGGTGTCTTGTCAATGATATACAGGAATTTTTCTAGCAGGGACAGGGATGTGATTATTCCCTTGTATAAGGCATTGGTCAGGCCACATCTTGAGTACTGTATACAGGTCTGGAGGCCTCATTTCAAGAAGGATGTAGAGCTGCTGGAACGAGTACAGAGAAGGGCAACAAGATTAGTGAATGGAACAAAGGGTTGCTCTTACGAAGAAAGGCTTAAGTTTTGCAAATTACAGAGCCTGGAGACTAGGCATCGGCGAGGTGATCTGATAGAGTTGTATAAGGCTTTGAATGGCTTGAGCATGCTCAATGCAATGGGATTCTTCCTCTTGCTCAGAATAATCACCTGAGAGGGCATAAATTCAAATTGAGGAAGGACGGATGTCGGATAGATGTGCGGAAATTTGCCTTTAGCCAGCGGGCAGTTGGTTTGTGGAATAGACTCCCATCGCTTGTTGTTGAAGTTGATAGCCTAAACAAATTTAAGGCTCAGCTGGACAGGTATTTCGAACGAATGGAGGGGTGAAATGGGAGTAGTGGTTGTTTTTTTTTTTTTCTTTTGGCTGATGCTGAATAAGCTTGCTTTCTTGCATCATATGCCTCTGCTAATGTTAACCAGTGCCTCCATTAATTTTCCTGGAACAGAAGTTAAACTCACAGGTCTATAATTACTTGTGTCAGCCTTTGATCCTCCTTTGTGAATTGGAGTCACATTTGCACATCTCCAGTCTGTGGGTACCTCCCCTGAGTCCAAGGACACTCTCATAATTATGGCTAAGTTTTGCTTACTTCCTTTGCTACCTCCTTTAATATAACTGGATAGATCCCATCCACCCCAGGTGCCTTTCTTGTGTTTATCTTCAACAATTTCGCCCTCAACTTTAATCTCAGTTATTACAAGATTCTCTAGCTTACTGCCAGAGTTGAATACACCTGTGGCATTCCCCTCGCTGAATAACTCCTCATGTGTGAATGTCGATGCAGAATATTCATTTAGTTTGTTAGCTACCTGAGCAGGATCATCAACAGTTGACCCATCGATATCAAGTGGAACAATCTGATTCATCCCCTTCCTTCTAGAGTTTACATAATTAAAGAACTCTTTGCCGTTTTTCTTTGCATCCCTTGCCAAGGATTTCTCGTAATCTGCCTTCGTCTGCCTAACCTCCTTTGTAACTTGGTTGCATATCAACTTGTATCTATCATAGGCTTCTGTGTCATGTGTTAATTTGTAAGTATCCCATGCATTTTTCTTCTCTGCCATATGCCTCATTAGTTCATCTGACATCCATTTTGGCCTAAACCTTGAACAATATTTCTTTGTTGGTATGTAAAGCCTAGTAGCTTCCAAGATAAGTTCTTTGAATGCTTCCCATTTTGAATTTGCTGTTGGTAACATCATCAGTTGGTCCCACTGTATAGAATTTAAATACTGTCTCAATCCATCGTAGTCACCTTTATGGAAGCAATAACCCTTCCCTTTATCCCTAATGGTAGTTACCTCTTTGAGTAAATCCCACTTCAGCACACTTTGATCACTGCCACCTAGTGGTTCATTTATCTGCAGATTCTTAATGCATGAAGAATCACTACTGATAATCAAATCAAGTGTATTACTCCCTCTAGTTGCCTCCCGAACATACTGATGTAGAAAACAATCATCCAATAAATCCACAAAAGCCTTGCTAGTGTGTGAGCGACCAGCCCCCAAATTCCAGTCATTATCTGGGAAATTAAAATCCCCCATTATAAGACTCTCTGATTTACTAGCCCACTCTATTTCGCTGTACAGTTTCTTATTGTACTCATCAGAGTCATTAGGCCTGTAGCACATCAGAGTCATTAGGCCTACAACTCTCAATTTTGATCTCCCAGTGTTTGTCACACCAAACTGACTCGACACTGCACTATCCAGCGATGTCGACTGGCTTCACTTCCTTGGATTTTATGTGTTTCTTAACTAATAGCATAACCCCTCCTCCCTTCCTATCCTTTCTGTAGAAGTTGTACTACCCAAATTCCAGTTCTGCATTCCTTATATGTGTGTGACACTACGTCTCTGAAATCCCAACAATATCTGCCTTTGATGTTTTGAGCAATACCTCAAATTCATCAAATTTATTTACTAAACTCCTAGCAATGGTGTATATGCAAGTATATATGCACCTGTTTCTATTCTTAGCTACCCTAACACAACCCATGTGTTTACTTGTACTGCAATGACTCCCAGCAGTCTCTGAAATATCCTGCATCTTGTTTATCAGGCTTGTGCTCATTCCAATAGAAGCAGTGCAAGAATCTCTTTCACCTCTGGTAGTGGCCACTGGCAGAGGTGAAAGAGATTCTTGCACTGCTTCTATTGGAATGTCTTGTTTTTCATAATTGTCTTGTATCCAAATCTCCATGTTCATTTTCTGCCTACACCAAAGCATGCAAAAATTGTAAAGCAGTTATCACTCAGTTCTAGATTTTGAACAGGCTGAGTAGAAACTTGCTTCTTGTCCAAATGTTAGTTGAACATTCTAGTCTCTTGCTAAAGCTGTTGGCTGCAATTTTGCCCATCTCTGTTCCCACCTTTGTCAAAATCGTATAGTGCTGATGCCCTTTCGGCCAAAGATGAAGCTGACACCGGCATCCTGTTTTTCTTACAACTTGTGTATTGACAGTTTTGGTAAACCACCTCCCACTATTCCCATTACACTCCATTCAATGTCTCCTGTGGTCTTCCATCAAAAGGATTTTGAATAATCTTGATGCTAAGAAAGCTCCAAATCCCAATGGTATTTCTCCATTTGTTCTTAAAACCTGTCCTACTGAACTCACTCCTGCTCTGTGTTGCCTTTTTTCGCTTTCTTATTCCAAATGTGTTTTCCTTCTGCTTGGAAATTTGCTGATATCCAGCCAGTTTCGAAAAAGAGCGACAGATCCCTCCCATCCAATTAATTAGTTTATCTGTATTGTATGTAAAGATGCCATACAATATACCTATCACGGCATGCTGCCAGGGGCTTAACATGGATTGAAATATGAGAAAATAGTAAGATTGAGTAACATGATATATAATGCTAATAACAAAATAGCAAAAATAAATCAATCAAATAAAATCTAAGAACAGATACCATGTGAACCATAAATCCAGATGAAAGGATATGTGGTTCACAGATAGAGTGGCATTGAGAGAGTTTTCCGTAGTACACTACTGGGTGGGAAGCAGATCATGTGCTTGCATTAGGGTCCTTCTCCCATACTGTTTGTCACAAGAAATCTGGTTCAGCTTTATGTCCAGTGACTGTATCCTTGTTAACATTTGTGTGGGTAGAAATCTCTGACATGTTCAGTCTCCCATGGGTTGAGCACAACTGAGGCATTGCTCTCAGTGCAGGAGTGGGAACTCTCCATTGGATCACATCCCAGATGTTGGGAGGCGTAGATCTTTCGCATGAGTATTTTCACAGTGAAAGTTAAAGCAGAAACACACTATTATCATTTCACAGGAGCTCACATGTAAAATATGCGGGGTTAAATTTCCCATTTAGTTTATTGGTCGGAGACATTTGCTGTATTTACAAGATAACATATCAGCCTACAAGGTTGACTCACATTTTTCTGTGAGGCGTGATAGCGTGAGCAGAGGAACATGGAGGAAATGCTAAAAAAAATTAAATTACACATAAGTAATGCTGTTTGAGTGCACAAGTATCAATATACTTAATATTGTCTATTTATATTTTCCCCTAATTAAGATATCTCACTGGAAGGGCTTGAAGATCTATTATTCCAAATCTCTCTTCTTTTCTGTATTATGGGAAATTTTAATCGTCATCATCCCTTGTGGAGTACATATTTTGGAAAAATATATTAACAGACTAAATCTATCATCACTAAACCACTAGATTGCATATTTACTTTTACTTTTCCTATTGTATTAAGCTTGGCCACCAATCTCTCTTTACATTCTCCAGTTTGCAGTGACTATTTCCCAACTGTCTGCCAAATAACTGCCAAATTTAAAGTGGCTGGCTCCAACCATCCATTACAGTGCCTTACACATTCCTCTAGGGAGCTACCACACACACATCTCCTGTTCTGAATCTTTATGCAGACGCATTCATGTCCCATTTCTTTCTCTTCTTTTGAAGAATACCATTAAGAGTCAATCAACTCATCACATTCAGAGTTACCTATTTTCACCTTGCTGGATAGATTTTTATGCTTCGTCTATCAGTAAATAAACTGGCTGGTATATGTCTTCACACCTTGCTTCACACCTCCAGCATTCAATTTAACCCTTCAAAAATGTAATAACACTACTCTCTCACAACAAAACATTAAGCAGCTTCATAACACTCTTAATGCCCAACACGATTCTTATATGCAAATATATATGAATGGCTCCAACAAACCAGCATGTTGGTGCTGTTGTTCTTCCATTATCACAATTTAGCTGCCTCCAGAATCCTAATATAGGCCCATCTGGGCCTATATTAGGATTTTGTTTTCCAAATAGAAGCCCATGGGCTTTTATTGGGGACAAATAATAACGCGCTTTCTCATAATGTACCATATATCGGCGCTCTGCGCATGCCCAAGATGTCATTGCAATAGATGTGAACTGCGTGTCTTTACTCGTTGTCAGAATATTTAACCCTAAAAATGGAAAATAAAAAGTCTAGTAAACGAAAATCGTATACTATCCAGGAAAAACTACAGTTTGTGACACGTTTAAAAGCGGGGGAAAGTCAAAATTCGATATCGCAACAAACAGTTGTTGTTGTTGTTGTTGTTATTTGGTTTTTAGGAGCATTAGCAACTAAGGCCATATTGCTCCGGGATATGCGGTGGTCATTCTCTGACCTTTCCACATCCTCCATATTTGGTGGTGACGGGCTCGAACCCCGGTCTAATCAAGAAGCGTGTGCTACGCACTGCTGCTCCTTCCCACCTGGCTATGGAGATGCCGTATTTGGTGGTGATGGGCTCGAACCCCAGTCTAATCAAGAAGCGTGTGCTACGCACTGCTGCTCCTTCCCACCCGGCTACGGAGGTGCCTGCAACAAACAGGCATTAACAGGAAAAATCTTTGCCATTGGTTGCAACAAGAAGCAGAATTATTGAAGCTGGTTAAAAAACGTAAACACAAATGTCTTGAGGGCGCAGGAAGGCGTTTTATCCCGAAATTGAGAAAAAACTATTTGAATTTTTCAAAAAGGAACGAAATAACCACTGATCAGTTACCTATAACACATTGCGAAACTATATTTTCTCACCAGAATTTGGCCTTAAAATACCACCTGCTTTTAAAGTAAGCAACAAGTTCTTATTTGGATGGACCAGGACACATCGGATTAGATCACGTAAAATAACTCATCATGAACAACTCGGATTGCTCTGATACAGCAGGTTCTGAATGAAAATTACTAATATAAATAAATCTCTTCTTGCAATTATTATTTGTCTTATATATTTATATTTTTTTAAGATAATAAGAATAATTTTTAATTTAATACTGTTCTATTGTTGCAATATTTAAAATAAAAATAACCTTTCATTAACAAATAAATATTATTTTAAATAAAAATAGCCTTTCATTAATCAAATAAATATTATTTTAAATAAAAATAGCCTTTCATTAATCAAATAAATATTATTTCAAAATAAGCCTGTTTCCGTTAAGAAGCCCATGGGTTTCTATTCATGGACAATATGAGAACCTTAAAAATGCAAAAACCAAATACAAGCCCATGGGCCTCTTAACGGAAAAACCCGGTACATATCCAGACCATGCTGATCAGTATTTCTAAGAAAATGCAAGTTCCTGAGCCATATTTGCATACTTGGCAATGAAAGCGATGGCGATGCTGCTAATTTCACCAAAGAGCCCATTGATACTGCTTTCACAGTTCCTTTTAAAGATTATAACAATCTTGTAATTACATGATCTATATGTCATTGGCAAGACATTTATCAATCTCAAGGTGGCAACAAACTTCTATAGATTAAACCAGAACTTTGGTCTTGGCACTATTCAGTTTCTGCCCAAAGAGAAAGAGGTCATCCTTGCAGGAATTCATATAGGCCACATACACTTTACTTACTTTTATCTCCTGATAACTTCTGACTCATCTTTTTGTCCTCACTGTTGCACTCAGTTTATAGTTCAGCATTATCATTGCTGACTGCCCTCTCTATAACTGAGTTTGGCATACTACATTTTTACAGTTATAGTATTCGCCATATAGTGCAAGGAAGCCACAGGCTGTTGCTGCACTGGAAAAAAAAACCAAACAAACAAGTAGATAAGAAAATGAAAAGTATGCTTCCCTCCCCACACAGGTAACTATCCAGTTGACCTTGAATTTATTCAAACTGTCAGCCTCAACTACCTGTGAGGGCAACTTGTTCCAGCAATCAATGACTCACTGGCTGAAAGAAAACTTCCTGCAATCTAATATAAACCTCAACCCTTGTAATTTGAATTTATGACTTCTGGAATTCCTTATAATAGTGAGAATTCTACCTTCATTCATTTTACTAATCCCACTCTAAACCTCATTAACCCTGAAAAACCTCCATCAAGTCACTTCTGAGGTGCTTGGTTGCCAAACTCTGTAGCTCCTATAATCGGAGCCTTGTCTCGTACGGTCGGCTTCCTGCCAATCTCACCATTCAAGTTGCCCATCTTTGGACCCTTTCAAGAAGCGCAATATCTTTTTTCAGATGAGGTCTCCATACTTGAAGACAGTATTCCAAATGTGGTCCTACAATTGTCTTATAGAAGGTGCTACCCAAATATTCCCGAAATTTGAATGTTGCACGGGAACTATGTCTAGTATGGACTTGTGGTGCTAGGTAATACTGCATGCATCCTTTGTGAATCAGTGTGCCACGTGGCATCAGGCTGGATAGAGTCACTGAATATATATGCACAGTTCTTTGGTGGTGTGTTTCACGTGGTTTGCGATTGTTGCGATGGCTGATGCGAGAGTGCAACATGCTTGCATCAAGTTTTGTTTCCTTCTTAATGATACAGCAGCAGAAATCCATAAGAAGTTGAAACAAGCTTTTGGTGACAATGCTTTAGGCCAGATGCAGACCTACTACTGGTTTAACCGTTTTAAAAACAGTTGAATGTCGGTTGATGACGACGATTGTTCAGAGCATCCATCATCGAGCACCACCCTGGAAAATGTTGCAAAAGTTTGGGCTGCAATCCATGAAGACTGTATTTAGACCATCCACGACATTTGTGGCATCGTAGGACTATTGTATGGCATGTGTCAGCGGATTTTGTCAGACGAGTTGAACATGAGAAGGATCGTGGCCACGGTTATTTACTGAAGACCAAAAGCAGCATCACATGGAAGTTAGCAGAGATCTTCAAGAATGGGCCAGGAGTGATCAAAACTTCCTTTTATGGTCGTCACTAATGATGACAGTTGGGTATATGGTATGACCCAGAAACCAAGCAATAATTATCCCAGTGAAAGAGCCCATCTTCATCCCGACTTTCTTCGAATGATTTTGAAGAAAGCCCGACAAGTGAGGAGCAATGTGAAATCCATGCTGATCTGTTTTTTGGACATTGACGGGATTATCCATAAGGAAACACCCCTCCTGGCCAGACCGTCAATGCAAAGTTCTACTGCAACGTCCTGAGGCAGTTAAGGGAAGCCTTCAGGAGGAAACATCCAGAGAAGTGGTGCACGAAGAACTGGGTCCTTCATCATCAACATGCCGGCCCACACACCCTCTAGCTATGGTGCAGGTTTTGGCATCCAACAACATGACAATCGCCCCCACCCCTTTATTCACCAGACTTAGCCCCTGTGACTTCTTTCTCTTCCCAAGGATGAAAATCAAGCTGAAGAGTCGAAGATTTGATAGTGTAGAGGACATTCAAACAGCGTAGAGGATATTTGAGGATTAGAGGACAGTGTAGAGGATATCTTTGTTATAGTGTTCAGCACCGCAGGTGGTGCTGAACACTATGACAAAGAAGGACTTTCAGGATGCCTTCAAACCATGGAAGAAGCGCTGGGATCCGTATTTATGCTCTCAAGGGGACTACTTCAAAGGTGATGAATGACTCAGGGTGAGTCTAATTTATTCTAGATTTTGGGAACTTTTAGGTAGCACCTTGTACAGTGGGATTATGACCTCCCTATCTCTACAAGATAATGTTTAATAAATCATTCATAGGACACCATGGGCTTTCCTGGCTATCTCTTTACACTGTTCAGAAAATGCCATATCTGCCCATACTGTAACTTACCTATCCAACCCCTCCAACAATTTATCTAGTCCTTCCTTAAATTTATTCTACCTGTAAAACTACCATCAAGGCTAAAGGGAAGGTTTTTTGCTTTTGTAAAGGATATAGTGCTCTAGGACAGTTTTTAAATTCCATATAGTGGAACCAACTAATAATGTTAATGTTAGACACCAACTAATAATGTTCAACAGATATTAGACAACTCTGCAAATCTAGATGAACTGTTTAATTTTATCCGGATAATCCAATTTGACAAACAAATCTGAAAAAAAGTTGATTTAAATTAAAAAAAAAAAAAAAAAAAAAACCTGGAAAGACACATCTTGTCCTTTGATGCCCTGTGTCTTAAAACCCTTAAACAACAACAACCACCACCACCTCATTTTCCAGGCTGCTGTTCATTCCACTAGAAGCAGTGCAAGAATCACTTTCACCTCTGCCTTCAGCTACTGTTGATCTATCAGTCTGTGAATCCTCGCCCAAGCTAGCAGTTTTCCGACCCATCTAACACTGCCTCATTGCATCAGCAAATATTCTTACACCCTTTCTATTTAAGTTTATCCCATCTTTATAGAAACAATCTCTTCTGTTAACATGCGCAGACCAAGCTGAGAAAAATTCTACCCCATGAACCTTGCACAATCTCTCCAGGGCTGAATTGATTGACAAGGCTCTCATGATATACTCCCTCCTATTGTGTCTGGTCAGAATTGCAGACACTTCCAGATTTAATCCTAACGTGACTTTTTTTCAACATTGACCTGTATTTGTTCTTGCATCAAGAGTAGTGGATCTGCGGAGTAAGTCGCAGATCTTATACTCTTATGTCATTAGTCCTAATGTGTGCAACAATATCACCCTTTATGCCCATAAAAGATATCTGCTCTACAACGTCATCAACTTTTACCCTTGGCAGACATACCCTGGTCCCATTCCACCTATCCTTTTTCACAATATATTTCGTCTCCCTGACAATAGAGTCACTGACAATAACTAGCTCCTGTGGGACCAGCACATTATGCCCTGATGATTGCTGCTATGTTGCCTAATGCACAAGAGTGAGCTTTGGCATTGAATTGGGTAGTTGAGAGCCTGATGGGTCTCCCATTTTAATTCCTTTGAGGGCATCTAGCTGACTCTTAAAAACTCTCATTGATGCCTAATTTCTTGACACTTTGCACCTAGCACACACAAACACACCCTCCTTGGCTAGACCATGTCCTGTTCCAGAAAAGTCCACAAACAGTCCACAACTGGCACATTTTTTTAGGCTGTGATGCATTGGAGAATCGCCCCCTTCGGTTCTCCCGAAGCCACAGCACTCCCGCTACTCTGTGCACCTTGCTTTACTGTGCTAGTCTGGGGCATAATTCATTTAAACATGATTTAATTAACAAAAAAAATTAATAAGATTAATAAATTTAATTGATTATAGTATACTATACTTGACTATACAATACTGTACCAAACTAATGCAGTGATATGTATTATGCTATCTAGTTTTACGTTATACCTTACGCTATGAAGTTCGAGATGTATGCTGTCAAGTTATGCTATACCATAACGATCACAATGTTAAATTAGTTATAGAATACAGTGATCTCAAACAGTTTTTAAATTCCATATAGTGGGACTGACTAATAATGTTACCAATAACAAATTCTAAATAGTAGAGCATTCGGGGAAATACTGTTCTAAGCTTAGACCTAAATCGATGTTAGATGAACTAATCAGACATGTGGCAGAGAAGAACAGTGAATGGAATGCTATAAATTATCAGGTGATACATAAACCTATGGTAGATATAAATTAGTCATCAATAGGACACCATGGGTTTTCCTGGCTGCCTGTTTACCCTGTTTGCCGACCGGGCTAGCCGGGTGGGTAAAGTGCCTGCCTAGCAACCCAAAGGTCGCGGGTTCGAATCCCGCCTCGGGCATGGATCAAAGTACTGCAAAAAACCTTGGGAGGTGCATTATGGCCACAGAAGCCCATGCGCCAACAACTACCAAAAAAAAAAAAAAAAAAAGTTGACCCTGTTCAGAAAACTTCATATCTGCCCATATCATAACTTTCAGATCTACTTTTTCCTCTACTTTTTTTAATTTAACCCCACCAAGCGTATAATTTATTTGTGGGTTGGTATTCCCCAAGTGTAAGACCTTGCATTTAGCAGCATTAAAACATAGTTGCTACTTCTCTGACTGTCTTTGTAGTCTGTTCAGGTCATCGTGAAGGAGCATTGCTTGGTACTAATCACTAACGACTCTGCCAATCTTTGTCATCTGCAAATATTGACATCATACCTTCTATCCTTTAATTGATTTCATTTATGAAAATGAGTTGTTTGTTTATTATTTGGTTTTTAGGAGCATTAGCAACTAAGGCCATATTGCTCCGGGATATGCGGTGGTCATTCCCTGACCTTTCCACATCCTCCATATTTGATGGTGATGGGCTCGAACCCCGGTCTAATCAAGAAGCGTGGGCTACGCACTGCTGCTCCTTCCCACCTGGCATGAAAATGAAAACCAGTAATCCCAACCTTTCAAGCTTTTACAGTAACCTCTCATGAGGGACCAAGTCAAATGCTATTTGCTAAAATCCAAGTAAACTATGTTGAAATTGTTCCCTAAATCCAGGTCATGAGTAACTGTGTCTGATTAGCTACTATAACATAGTAACAAAGGAAGTGGATTCAAAAAGTAATTTTAATATCATATACTTAGATTTCAGTAAAGCTTTTTAAGCTGTTCCACATGAAAGATTGTTGTACAAATTGGAGCAGTATAGCATCAGGGACAAGTTACTGCTATGGATAAAGTGAAAGTTGAGTGACAGAAGACAGAGGGTAATTATAAATGGGCACTGCTCTTCTTGGACTAATGTCATCAGTGTTATCTCTTAGGGGTCGGTGCTGAGTCCCTTACTGTTTTCAGTATTTATTTAAGAATATTGCTGAATGCATATCAAGCTTATTGTATAAGTATGTAGATGAAATTTCTTGGGTCAGCGCACTGACCTGCTGCTACTGTTTTGGTGGTGTTGGTTGCAGCATCAGCTGTTGGCGCGAACTCGTGAAAACTGGCAAGCCATTCCCACTTGTTTTTCTGTATTTATTATTATAACCTGCTCACATTTAGCTCCAGCTATGGTTCCAATGCATAAAGGAAGTGTCTCTCGTGGTGTAAAGCGCAAACACCGTATATTGTCCATAACAGATAAAGTTGAACTGAAAAAACTCGACAGCAGTGTGTCTGTGAGAAGTTTAACTCTGCTTAATTGTAAATTCCAGCAATTTCTTTCAGTTCCTCTTATCTTAGTAATTTTCTTTTAGCCATTCCTTTTTAGATTTTTTTTTTTTTTTTTTTACAACACACTTATACAAACTTGCCGAAAAACACAACACAATACGATGGATAATACAGCGCGCTAACGAACTTATTTTCACAAAACCTCTCACAATACTGATAAACTTATTGCGATGTTTGAGACTTTATTTTATCGTAATTAGTTTTATTGCAGAGCTCGATGGACGTGCAATAAACTAATCACAAACGACCTTCATATGTATGCCGTAATAGCGTCACATATGTGGCTGACACGGCTTCTCAAGAAATAAAGTAACCAACATATGTGGCCACGTTGGCCACATATATGCGACATAAAAAAAAAAGACTTTTTTTTAATATATTTTAAGCGAAAAAACGACAACACTGACATTACAATATTTATTTTAGAATTATTAATCAAATTATTTCGACTATGTATATATTAAGTGCAATAGCATCATTAATACACAGCCATTTCTGAATAAACAGAATATTTATAAGGTAGCATCGTTTTAAGTTATATCTCATATTGTGAATACCTTCACGAGTTGCCATGATATTGCACTACTTCGAATAAGTAACGCTACACCTAAGGAGAAGACTAATGTAACTTATTCTCAGATAGGTACCACCACCCAGATGGCACCATTTCAGGGCTATTTGGCCCTTCTTCGATGGGTGGGTAGGTATCCAAGTGATGCAATGATGGCAAAACAGTTATGAAGTATAACTCCACAATATGAGAGACGCCTGATGGTGTATGATGCATTTAGGGCTGAAGCCTCAAGCTGCGAGCAAATTTAGACTATGTATATGTGGAGTTATACTTCATAACTGTTTTGCCATCATTGCATCACTTGGGTACCTACCCAGCCGCCGCCTTATAAATATTCTCTTTATTCAGAAATGGCTGTGTATTAATGATGCTACTGCACTTAATATATACATAGTCTAAATTTGCTCACAACTTGAGGCTTCAGCCCTAAATGTCTTAGTCTAAATACACCATACACCAATGGTGGGCAAATGCGGCTCTTCATTGAGTTAAGTGCAGTTCCCATTGAAAATTTAAATCTTTTTTTTTTTTTTTTTTATTTCAGAACATTTTTCACTGAATCTTGTTAAATCAACAAAGTAACTAATATTTTTTTATATGGATTTTATGTTGTGTTTATTTATTTATTTTTTTATGTCTAGATATTTTGCTATTTTTATTTTGATTATAAATAAGTCTGCACGCATTTACACTGCTGGCGCCATCAACGGACTTGAACACCGGATAAGTGTTTCCATAAGAGTTTCTTTCAGACTTTGGAATTAAATTTATTTAAATTTTTTGATAACGGCCTCAGAAAATATCAAAAAAACGAAAATACGAACAAGAAAATAGAATCTTTCAAGAAGAATGGGTAGAAAATTTTGCTTTTATTGTCAATAATGGAAAGTCGTGTCTTATTTGTAAAGTTACAATTGCAAACTACAAAGTAAGCAATTTACGTCGACATTACGAAGTAAGTCATCCACGCTTTTCAACTCAATATTCACTCAATTCAAAATTGCGAACAGAGAAACTTAAGTCCTTGCAATCTGGTCTTCATAAGCAACAAGGACTCTAGTCTTCCTTTAGTCGCAAAGATGACAGAGCAAACGAAGCTAGTTTTTTGATAGCTTGGAATATTGCTCGTGCCAAATGTCCGTATGGAGAAGGAGAATTTATTAAAAGAAACTTGGAAGAAGTGGTTAAAGTTTTGGATCCAGATAATACAAAACTGCATAAATTGATCGCACAGATTCCTATGTCACGCCGTGCAACTGAGTGTCGTATTGGTGCAATTAGTAAAAATGTTGAAAATAGTTTGATGTGTGATTTGAAAAATTGTACAGCATTTAGTTTAGCTCTCGACGAGTCTACAGACATTCAGGATGTTCCACAATTGGCTGTTTTTGTCCGCTATGTATCTGCAGATGAAAATGTGAAGGAAGAAATGTTAGACCTAGTAGCTCTTATCAAAACAACTCGCGGTATCAATGTTAGAAATGTGCTTGATGAAGTAATGAACAGGTTTGAATTGCCTCGTGATAAACTTGTAAGTGTTGCGACTGACAGAGTGCCTGCAATGATAGGGAAAAACCAAGGTCTCATTGGTCTTTTAAAGAACGATCCTAAAATTCCATGTTTCTTACCTCTTCACTGCATAATTCACTGCGGGCATCTCATAGCGAAGTACTTCAAATATGGAAATGTGTGGAAGATTGTTTTGCAAATTGTGAATTTAATTAGAACAAATGCCAAAACACATTGTCAATTTAAGAACTTTTTAATTTTGC
This sequence comes from Mastigoproctus giganteus, assembly GCF_048544385.1. Classification (NCBI taxonomy): domain Eukaryota; kingdom Metazoa; phylum Arthropoda; class Arachnida; order Uropygi; family Thelyphonidae; genus Mastigoproctus; species Mastigoproctus giganteus. The sequence continues at coordinate 154,521,331 of NC_143584.1, read as the reverse complement.
GAGTGAATGACGAAACAGATGAATTGCCCAGTGATTTATTCCTATGGTGTGTTGTAAGATGGCTGTCAACTTACAATGTTTTGAGCTGTTTTGTGGAACTCCTGAATCCCATCATAACATTTACAAAAGAAAAAGGAAAAAAATACCCAGAATTAGAAAATGAAACTTGGCTTTCTGACTTAATGTTCCTTACAGACATTATAGAACATTTGCAAACACTTAACTTGGCTTTACAAGGAAAGGAAAAAATTATTATTGATTTGTCACAAACTGTATTTAGTTCTGAAGCTAAACTTCGGCTTTTTGTGTATGATCTTAAGAACAAAATATTTAATCATTTTCCATGAGTAAAAGCAAATATAAATAATATCAAAAAAGAAAAGTTAGAGGAATACAAAGAAAAATTGGAAGAATTGCAAGCAGATTTCAAACATAGGTTTGAAGATTTGAAAAGTTTGAAATTTACATTTGCATATTTTGTGAACCCATTTATTTGTGATATTATTGAAGGTGGATTTCCAATTTCTGAAATAATACTTGTTGAAAAAGCGTCTGGGGAATTGGAGTTATTAGAGATGAAAGGGGATCAGGCATTGCAAATGCAGCACAAATCTACTTCTATAACTGAATTTTGGAAACTCATGCCAGAATCAAAATATCCACATTTAAAGAAAGCTGCTTGCCGTCTAATTTCAATTTTTGGTACAACATATTGCTGTGAATCTTTGTACTCCACAGTGAAGTTGAAATATTGTTCACAGTTGACCAATCATCATCTCACTGAATTGCTGTGAATGGCTTTAACAAATTTTACACCAAATATCGGTGCCTCCGCAGCCAGGTGGGCAGGAGCAGCAGTGCATAGTACATGCTTCTTGATTAGACCGAGGTTCGAGCCCGTGACCACCAAATATGGAGGATGTGGAAAGGTCAGGGAATGACCACTGCATATCCCCAGAGCAATATGGCCTTAGTTGCTAATGCTCCTAAATAACAACAACAATGCCAAATTTCAAAGATTTGACCAAAGGTATTCGTTAAATGTTATACTTTTTATTAATGCATTTTTATTAATTTTATTTTTATTATTAAAATTTTGAAATAATTATTTTGTATTTTCTTTCTCTTAATTATATTTTCTTATATATGTATACTTTACATAACGTTTTCTTTCTCTTAATTATATTTTCTTATATACGTATACTTTACATAACATTTTCTTTCTCTTAATTATATTTTCTTATATATGTATACTTTACATAACACTTGTGTAGAATATTTAATCATATTAATTAAATTAAATTAAATTTGAATTTGTGTATTTAATACTAACTATGGTGTGGCTCTTTATAATATATGAAAAACCGGAATGCGGCTCTCATTGACCTAATGTGTGCCCACCCGTCATACACCATCAGGCATCTCTCATATTGTGGAGTTATACTTCATAACTGTTTTGCCATCATTGCATCACTTGGGTACCTACCCACCCACTGAGGAAGGGCAAAATAGCCCTGAAGCATCACTTAGGTTCCTAGCCACCCACCGAAGAAGGGCCAAACAGCCCTGAAATGGCACCAGGGGGATCTTGATGATGTCCAGAGTTTCCAAGAATAGGTAACAACAGACTGTAGAACTTCTCCACTGGGGAAGCTTTGCCTATTCGAGGAGTTTATGAGTGGTGTGAGTTGAAGGAGTTAATGTCCCTTTCATTCTTCTACACCATTTCTTTTCCTCTTCCACTCCTACTATTACTTTCCCTCTACCTTTTTGTTTTTCTAAGTGTAATAGGGACAAGTGGATAGTCGAGTTATTATCCCACACATATACAAAATAGCCCTGAAACGGTGCCGTCTGGGTGGTGATACCTATCTGATAATAAGTAACATTAGTCTTCTCCCTAGGTGAAGCGTTACTTATTCGAAGTAGTGCAATATCATGGCAACTCGTTCTGAAGGTATTCACAATATGAGCTATAACTTAAAACGATGCCACCTTATAAATATTCTGTTTATTCAGAAATGGCTGTGTATTAATGATGCTATTGCACTTAATATATACATAGTCTAAATTTGCTCACAGCTTGAGGCTTCAGCCCGAAATGCATCTTAGTCAAATTTTTTCCTAATTATTTTTTGGCCCCTGGGGAATTTTTTTCTTAAACTAGCTTGGCAGCCAACATGTTAAAGGTAGAAGGAGGAATGTATGTGCTAAAATAACCACCAGTGATCTGTTGTTTGTTATTTGGTTTTTAGGAGCATTAGCAACTAAGGCCATATTGCTCTGGGGATATGTGGTGGTCATTCTCTGACCTTTCTGCATCCTCCGTATTTGGTGGGCACAGGACCGGTGATCTGGCAAACTCACTAATCTGGCACTCCACAGGTCACAATGCTGCCGGATTAGTGATGGTCGACCTGTACTAGTAGTCCAGTATTTCCAAAATGAGAGAAATATAAACAGGATCAAGGGAAAGTAAAGCAGTCAACTGATCCACCTAAACCTAAACAATACAGAAAATCATTCAGTGGAATTGTAGAGGCCTAAGAAGCAATCTATAAGAATTAAAATATTTAATGGATCAATGTGATCCTGCCAGCATTTGTCTACAGGAAACATATTTATCATCAAATTATACTCCCCACTCCCAAGATATACACTATACAAACGTGAATGATATCTTGAATCTCCGGCAAGAGGAGGAATAGCAATTTTAGTTTGCAGAAAAGCACCATCCAAATCTATTCAGCTTTGCACCACTCTACCGTAGTAGCCGTAGTCATTCGCATCGTTCTTGGGTTTACTCTCTCTCTTGTCTCCATTTATATTCCACCAAATGTATCATGTTTCACTGTAGAACTTTATTTAATTTTTTTTTTGAGGCATATGATGCAAGAAAGCAAGCTTATATAGCATCAGCCAAAAAAAAAAAAAAAAAAAAAAAAAAAACTCCTTCCCATTTCTCTCACTGGGTCACTCCAAATGTTTGTCTAGTTCAGCCTTAAATATATTTAAGCTGTCAACTTCCACAACAACAGATGTTCCAGCAATCAACTACTTGCTGGCTAAAGGCAAACTTCTGCACATCTATTGAACAACTGTCTTTTCTTAATTTAAATCTATGCCCCCTCAGGTTCTTAAACTGAGCAAGTGGAAGTATCCCATCAGCGTTCAGCATGTGCAAACTATTCAAAGCCTTGTACACCACAATCAGATCACCTTGCAGGTGCCTAGTCTCCAATTGCTGAAACTTGCAGAAGTTAAGCATCTCTTGGTAACAGAACCCCTTTGTTGCTCTCACCAATCTTATTGCCCTTCTCGGTACTCGTTTTAGCAACTCGACATCCTTCCTAAAATGAGGCCTCCAGACCTGTACACAGTACTCAAGGTGTGACCTGACCTTTTTTTTTTTTTTTTTTTTTAATGAAAACCCGAACCATGAGAGGTATTAGAACCTATAGTATTTAGTACTGTGCATGGGTTGGAGGTTGAGAAGACGAAAGAAGATATTTGTTGACATTAGACTTGAACTTCTGTAGAGCATAATTTTCAGGAAATACATACGAAGGAAGGTTGTTACAAAAAATGGCAAAAATTGGTCCTGTGAGTTTGAAGTTGGACAGTAAATGGATGGTGGCTGGTGGCAGCACGTGTTCGGACTATTTTGAAAGAGAGAGCAGGAATTATAGAAGCCAATTCAGAAGAACAGTGCCCATGGAAGTATCTGTAGAAGAGGCATGCAGCAGAAACAGTATGTCTATGAGACAGCGAGTGGACTCTGTTAGAGATGAGTCATTAATTAACCTAACTGCCCTCTTCTGAATGGAATCTAGAAACCTGAGAGAGGTTTTGGGGGCACCGCCCCCAGATATGGGAATAATATTCCATGATAGGGCAGATTTGCAATTTGTACAGAGTGAACAGCTGTTTGGAAGAAAAGTAATGCCGAGAGCGAAAGAGAAAACCAAGTTTTTTAGATGCAGAGGAAGCAATATTTGTAATGTGCTTGTGCCAAGAGAGATTAGAAGTCAGGGTAATCCCCAAAAGAGATATATTATCTTGCCTAGAAATCGGAGTGTCACCAAAGATAAGCATAGGAACAGAAGAATCTTTTTTGTGAGATATAAGACAAGACCGAGTTTTAGGATTGAAATCGACTAAGTTGTCTTTGCCCCACTGGAGAATTACCTGGAGATCAGCATTTATGGAATTGGTAGCGGATATTCGAGAAGTTGAAGCTGATTGAGCAGGGCAAGGCTTTTCAAACTGGAAAGTGGAATGCAACGTGCTATCATCGGCAAAACTATGGATAGGATTTCCAGTCAAAGAATTTCATTAATATACAAGAGGAAAAGAGTGGGGGAAAGAACTGAACCATGGGGGGAACCAGCATTAGTGGAGAAGTTAGAAGACAGAAAGCCATCTACCATCACCCTCAGTGAGTGGTCAGAGAGAAAACTGGATAATCAATTAAAAAAAAAAAAAACAGTTGACAAACCATTAGATGGAAGCTTGTTTAGAAGACCTTTATGCCAAACATGATTGAACACCTTAGATGTCAAGAGTAACTGCTTGTGTTTCACAACTTTTCCATTGAATTTGTCCATAAATGGGTAACATTTAAAATAACTAAATGCAACAAGGCACAATACATTAAGAGTAAGAGTTTAATATCTATATAATATCGGTGTAGATACACCGTAGATAACTTCTAAGAAACCAGAATGGTAGTTTGTGTGGGAGGAAGAGCACAATATGAAACTCAGAGCAAATGATGCCTCCCACACAAACTACCATTGTGGTTTCTTAAGAGTTATCTATGGTGTATCTTCACAGATATTATATAGATATTAAACTCTTACTCTTAATGTATTATGTCTTGTTGCATTTAGTTATTTTAAATATTATCATATAAACCTTTTGGCATCTCTCATATTGTGTGATTATTTTTCACAACTGAGTTGTCATGTCTGGGTGGGCGGGAAGGTACTAGGGTACCTGCCCACCCACCCACCCACCCACCCACCGATGATAGGACAATAGCCTTGAAACGGTGCTGTCTGGGTGGTGGTACTCACTGAGAATAAGCAACAATAGTCTTCTCTATTAGTGAAGCGTTATAGTTTCTTAAGAGTTATCTATGGTGTATCTACACCGATATTATATAGATATTAAACTTCCTTAATGGTAGGGAAGTTTAAACAAACCAGTCATATTCTTACTGCCTTCCGTTCAATATTACTGAACTCAACGAAGCTATCCAGAATTATCTAAATAGTTCTGCTGCACCAGATGGAATTTGCTACATAATGCTCCACTATCTTAATTCTAACTCAAAATCTACACTACTGGAACTTTACAACAGAATCCTTTTTGCATAATATATTACCCATCAGTCAATAGCAGTAGCCATAGCAAAATTAAGGAAAGATACTTCCTCCCCCAGCAGTTACATCTCTGACCATCTAAGAAAAATACTAGAAAAATGGTTCACAGGAGACATCTGGATTATTGAAGATCAAGATGCTATAACATGCCACAAATTTGGTTTCCATCCTAACAGGTCTACATCTGATGTCCACATCAAAGTTGAAGCTCCCACTCAAAATTCTTTTGTTAAAAAACAACACATGATAGTAGTAGAGGCATATGATGCAAGAAAGCAAGCTTATGTAGCATCAGCCCAAAAAAAGAAAAAAAAAATCCATTTCACACACCATTTCCCTCTAAACGTTTATCCAGTTCCTCCTTAAATTTATTTAAGCTATCAACTTCCACAACAACAGATAGAAGTTTGTTCTAGCATTCAAATTTCCACACATCTGTTCTACAATTGTCTTTCCTCAATTTGAATTTATGCCCCCTCAGGTTCCACCTATCTTTTTTGCATAATATATTACCCATCTCCCTGACAATAACTGGCTCCTGTGGGACCAATGCATTCTGCCTTGGAGATTGCCACTGTGTTGCCTGATGCACAAGAGTGAGCTCTGGTGTTGAGTTGCACAGCTGAAAGCTGTGGGCTTTCTACCAGACTCTTCAAACTCTCATAGGCACCCATCACAACGCTGAGTTGGTGCCTAATTTTTTGACACTCTCTGTACCTGGTTTTGGTTTTTTTTTTTAGGAGCATTAGCAACTAAGGCCATATTGCTCTGGGGATATGTGGTGGTCATTCCCTGACCTTTCCGCATCTTATATTATAATAAAGTTAAAAACAATAAAATTAATTAAAATAAACTAGGTTAAAAGCGATAAAACAATGAAACCTGGAGCTTTCGGAGAACTGCTGTCTCCTTCTTCAACAGCATACTACTAGTGCTAAGACACATCCTTAAGTAGCCGGTCCATGGCACTCATGCACGTGATCATCAGACACATGATCTACATTCTCCATGCGCGTATCGGAAATGGAAGTGGCTCGGGAGCGTGTCAAACAGAAACGGTCATCCCTTCTGAGGACAACTGCCTCAAACAGGGGGTGTAAACGGATCCCCCTGTCCCTATTAATAGTATTGTGACTGGATGAACCGATTCGCAAGCTCTCGAGCCACTTGCGTTCCCAAAATCCATGGGCGCGGTCAGTAATGACCGCGTCTTCAGGGGAGATCCGATGCTGCTTTTCCCAGAAGTGCTCTGCCACAGCAGCCCTCGCATAGTTAGCAGTCTTGATAGCGGTCATGTGTTCCCCCAGACGGTCCTTTAAACGTCGCCCCGTTTCCCCCACATAACACTCCTCACAATCCGGGCACTTAATCTCGTAGACCACATTGGTAGTATGGTCCTGGGCTACAGGATCTTTAACTTGGGATATCACTGTGTGCAACCTCCGACCCGGAAGTTGCACACAGCGAGTCTGGCACTCCCACAATGCCCGTACAATACGTTCTGAAAGGCCCGGATAGTAAGGAATGTATGCAGTAGCCACAGGGACGGGCCACTCCCTACGATTGGACTCAACCCTATGAATTTATTTGTCCAAGACCCACTGGGGGTATCCACATTTCCTGAGGTCTGCCGTGACTTTGCAAATTTCTACTTCCTTTTCTTCAGGGGTACTACAGTGGGTCCCCACCCTATTCAACAATGCCCTGGCTACACTGTTCTTATGATGACAAGCCTGTGCTTAGCTATAATGAACAAATTGGCCACGGCACATAGGCTTTCTATAGATCGTTGTTTTTAATCTAGATCCATCTCTGCTCACCAAGACATCCAGAAATGGGAGGGACCCAGCTTCTTCCACCTCCGAGGTAAATTGTATAAATGTGGAAAAGCTGTTGAGCAAATTGAGCACCTCATCTTCCTTTCCCTTTTTAAAATAGTGAAGGTATCGTCCACATATCTCCTCCACTTGCGCATGGGGAAATTCAACTGATGAAAAACCCTAGTTTCCAGTTCCTCCATTGCCAAATTGGCCACAATGGCACTGATGGGGGAACCCATGGCCGTGCCATGGACCTGCTTATACATAACTTTTTGAAACACCATGGTAGTGCTTGCGAGGCAAAATTCAACACCTTTACAAATATCATCAATGCTTAGTAAAGATCTAGCACTAAAGCAATCATCCCGTTCCAAGGCCGATCTTACACAATGCACCCCATGTTCAATGGGGATACATGTGAACAAGGATACTACATCAAACGAAATCATGAGTTCGTCTTCACCTATAGATTGGCTTCTTATAAAGTTCACAAATTCCTTGCTGTTCCTGATTACTAAACTGGAGCGTCCCACTATAGGAGAGATGACTCCGGCTAAAAATCCAGATAAAGCATAAGTGGGACTACCCACAAATGATACTATAGGTCTCAACGGAATGCCCACCTTGTGCGTCTTTGGGAGGCCATAAAACCGAGGTAATCGACAACCTGAGGCATGAAGAGACCAATAAACTTCTTTGGTTATTTTACCAGCCTTATGCCATCCCTGTATAATGTTGTTGACTTGTCTCTCCAAACCAGCTAACGGATTTCGATGGGTAACTTTATATATGTTGCTATCCTGTAAAAGATTTGGAGAGTAGGTTTGTAAAAGTTGGAGAGTCTGCTGACGAGGCTACTAGAGACGGTCGTTTTCAAAGCCGCTAAGTGGATTTTTCTTATTTATTGATTTGAAATTATTGTTTTTCTAAAACTTTTGATTTAAATTTAGTAGTATAACATTATTTTGTGATTTTCTGATTAATTTGGTGTATTTATTCTTTACTCGGCCTTGTAATTGCATAAAAGTATCGGTAAAGGTTTCCACGTGTTTCAACTCCGCTAACCGTTCGTAATTTTCCCGCCTTTGTGATACGATATACCGTACTAGATAGCGTTAGTTGAACTTCGTTAGCAGTTAAATTGTACGTTTAAATAAATACATATAATGACTTAGATTACAAACGTAATATAATTAATTTTATTTAACATAATTAATTATACATATAACCACTTAGGTTACGTAACATAAATAATTAGTAAAAACAAATAATTAATACATAACTTGATACGAAAGTTATATAAAGGGATTTCGCAGATAACACTCGTTACTGAAACGTAAATATTCCGTAGATAACACTCGTTACTGAAACATAAATATAGCGTTATAACTGTGTTTGGATACAAGTTTAGGATTTAATTTTGTACAGAAATTGAAATTTTATTGAAAGTAAATCTAAATCATGACTCAAACCAGAGCAGCAAAGCAAAGGGCTCAAGCTAATGGGAATGCTGTGGCCCAGGGGAGAACTGAGGGGGGCAGTTGTCCTCTGAATCACAGCCTTGTAAGATGCACTATTTGCTTGATGTTTGCGGAGCAGTCAAGTATGGGACATGATACTGCCCTGGGGGATGTCTTTGTGTGTGTGCGATGCAAGGAGTGTAAGGAGATAAGGCGACAACTCAGCGTTGTTATGGGCCTATATGAGAGCTTGAAGGATAGGGTGGATGCCCTCGAAGGATTACAAGTGAGGGGCCCATCAAGCTCTCAGCTGCCCACACCAATGCCAGAGCTTGCACTTGGTCATCGCGGAACACAGTGGCAACCCCCAAGGCAGAATGCGCTGGTCCCAAAGGAACTAGTAGTTGTTGGTGACTCTATTGTCAGGGAAACGGGAAACATGCTTTGTAAAAAGGATAGGTGGAATAGGACCAGGGTATGTCTGCCAGGGGCAAAAGTTGATGACGTTGTAGAGCGGATATCATCTTTTAAGGGCACAAAAGGTGATATAGTTGTACACGTTGGCACTAATGACATTAAGAGTAGGAGACCGGCGGAATTACTTGACAAGTACAGGTCACTGATGAAAAAAAGCCGTGAATTAGGGTTGAAATTGAAAGTGTCTGCAATTCTGCCCAGACACGATAGGAGGGAGTATATGATGAGAGCCCTGTCAATCAATTCGGCCCTGGAAAGATTGTGCAGGGCTCAAGGGGTAGAATTTTTTTCAGCCTGGTCTGTACTTGTTAACAGGAGAGACTGCTTCTACAGGGATGGGATACACTTAAATAGAAAGGGTGCAAGAATGTTTGCTGATGCTATCGAGGCAATGTTAGGTGGGTCGGAAAACTGCTAGATTGGGGGGATACAAGGACTAATAGATTAACAGTAGCCACTGGCAGAGGTGAAAGTGATTCTTGCACTGCTTCTATTGGAATGAGCCGCAGCCTGGAAAATAAGATGCAGGATATTTCAGAGACTGCTGGGAATCATTGGGGTACAAGTAAACACATGGGTTGTGTTAGGGTAGCTAAGAAAAAGAACAGGTGCATGTATACTTGTGTGTACACCAATGCTAGGAGTTTAGTAAATAAATTTGATGAATTTGAGGTATTGCTCAAAACATCAAAGGCAGATATTGTGGGGATTTCAGAGACGTGGTGTCACACAGATATAAGGGATGCAGAACTGGAATTTGGGGAGTACAATGTCTACAGAAAGGATAGACAGGATAGGAAGGGAGGAGGGGTTATGCTATTAGTTAAAAAACACATAAAATCCAAGGAAGTGAAGCCAGTCGACATCGCTGGACAGTGCAGTGTCGAGTCAGTTTGGTGTGACATAAGCATTGGGAGATCAAAATTGAGAGTAGGAGTGTGCTATAGGCCTAATGACTCTGATGAGTATAATAAGAAACTGTTCGGAGAAATAGAGTGGGCCAGTAAATCAGAGAGTCTTATAATGGGGGATTTTAATTTCCCAGATATTGACTGGAATTTGGGGGCTGGTCACTCACACAGTAGCAAGGCTTTTGTGGATTTATTGGATGATTGTTTTCTACATCAGCATGTTCGGGAGGCAACTAGAGGGAGTAATACTCTTGATTTGATTATCAGTAGTGATTCTTCATGCATTAAGAATCTGCAGATAAATGAACCACTTGGTGGCAGTGATCACAGTGTGCTGAAGTGGGAGTTACTCAAAGAGGTAACTACCATTAGGGGTAAAGGGAAGGGGTATTGCTTTCGTAAAGGCGACTACAATGGACTGAGACAGTATTTAAATTCTATACAGTGGGATCAACTGATGATATTGCCAACAGCAAATTCAAAATGGGAAGCATTCAAAGAACTTATCGTGGAAGCTACTAGGCTTTACATACCAACTAAGAAATATTGTTCAAGGTTTAGGCCTAAATGGTTGTCAGATGAACTAATGAGGCATATGGCAGAGAAGAAAAATGCATGGGATACATACAAATTAACACGTGACACGGACGCCTATGATAGATACAAGTTGATCTGTAACCAAGTTACAAAGGAGGTTAGGCAGGCGAAGGCAGATTACGAGAGATCCTTGGCAAGGGATGCGAAGAAAAACAGCAAAGAGTTCTTTACTTATGTAAACTCTAGAAGGAAGGGGATGAATCAGATTGGTCCACTTGAGATTGATGGGTCAACTGTTGATGACCCTGCTCGGGTAGCTAACAAACTAAATGAATATTTTGCATCGACATTCACACATGAGGAGTTATTCAGCGAGGGGAATGCCAGAGGTGTATTCAACTCTAGCAGTAAGCTAGAGAATCTTGTAATAACTGAGAGCAAAGTGGAGGAGAAATTGTTGAAGATAAACACAAGAAAGGCACCTGGGGTGGATGGGATCTATCCAGTTATATTAAAGGAGGCAGCAAAGGAGGTAAGCAAACCCTTAGCCATAATTATGAGAGCTTCCTTGGACTCAGGGGAGGTACCCATTGACTGGAGATGTGCAAATGTGACCCCAATTCACAAAGGGGGATCAAAGGCTGACACAAGTAATTATAGACCTGTGAGTTTAACTTCTGTTCCCGGAAAATTAATGGAGGCACTGGTGAAAGAAGCACTGCAGGATCATCTAGACAAGACTTCAGTTATAGCTAGGACACAGCATGGTTTTGTTAAGGGGAAGTCTTGCCTGACCAATTTGATTGGATACTATGATGCAGTCACAAAAGAACTGGATGCAGGGAATAACTTTGATATTATATACTTGGATCTTAGAAAGGCTTTTGATACTGTTGCACATGGAAGACTGCTGCACAAATTGGAGCAGTGTGGCATTGGAGGCAAGTTGCTGCTATGGATAAAGGGGTGGTTGAGGGGGAGAAGACAGAGAGTGGTAATCAATGGACACTGCTCATCGTGGACTAATGTTATTAGTGGAGTCCCTCAGGGTTCAGTATTGGGGCCTTTATTGTTTTCTGTATTTATAAATGATATTGATGATGGTATATCAGGCTTAATGTCCAAGTTTGCAGACGATACGAAGGTTGGCAGGGTTGTCAAGGACACTACTGACACTATGCTGCTGCAACAGGATTTGGAAAGGTTGAGCAGATGGGCTTCGAGGTGGCAAATGAAGTTTAACATTGACAAATGTAAAGTACTACATATGGGAAACAGCAACCCCAGAGCAACGTATCAACTCTGTGGTACTACACTGACAGTGGTAGAGAATGAAAGGGACCTGGGGGTGGTGGTGCAGGCAGATATGAAGTTCTCTGAGCAGTGCAGACGAGCTGCAAGAGTAGCTCATGGTGTATTGTCAATGATATATAGGCATTTTTCTAGCAGGGATAAGGAGGTGATTATTCCCTTGTATAAGGCAATGGTCAGGCCACACCTAGAGTACTGTATACAGGCCTGGAGGCCTCATTTCAGGAAGGATGTAGAGCTGCTGGAACGAGTACAGAGAAGGGCAACTAGATTGGTGAATGGGACAAAGGGGTTCTCTTACGAAGAAAGGCTTAAGTTTTGCAAATTACAGTGTCTGGAAACTAGGCACCAGCGGGGTGATCTGATAGAGGTGTACAAAGCCTTGAATGGTTTGAGCATGCTCAATGCTGATGGGATTCTTCCTCTAGCTCAGAAAAATCACCTGAGAGGGCATAAATTCAAATTGAGGAAAGACAGATGTAGGATAGATGTGCGGAAATTTGCCTTTAGCCAGCGGGTGGTTGGTGGGTGGAACAGACTTCCATCCCTTGTCGTGGAAGTTGATAGCCTAAATAAGTTTAAGGCTCAGCTGGACAGGTATTTCGAACGAACAGAGGGGTGAAGTGGAAGTGGTTATTTTTATTTATTTATGTTACTTTTTTTTTTTTTTTTTTTTTTTGGCTGATGCTGCATAAGCTTGCTTTCTTGCATCAAATGCCTCTACTAATGCTAATGCTAATGCTAAAAAGATCCAGAGCTTTTGCACAATAATCATCCTTATTCAGTACCATTGTGGATCTGCCTTTGTCGGCAGGTAACATTATGATATCCTCATCTTTTCTGAGTTGTCTTAATGCTCTTTCATGTTTATGACTGAGATTAGAATGTGCTGTCCTGGTCTGACTCAAAATAGCCGCAACCCTAACCCGTATCTCATCAGCTTGGGTAACAGGTAACTTGTGGATGGTTTTTTCCACTCCCATAGCTACCTCTGCAATGGGAGGTCTGGCAGGAACCAAAGCAAACTTTGGACCCAGGCTCAATACTTCCTCCTGTTCTCTAGTAAATTGTTTTCACACTAAGATTATGAATAAAGTTGCCAGTATCCCTGTTACACACCACCACGGATTCCTCTAACAATCTATTGAATTTGTTGATTTGCCTGCGCTTGTAAACCTCAGCAACCCTAGTTGTTTTATCTGCCACTCTCAAGACCAACGCACCATGCATTGGGGTTAAATTGGTATTGATGTATTCCAACTTCAGTCCAATACGACTTCTAATACCTCTCAGATCATTATGTAATTTAGAAATCCAAATACTTAGAACTTTTCTTTGATAGATTTTAGTAACTCTCCCCAGATGGTCATCATTGAAAGGCATTCTCACCCGAAAGAACGTATTGTATGGGCATTGCGGGAGTGCCAGACTCGCTGTGTGCAACTTCCGGGTCGGAGGTTGCACACAGTGATATCCCAAGTTAAAGATCCCGTAGCCCAGGACCATACTAGCAATGTGGTCTACGAGATTAAGTGCCCGGATTGTGAGGAGTGTTATGTGGGGAAAACGGGGCAATGTTTAAAGGACCGTCTGGGGGAACACACGACCGCTATCAAGACTGCTAACTATGCGAGGTCTGCTGTGGCAGAGCATTTCTGGGAAAAGCAGCATCGGATCTCCCCTGAAGACGCAGTCATTACTGACCGCGCCCATGGATTTAGGGAATGCAAGTGGCTCGAGAGCTTGCGAATCGGTTCATCCAGTCACAATACTATTAATAGGGACAGGGGGATCCGTTTACACCCCCTGTTTGAGGCAGTTGTCCTTAGAAGGGATGACCGTTTCTGTTTGACACGCTCCCGAGCCACTTCCATTTCCGATACGCGCATGGAGAATGTAGATCATGTGTCTGATGATCACGTGCATGAGTGCCATGGACCAGCTACTTAAGGATGTGTCTTAGCACTAGTAGTATGCTGTTGAAGAAGGAGATGGCAGTTCTCCGAAAGCTCCAGGTTTCATTGTTTTATCGCTTTTAACCTAGTTTATTTTAATTAATTTTATTGTTTTTAACTATATTTTAAATTATATTGTAACTATAATTTAATCAGTGTTTTTATTTTATTTGCATCACATTTCATTGTATATTATTTCATTGTATAGTAAATTTTTAGTTTAATTTCTTGGCTGGTGTTTATCATTAATTATTATAGTATGGAAATTCCCAGCCCCATAGGCCTGTTTGAAGATATACTTTCCGCATCCTCCGTATTTGGTGGTGACGGGCTCGAACCCCAGTCTAATCAAGAAGCATGTGCTACGCACTGCTGTTCCTGTCCACATGGCTACGGAGGCACCCCTCTCTGTACCTAGCAAACACAAAGACATCCTCCTTGACTAGATCACGTCCTGTTCCAGAAAGGTCTGTCAACATACCATAAGTTGCACATTTTTTAGGCTGCATTTTGGAATCGCCCCCAAAATGCACCCTCGGTTCTTCCCCAATCAGAGAACTCTTGCTACTTTTTGTCTGTTGCTTTGCTGCTCTAATCTAGTTTGTGATGTCCAATTGAATACATTTGATTAACAATGAAAATTAATAGGATTAATAAATTTAATTAACTAATCAATACTACAATATCTGATAGATTCCTAAATGTGGTGATATATATTACTCTATTTTTACATTAGAGCTACCTATTTATCACAATTAAAAATTTGAATTCGCTACAACTCACCCTATACTATATCAGATGGTAGATGACTTTCATCAACCGGTGAAATACCACCACTTTGCTTATTGGAGGCTTGAAGTGGTGAAACCCATGTTTAGTCTCTAGAGCAAAGTTTCCGGCATCCCCCTCTCCCCATACTTCTCCTTCAACCCATGCATGGTACTAAGTACTATAGGTTTTGATACCTTTCATGTTTGGGGTTTTCATAAAAAAAAAAAATAAATAAAATAAAATAATGGCAGCAAGATTCAAACGAAATAATGGTTTTACGTATATTAAGTAGTTAACTACAAAATCTCTATCTAAATTAAAATTAAAATAACGATCATAACTAGGACTATAAAGCTACTTATAAAGTACAATATAATATAAAAATTAAGTAAAAAAAATGGCAAACTCTTCAAAAACTTATGATTTCTTGGAGCTTGAAATTCACTACTTGCACTTGTAGTGATACTCAGTGCCCTCTGGTAATGATAACTTTTGATATTGCGAAAGCATTTAGCACAACCTGGGGGTATTGAATCCTACAAGACTTAATTCAGTCAGAATTTTTTCCATCTCCGGACCTTTCAAGTACGATTCCAGAATGAGCTGTCCACAATTCACATGCAAGAAGGAGTACTTCAAGGATCAATTTTAAGTGCAACACTTTTTTGCATTACGTACCAGTGGCATTACTCGAGACATCCCAGCTATGGTGAAACTACATGTATGTAGACGATCTTTATATTTCCTGTCAGTCATTGAAAGACAACTACAATTAGCAATAACTAAAACTGAAACTTGGACAAAATGCAATGGCTATTGATTAGGTCTGGGGAAAACTAGAGCAATATATTTCTGTAAATTACGATTGCTTCATCTGGAACCTGTATTAAAACTGAAAGGCAGAGAAATAAATATTAATAACAAATTCCATGAGACTATTGGGTTTCATTTTAGACACTAAACTAAATTTTCATAAACATAACCTACCTGCGAACTACATGCCTCCAGAAATTAAACATCATGCAGTATCCTCAACACCTTGGGGTGCTGACAGGCAGTCATTGCTGAATTTATATTGTGCTTTAATCTGGTCACAATTAGATTATAGAGCTATAGTATATGCTTCAGCTAAAAACAGCATCTTTTGATTTCTGAACAGCATCCAACACTGCCCTTTGATCTGCATTAGGTGCCTTCAGAACCCTGCCAGTTTAGAGTTTGTACATGGAAGTACATGACCCCCCCCCTCAATTATCCTCTTTGGCCAACACTATGAATCCAGGCCTGCTGGGATACATCTTCAAGAAATAATATAGAAGTGGAAAATTGATCTCAACAAAATTGAGGAAAGCACGAATATGCCGTTACCCCAGTGGGATAGACATTGATCAATACTTCGCTCAGTGGTCAAAACACATTCCATCAACATCCAACAGCTACATGCTAACCATACTTTGCAACAAGGAAACTATATGGATGGCCATGAGTGGCGGCAGGATATTTTGAAAGTTGGTGCAAAAAAAAAAAAAAAAAAAAAACTACAGTAGAATGTTGATTACCCGAACCACCACTGTCTCCCAAAATTACAGAGTATCTGCTTTTAATGCGCTGGTTGTTATGCTTAAATATTACTCCTGCTGCTTAATGCATTTGTTTCTGATTATTTATTCGAAGATATATGTAGTATAGCATAGAAATAGTCTTAATTTGTCATTACAGGAGTTAAAAATCAAACGTTGGCTTTAGCTACTGTGGGGACCCAGGCCAGTCTCCCATGACCTTGATGAGTCATTGTCTGTTGTACCATTGTCAGCGTAGGAGTAAGGGGGGGGGGAAGAAGGCGGTTAGCTTTCACTCAGTCTACTGCGAGCCACTGTAGTGTGAGATTATTGCAGCTGTTTTGTTTCTAATCACTCATTGTTTGAGTTTTTGTTTGTGGCTATTTCAAAGTGAAATATTGTGTCATTTTGCTTTTTAATTTTAATACTGCTGCCCATTTGTGTTAATAATGGCATCTATAGGCAAAAGAAACCACAATGCGTTGTCGGTAGAAGACAAGATAACAATTATTAATAGACTGGCGAAACCAGTGTATCTCTTGCTAAGGTTTTTAATGTTGGTATAACAACCATATCTGACATAAAGAGCAGAAAAAAATGAAATTTTGAAGTTTGCTTCAAAATTATACAATTAGAAGACTCTGTTTATTTATGGTTTCTACAAAAGAGAAGTCAAGGCGAACCTATTTCTGGACCTCTGTTAGGCTAAAAAAGCATTACAATTGAATCAAAAGTTTAAAAGGCCATCTGAATTTAAAGCCAGTACAGGATGGCTGAAAAATTTCAAATCTCACTATGGTATAAGTGAGCTTGAAATTCAAGAGGCTTTATCAGGTGATGTCCCAGAAGCAGAAGCTTTTAAAGATTTTTTTCTGAAAATGGCAGAGAAAGAAGGTTTTTCCAAGGATGAAGTTTACAATGCAGATGAAACTGGTCTTAATTGGAAGTCACTCCCTTGTAAATCACTTGCATCATGTACAATACATACACATGACCGGATATGGTGAAAGCCTCTTCACAAAATGTACAAAAGAGGCTAAAGGGGAAACCTGGGGTCCGCAACAAGAACACTTGAATCCCATGAATCATGATGTGAAATGGCTGCTTCTGATTATAAAGCTAACAAAAAACAGCGTGTTACAGTTATGGTGTACGCAAATGCAAGTGGACAGCATGCTTACCATTGTTGACGATTAGGAAATCCAAGAATCCAAGATGCTTTAAAGGTGTAAAGTGCCTACCAGTATGATATAAAGGACAGAAAAATGCTTGGATGAATTACAACTTTTTTGGATTGGTTTAGCCAAGATTTTATTCCAAGTGTGAAGAGGCATTGAGAAAATGAGGGTAAAGCTGGTAAAGTTTTGCTTATTATCAATAATGCACCATCCCACCTTCCTCTTGAAAAACTGAATTCGACAAGAACTTCATTGTCATGTTTTTACCACCCTGTTGCAGCCAATAGATCAAGGTATTACAGAGAAACTAAAAATGATGTACAAAAAACAAGTATTGCGTCGCTTGCTGCTACCAGAGGGAGATGAAAAGAGCGTGGTTGAGTTTGCAAAGAAGCCCAACAGTATGGATTGTTGCTACATGTTAGCAGATGCCTGGAACATGTTATCGGAGAGAAATCTGAAAAAGGCATAGCATAAACTATGGGGTGCTACTGAAAAGATAGTCATACACATGCAAGATTTGAATGATGTAGGTGAGATTGTAAATTTATTTCAAGGGATTCCCGAGTTTTCCAAGATCATTAGCATTCTTGTTTAAACAACAATGCTGATGATCTTGGTTATCATATTTTAACTGAAGAAACTGTTGCGTTAATCCATGATAAAAAACATGCTATGATAAAAAACATGCTGACTTTAACCAAGGTGATTCTGATGACAAAGCAGAGAGAGAGATGGGTCTCTGTCTTTCCCCTCTTCTCGTGGTGGGGTCAGCCCCCACTGACTTCTCTGGGTATGCCTTCCCTATAGTTCCCATATTTCTGCCTGTTCCTCCAGCCTTGTCCCCCCCCCCTCCACTACTCAAACCAAACTAACCGAGGATGCCTCAAACTTAACGTTGCACAATTTAGCCAAAGCCAAAAATTTAATCTCACCTTCACTTAAATTCCATTTTGGCCCTTTCTGACTTCCAGTGATTAGCACCTTTTTTTTTTTTTTTTTTTAAGGCCCTTGCCGCTGAAAGCTTCAGAAACTAGGTGGCATGGTCTGCCACAGTACCAAAATAATCTGTCTACTGGGTGTAACTGACCTGCGTACTCATAGCTAAGTGTGGGCAGCGGTGGGTCCCACTAGGGGTCCAATGGCTAAATGGTCAGAGAAACAAGAGAACATAACACTACACAACATAACCCACACACTTTTAAATCTCTGGCCTCCACAGAATACTGTGCTTCGCGAACAGAGTACACAACCTGGAGATGGGGGAACCCCCCTGGTGCCTGTTAGATAGTTAAAACATTTCACACTTTATATCAATCTATATTCACAGAGAAGTCAAGAAGATTGCAATTTTTATTTAAAGATAATGATGAAAATTAATGGGGAAAATTAAATCTACTAATTCTGTTTTGTAAGAGTTATATTAATTTTGTTCGTGTTTTGATAAATTATTTGAATTAATATTTTCGTTTTTTTTTTTTTTTTGTAGAATTTGTATTGTTTTAATGTTTCAATAAATTAATGAAAATATTAAAAACTGCGTATTACTTTGACATCCAAAGGTGGTGCACTTGCACCACCATGCTGCCAGCTCCCATGTGGATGGTTCTAAGTAGGGCTTGCAAACCGGTTTTCATATTGAGTTGTTAAAACCGAAACCGAGCTTCTAAAACAGGATTCGAATATTTTTTTAGTTAGCCCTCGAATATAGTTTTTTGTTACGCACATTTTCTTTTGTTTGTTCGTTTGTCTGGATCGTTCAACTGCTTTATGTTTTAAACATGTTTTTTATTTTATTTTATGTTTAGGTACGAATCTCATGGGCAAGTGAGATTCTTATATATTGATGGTTACCCACTAGAAACAGATTCGCTGAATATTGCATCAAATTTCGATCGTAGAAAGTTTTTTTGCTTCTTTATTCCAATTAAATTTGCGATCAAATGTTTTCCAAAAAAGCAGCTTCACCAAATTTAGCTTTTATGTAATTTTGAAAATACAATAGATTTAATTGGGGAAAAAAAAATTGCAAGTAAATAAATAAAAAATTTCTTTCGTGAAAATTTTGAAACTTGCCTCGTTTAGACTCTTCATTCAGTGCTTGCGGGAGTGACTCGTAGTATTGTGCCTGTGTTATCTTCAATATTTTTATTTAAAATTTTAGGTGATATAAATTCCTACTAATTAATATTTATTACTCTTAATATGTTTAAGATGAAATCAAATGTATGGAATTATTTTGCTCGAAAAAGCAAAGATGAAGCACAATGTTCGAAATTTTAGACGATAATGAAGTCGTCTGGAGGATCTTTGATGTTGCATTTAAAGAAAATGCATCAGATTGACATTAAACAAGATAACAGTGAACCTCCCATAAAAATGATAAGAACATTAAAAAACTCTATCGTTAAAAAATCTATGGAAGAAGAGATTTCAAAATTAGCTGCTTTAGATGGATTTTCTTTTAATTCAATTGCCAAGAGTGAGTTTATACAATCAAACCTTCACCTTCAGAGAAATAAATACGATAAATTACCACCAGTCTCAGTGAATGGAATTAAAAATATGGTTCTGAATTATTATAAAACTAAGAAAGAAGAACTCATTCAGCATTTCAAAAATTCATTGGTTTTGGGTGCACGGTATTCATTGACTCGAGACGAATATACGTCTATACAAAATAAAAGGTATATGAATATAAATGTGCATTCAAAAGATAATCATTGGCCGTTAGGTCTTATTGAGATTAATGGTTCACTTGATAGCAGAAGAACTGAGCAAATTGTGAATGGACACTTGAAGGAATTTGGTTTGAACTTGGATGAGGATATTGTTTCCTGCACCACCGATGGAGCAGCAATGATGATTAAGTTTGGCAAGTAAATTACGCCTAATCATCAACAATATATAACCCATTGTATACATCTGTCAGTTATAGATGTACTTTATGAAAAAGCAATCAATTATGGTACCACAGTCTCTGAGTCTCCCAAAGACAATGAAGAAAATGAAAATAATGAAGAAAGTAGTGATGAAGTTGAAGAAAGAGAGCAAGGCATGCTTTATCAAACCGACTTTACCGATGAGCTCATTTATTTCTTCAATCCAATGGCCAATATTGCACAAACTATTAACAAAGTCAGAAAAATTTGCAAGCTTTTTTGAAAATCGCCTACCAAAAATGACATATTACAAAATTTTGTTAAAGCAAAATTTAATAGGAAAGAATATAAACTTATATTAGATTGCAAGACTAGATGGGATAGCACCTTCTATATGATTGAGAGATTTTTGAAATTGAAAAATTGCATTCCAAATGCTCTATGTGCAGTACTGTCAACTGAAGCTGTGTCTGACGATGACTGGAAAACACTTGAATTGCTATGTGAAACTTTGCGACCAGTTTAAATGATTCTGAAGGCTATACCCTCAGAAGATATAGACTAACTTAAAGCAGAGTCTTCAATAGAATTTCTGCTCGCTAAGCTTGATACAGCAGAAAACCCGTTTGCTTTAAAGTTTCACCAAAGCCTTTTGCAGCGTTACAATGCAAGACGAAATTGCCCAACTGTGGCTTTGCTGAGCTATCTACACAACCCCAAAAAGTTTAGGAAAGAAGATTCAGGTTCAAGAACTTTTGATTTTCCAAGTAAGCAAGTTTTGAAAAAACATGCTGAAGAGATTTATCAGAGATTATTTGCAAAACATTCCGAAGGAGTCTTAGCGTTGAATGAAGAAACTGAAAATAAACGAACTGTTCTTTTAGAAGAAAACAAGACTCGTCTAGTTCCGATGTTGGAGATACACTCATGTGAGAGTATGATAGTGTAATAAAGAGATTAATTGAAAAGCCTTCAAAATATCCGAGTGAATTGGAAATCAGCAAAGAATTTAAAAAATTTTGGAGGCAACTAGCAGTAGAAGTGAAAAGCTGGAGAAAGTTTATAGAGCACTGCTGACCATTAAACCAACAAGTGTCCAATCTGAGAGAGTGCTTTCGATCACTGGTCTCTTTAACACAAAAATAAGGTCAAGTCTATCAGAAAAAAGCTGAGCAATAAATAGTAAAGTATTTTACAAATACTTTAAGCTGTTTTTTTTTCACATTATTTTTATTTTATTATTATTATTATAGGGCTTATTATTTTTTTTGTTTACTATAAGAAGATAGTTTTTATTCAAAGGATTTGAATACGATTTGTAATTTTGTATAATCTTAAGCTGGTTTATTACTGCAAATTAAAGAACGCAATCAACAGTTCGCTTTTTGCTGGATTCCAGCACATTCCAGTATTTTAGGCTATGAACTGGCCGAATAAGCTGCAAAAAATCCAACTACCTTAGATTTAACCAACATCCCTGTTCTAGCATCAGATTATGCACTAACCGTTCATGCTGCTTGCCTATCACAATGGACAGGACTCTGGCACTCTCCGACTAATAATAAACTCTTTCATTTTAAACAAGACCCGAAAATTTGGCGCTCCAGTGTCCGTACATCGAGACAAGAAGAAGTAGTCCTCTCAAGGGCAAGAATAGGACATACCCATCTGACCCACCTTCATTTACTGACAGGAGATGATCCACCAGAATGTACACATTGCTCTAACAATTTGACTGTAAAACATATTCTTATTGGCTGCCCCTATTATAAACAAGCCAGAACTTCATCCTTGATCTCACTGGTTAATCTTCATAAATCAATAACTCTTGAAAATCTGATTGGTGATAAGGTAAATATTTCTGAATTTTTTGACTTTCTCAGGCAGACTGGGCTTCTTAATTATTTCTGATTTCAGATTTTCTTCTGATTTTGGGAAAACTCATGTTTTAATATAATAAGTGAATAGGCACATTATAGCCTTAGCAGCTTATGTGCCATTAAGCCTCCATAACAACAACAACAACAATCAAGCTAACCAGCTTTTTTTTGGAGCATTTTAATTTTTTTATTTTTTTTTACTATAAGAGGTGATAGATTTTGTTTTTAAAAGATTTGATTATGATTTGTACAATCTACCCAAGATAAAATAAATACCTGTGTATAAGCTTTTAATTATTTTCCCTAAGTCTGAGAAAATTGGTTTTAAAACCGGTTTTATGAGTAAACTTCGGTTAAACTCGGTTTTGAAATTTCTCGGTTTTATGCAAGCCCTAGTTCTAAGTCCCACTCATATATAGGTGCAGCAGTTGTATTCCCTTTGCATGTAGTTTAAAAATCCCTTCCAGTTGAATGCAGCATACTTTCTGCAGAATTATGTGCTATCCAGCTTACATTAAGTGAAATATGTCAGCAGTCATCACTTTCTGTCCTAATATATTCTGATTTGCTCAGTGCTATCTCAGCCATACAGAGTAAACATCATCCCTTCCAACAAGAAACTGGCTTTCTAATCATTCTCTGTTAAAAAAAAAAAAAAAAAAAAAAAAAAACCATACAAAACACTCTGAAATAGCTCTTTGCTAGATCTCAATCTGAAATAGAAGGCAATGACAAAGCAGATAATGCAGAAAAGTCAGCATCAGAACTACTGAACAAAACAATGATAGTTCCACACACTGATTTTAGGCCAATTGTTATTAGAGCAAGTGAAGACAAATGGGCCCAGATATGGAGAAATCAAATCAACAATACACTACAGGAAATACAACCTAATCCACAAATAAGGGACTCCAGCATCAGAAAAAGTCTCAGAGCAGAAGTAATGCTTGCCAGACTATGAATTGGCTACAATCATCATCTATCATGAAAATCTCCCTCCCCATGTTCAATGCCAAGTTCAGCTTTCAGTAAGACACATTCTTTTTGGTATACCCTCTCTCTTCAGATATTCCAGATTCCTTTGCTTCCAGAATTTATGCAATAATCAGAATCCACTTGCCCTTCAATAGATATTAGGTAACTCTGCAAATCTAGACAAACCATTTAATTTTATTTGGCGAATCTGATTTGATAAACGAATCTTAAAAATTTGATTTACATTAAATAACCTGGAAAAACACATCTTGGCCTTTGATGCCCTTGTGTCTTAAAATTCTTAAACAACAACAACTACAGCATTTTTAGATGTAATGCCTCCTTGCTGCCCATAGGCAAATACTGTACTACAGGAATTAGAAAACAATAGTGTCAATGAGATTGTAACAAGCTCATTTCTGTCCTAGGCTCTCCCAGAGACTAGTATCATTATTTCTATGTTAAAAATTGCTGTTGATATGAGGTAGTCCTGTGTGACATGTGTGATGGCCAGCCCTGATCTAGACATTGTATTTCATATGGTTCATAAAAAGGAAAATTTTCTTGTGGCACAGGGAAAAAGAATGAAGTGTTGATAAAAGTATTTTTCTGAAATAAATTGATTCAAAAAAATGGAAGTGAAAAATGAGTTTTAGCAGCAGCATTATGGAAAAGGTAGAAACTAGTAAAGGAAAGTGCCAATCTAATATCAATCAAAGCTGGAGCTATCATTGGTTAGAAATGCCATGTTTATTTTTAGCTGTCACAAGCTCAGTGCCTTGGTCATGAAGTACAGTATTTTATTATCAAACTGTCTAATTTGGAGATTTTGACAATGGCTTCCTGCAGTTCTTGCAACTAAGCTGGAGAAAGAATTCCAAGCATCCGTACCACTCTTAGTGCAATGAGATGGTAAACTTCTGATTTTTACTGCTATTCAATCTTGATGTTCAAGCTGCAGTCAAGTATCTTGGTGTTCAAGCTACAGTTATTAGTCGAGTGGGTAATCCTTGATAAATTAAATCAGTGTGCTTGGATACATCACAGATTACAGAAAATGGAGCTTGTGTACTTTTGGAACAGAAGCTGGAAACAAGTCTATTCTATATGGCATGTGGTCGCCATGTAATAGTTTTAGGAAATCATCTTAAGATGTGTTTTATAGTCAATATAATCTGGTCCAGATGTGCCCATTTTCAAGTACTGCTCATTTCAAATATCTAGCTATAAAAGTTGAGATATGAATCAAATAGCCTAGTGTTTTGAATGCCATCATGTGGAGTTTTACTGAATATGGAAAAAAAAAAAAAAAAAAAAAAAACCCAGCTCCAAGTCATCTGGTGATAATTATTAGAATTCTTCAGTGGTTTCCAGAGCATCTATCTCATCACACCTTCATATCTGCATTTCATTGTGCATCAAGATAGCACTTTTGTTTCTGCTCCAAATTTCTGAATTTTAAAAAATGATCTTGCATTTTTCTAACATATATAATATTTATATGCCAAATTTAATCCCAATTATCCACAAGTTTGCTGACATCTGTGGCACCTGAGTGAGGAACATATGAGGCTGGCATTTTTTGATCAAGGTTTCAATGGACTAAACAGTCATGTTGAAGGGCTCTTCAGGCAAAAGAGGGTTTTCTTTAGTCTTTTGAGCATGTACAAGCAAATTCTCCACAATATTGCAATGTGAAAATCAAGGCATCTCCAAAAAAATATAATGGTTTCTTCCACCCCCTCAGCAGCCCAAGAAGATATCACATATATAATACTGAGATCAGGTGGGGAAGACAGTTCAGAATCTGAGAGAGGTAAATGTTAACACAGTTTAAATTAAAGTGTATTAATTTAAATTAATACAAGGATATAATAGAATTATAACAGGGCATGTAGATAGACAAATTAACATGCTGTGCAGATGAAAAAAAAAAACTTGGACTCATGAGGGATCCTACTGCCTTCTACCTGAGATCAACTAACTACAGCCTTGATTGAAGGGGCTGATAAAAATATCCTCCTGTTTATAGTAGCATTTGAACCCACACTTTTCCAAATGAGTGATAAATGACAAACCCAATATACTGATGCTGATGATCAGAACTAAGCTGCAGGAATTTAAGTGGTAATATCTAACTTTAGTTGGATCAGGTAAATCATATCAGGCTAAAGTACAGCGGGAACCAGCACAACACAACTAAAATTTAACAGCTTTTAAATATTCACCAGAGTGAAAACAGATACAACATAAAACTTCATTATGCCATATCATTCAAGAATATTGTACAACTTATAAAGTGCATACCTAGTTTTTATAAATATACAAAACAGTGATAAAATGCCACAAATGAAGCCAACTTCATTCATACGGCATACTTCAATGTGAAATAAATTACCGCAAATAGTAAACTGTGATGAAAGCACATACTACTTAAAATTAATCCATTATTAGTACTTCAATGCTAATAAAGGATTAATTTTATTAATATAAAGTAAACTTATGGTTTTTGAAAATGAAATGCGAGTTTTTATCTTTCTTGGTATAAATGCCAAGAAATATAAAAATTTGGATTTTATTGAAATTTTTTATTCATCACATTTAATTTAAACATAAATGATTGAGAAATCCATGAATTCTTATTAATTGGCCACACAATCTTTAATACTGGATTTATCCATTTGGAGTCCAATATATTTTTGTGCACTGAATTTACTTTGTTTTCATAAAATAACAGCATCGCTGTTTTTATTCACATGGTATAAAATAGTATGCACATTCATGTGACATTTTTGCATACAATGACATTATGTTGAGTTTTAAAATTAAAATATATAGTTAAAAAAATGAAAGTATATAGCATGGTACTGTGTTATGTTATAATCATACTTCTTGCAATATATTTTCTCAAGGCTTCAACAGTGACAGCATACAGAAAAGAAATGATGCCCCTGAACTGCTTTGTGCGTTAAATGGAAAGAAACAAAAGTCAAAATTAGCAAAATCCAGGACAATTTTTATTTCAATAACAGTACAAACTGATTAACACAAATTTACTGGTTCACACATTAACAGCTGCACTCGGATACACCCCTTTGATAGAAACTTAAAGGGGTGCAACTGTCTGTAATGTCTGAACGCAGTAGTCAGTGGAAAAATTATAAATTTGAGACAACATGCTACCCTGCTTAAAAATGGCATTCAATCCAAATGCCATAAATATTTTGATGGTCAGGATAGATATGACTACAAAACTCTGTATCAAGCAGCAGTAGGTTGTATAGATTATTTCGATGCCAAAACCTTTTGCCAGTATTTAACAAAAAAAAAAGAAAAAAAGAAAAAAAAAAAAAAAAAGGGAGTTATTTATACAAAGGCTGAAAAGCCTCCTTAATATAAGGAAATTATATATAAAATGACAAAAAAGATGCCAGTCAGTTAATAAACAAAATACTAAATTAATGGTTTGATTTCAACTACTATATAATTAATCGTTTATCAAAATTATATAAATTTATTTTCCCAAATATTCATATTTCGAATTCTAAAATCATCAGTAAAAGGGGGTGGGACAAACAGGTGATAAAAATCTTTAATTTAAAACTGAAATGGAAATAAGCATAAAATATTTTGCTTGACAGACAATTTTTTTAATAATTCAGTCTTCTTGGTAATACCTTAGAGAAGTATTAAAAAAATAAAAAACAGTGGTCTCATTCTTAGTTTCTTTACCTGTAACACTTATTACTACTTCTATTGTTAAATATTGCTGTAAATTACTGTATTATGTCAAATTTAAGATATATCATTTACTGGGGGAAGTTGACAAACATGTTAATTTACCCATTATGGGTTACAAGGCTCATGGTGACACTTAAAAAAAAAAAAGTTCTACAGACAAGTGCAAGTGTAAATTTTTAAATTATTTTGAGTAGACCAGTTAACAAAAAATATATAGACTTTTCCCATGAGTGAATTAACTTGAATTTTGTGCAAAATTTTGGAAGAAAGACTATATATGACAGACTTATTTTTATAGGAAAGAATAAATTATGTGAATTACTTAAGATTCGACTCACCATTTGAGTTATCTGGCCTTCACCATTTGAGTTATCTGGCCTTCACCATTTGAGTTATCTGGCCTTCAACATTTGAGAACTTGTTAAGTCAATGTTGGAAGTTTATTGTCATCCTCCACCCAATCCTTGAGTAGAGGATGGCAATTAATAAACCTATCAAAATAGCAGTGAGCCAAGTTCTGAATAAGTTTTGCTTTTACACTATATTCAAGTTGTGGACTTGAAACTTGATCACTAAAGTAATGAAATGCTTAATTCAAAAAGAAATTTCAATGGCCAAATCCAGTTACAAGATTTACCTATTTTGAAAAGACCAATTCAAATGCTTATAGATTATTTTTACACACACACACAGAGGAGATTTTTATGGACTGTATTCTGATATAGCAGTATGTCGTTGCTCGCCAGCATTTTTATCTGGTCAGCTCCTTCAATAGCAGAATGTTGGCATGGCTTAACTGTGATCAACAGCATTTGTTAGTTTCATAAAATATTGCATTGCCAAGTGAGTAACACTATCTTCTTTTAACTGCAAATTAGGAGTAAACATTTTATTAACTAATCCCTATTTTCCTAAACTAACCAGATATAATAGATTCATTAAGATAAAATAGGTGAGGGAAAGTAAGGAATAAGAAAAAACAGGCAATCTGTTGGAAACATTAATAGTGTGGCAGTATGTAGAACACATTGGCAACAAGCTCTTTAGATAAATTCAGAATCCCAGACACTTACTTGGTTTTTCATTGTATTGCTATTTTTGTTTGATATTAAAGTGTATCAGCAGAGTGTATCATATTGCTGGTGCTCAGATTCTAACATTAATCCTTGTTTTATTGCTATCAGTAAATGTGACATCTCAGACCTTCATACTGAGTTTGGGTTTAAGTTTAGTTTAAGGCCTCACATTAAACAAAAATGTGTAACACCTTGGTAAAAGTTTCAAAGATGTTCTAAAAGCCACTTGGAGCCATTCTAGCTCTATGTTTAAACAAAACACCAGGGGCTCACCCAGGGTCCTGAGCTGGATATCATCGCTCTTCTCTTTCTTGGTGATTTCCTTCTACTTCTGACTCTTCTTTTCTCTTTCTGTCTCTCAGGGTAACTCAGAAATTATTTTGGCTGGGACAACAAAAGTCTCAGACTTTCTTGCACCATGTGGCTAATAATAATAATACTACAGCTAGAATGGGAGACACCCAGCTGCCAGCTATGGTTAGTGAAAGCCAATGAGCATTAACATCAGCTGTGTCACACAGCCAATTGTGTGTGTGTGTGTGTGTGTGTGTGTGTGTGTGTGTGTGTGTGTGTGTGTGTGTGTGTGTGTGTGTGTGTGTGTGTGAACACCTACATGCACCTAGGGTGCTTCAATTAAAAGGCACCAAAGTCTACCTCACTTATTTTTAAGTTTAAGCTATTTGTTGTCTGGACCTTTTTTCATCATTGGACTGAATTTAGTTTTATTTTAAAATTAGACCAGTCAGATTTTACAATTACCAAATAAAATTTTGTCTAATCACCTGCTTATTTTCCTGATGAGAAAGTTGTTGTCCATCCTCAATTTAGTCTGAAAATGTCATCAGTGTACTTCTGAAATGAATGTAAACTGATCTTATTCAATGGAAAAAAAAAAATGGGTTGTATGTAATGCATGATTAGCTCTGAACAGTTGGCTATAAGGGGACCTAAGTGTACACATCTGCCAAAAACAGCATACTATGATGGTTAGACCCAGTTCACCACCAAGCCACCTGCATTGCTACTGGAGAATTTCAAACAGCACCATCACCTGTTTATATGTTGAAGCAACTGCACCACCTCTTTCACTTTGATGAATGCAACTGTTGCTAAAATATACCTTTAAAATGAAATCTCTGCCAGATAACCCAATGTAGACATCCAATTTTCAAGACACGAAGGGAAAATCTATAAAACATTCGTCAGACTCCCAACCATCCCTTTGGGATTCGTGTCCAAGACCTGCTCAGGCAGCTTAGTATCACAGTAGACAATGCTGTCACCAAGGCATCCTCTTCTGCCCTGGCATGCTCACATTCCACTATGCAACTTTTCCATTTATAATGTGGAAAAAGCCATCTGTCTAATTACAACTCTATGCTTCTCATCGATTTGCTTACTCTTAATTTCTTGCCTATCTTCAACTGATGGCTTGAAAT
Source organism: Mastigoproctus giganteus (assembly GCF_048544385.1). Taxonomy (NCBI): domain Eukaryota; kingdom Metazoa; phylum Arthropoda; class Arachnida; order Uropygi; family Thelyphonidae; genus Mastigoproctus; species Mastigoproctus giganteus. The sequence continues at coordinate 154,491,972 of NC_143584.1, read as the reverse complement.
CAGAATCATCTGTGGGATCTGCTGCAGTCTTCTCAGACAGTACATTGTCTGAGAAGATTCCCCATGAGTGCAGTATATACACCACAGAGTTGTATGATATAGAGCTAGCCTTGGACCACATTAAAACTAATAATTATCAAAGATGTATAATACACACAGATTCCAGAAGTACATTACACGCCCTATCAATGATGAGATATAATCCTCATCCAGTCCTGTCCTGTCCAGGGTGCAGCAGAAGTTGCACTCTTTTTATGAATCTAGATTCATGTTTGGTTCTGCTGGATCTCAAGCCACATTGGGATCAGAGGTAATGATTTGGCAGATACTACAACCAGATCATCACAATCTCAGAACATTTGTAGCCTGTTAGTCCCCTATACAGGTACATGATACAGTCCAGATTATTCTCGCAGTGGCATGGGCAGGTCACAAACAAACTCTATCAGGTAAAGCCTGTAATCCAATACATGGCAGTCTAGTCAGTGCAGGAATCATAAAAAGGAAGTTGTTCTAGCTTTCTTTTGCATAGGACACAGTTATCTTACGCATTCATTCTTGCTGAGGGCAGATTACTCTCTTATATGCGAGAATTGTGAAAAAGTTTTAACCACTCATCATATTTTAACTGAGTATCCATGTTATAGACATGAACATGCTTCATACACTCAGATTTCAGCCAACAATGACCATGTGTCAGCAATTTTTAATTATTTAAAGTCTTTAAACATTTTTTTACACATTTAAAAATTTAAATATTTAAAAATATATTTTTTACATCGATGATTACCTTTATTGTTATACCATTTGACATGGTGACTTAATTTCAGGTCACTGAAATATTTTAACTAATCGTTTCCATGACTTGGTTTTGGTGCATTATAGCCTTAGTTGCTAATGCACCAATAAAACCTAAACCCAAACCAAACTGTAAGGAGACCACTCAGGTAATGCCTCCTCATGTAAATCATTTTGTGTCATTATTATTTTTTATTCTAATAAAATCAGTTCACATTCATTTCAGTAGTACATCTATGATGTTTTTAGACTTAACCAAGGATGGGAACAACTTTCCTATTGAGAAAAAAAAAAAAAAGCAGTTGATTAGGCAGAACTTAAATTTAGAAATCATAAAATCTGATTGGTAATAGTTAGTCCAATTTTAGCATCAAATTCACAAATTTCAGCCCAAATAGGACAAAAAAGTTCAAGACAACACACAGTCGAAACCTAAAAATAAGTGAGATGGACCCTGGTGCCTTTTAATCGAAACAAACTTTATATACACACACAAAGAGTGAACCATAATGTCAGTTTACTGAGAAAAATTTGTACAATTTAAATCTTGTTAAAAGTTAATTTCATTCCCATATTATCTCATAGGTAATATGGAAATCTGGCACCATATGATAATAGTAACCTGTTAACCAGTTCAGTTTAAAGAAGGCTGCAGTACTATTGACACCCTGTTTAAAGCCATGGATGTCGGGGTCTTCAAAACTGCCAAGGCACTTTTGACACTATCTGGTGGTCCAGCATGCCAAAGAAAAATACAATATTATGGATAGTTCCTTAACTGGAAGGTCACCATTCAAATTAAATACCACTACGTAACTTGGGAGGGGGGCGGAATCGTTGGCTGTACTGAGCATTCTGTCCTTGGTTTTCTCTCTCTCTCCTTCTGGCTTTATTATTAATGAATGGCTCTGCACCTCCCTTGTATACACTCGTAAAATTGTTTATGGGGATGACTGCATCTTTGTTAAGAGCTTATCTTGTATGGCTCTGGAAATCAAGGTTGATGTTATACTGCAAGATCTCTTAACCTGGACTGCCACTTGAACAACCACAAGGTCTGTAAGTCTATTGGCTTGTGTCTAGGATTTGGCTGAATGCAGATGATTAAGAGGACTCCTTGCATACATCTGACAATTCTTTAAATCTTCCATTATGTAATTCTATCTACTTTCAAGAGCTGCACCGTATTGATAGAGGGCACAATGGGCTACACTAGGCCACCAACTGTGAGGTTCAACTACCATCCTCAACAATCAGTGGCCTGACAATGGTCTAGTGGTTAGCATGCACGCACACCCACAAGTAAGGAGAATATGGGTTTGAACCTGTATGATGCCATGAAAACACATGACCTGTTGTGAACTCTACTGTCGAAAATCAGTCTACCCTTAACTAAATATGTAAACCCCTCTGGCCTCTGCTTCCAACCTCTGGAGAATAAATAGATATTTATTATCACCTTTGTCATTTGTCCTCTGCGGCAGCATTTGTTTGGAGAGGTCTGAGTTTGATTACTGTTGATGACTGAGAAATTTGTAAAGTCCTCTGTAGCCTGATGAATTAATGCAGAGGGAGAAAGGTTTCTCTGTGTGCATTATTCTGGGCTTTCATATCCTTTCTGTGAATATGAAAATACAAAATTCTAAATAATATAAAATGGTTTCAACCTAATTTACATACCACACATATCATAATAGGATATTGGGGGGGGGGATATGAATAGCTAAACCAGCAACACTACTGAATTTCAAACACTGCATCTATGGATCTTCAGAACACTGGGCACAGACCCTGTTCAACTGACACTCAATATGTGTTAGGCACCAAAGTGCCTAACGCTCTCAGTATATTGTGTCCAGGAGAAAAAACCATGCAACCTTTGCCCAAGGCTGACAAACTCAGCCACATTATGAAAAAAAAAAAAAAAAAGCCCATAAAAATTCATGCCATCGACAGGATTTGAACTCGTGTCTTTTCCACTGGTGTGGGTGGAGAGTGATTATAACCACTGTTACCCACAGGGAAAACATATGCAGCACATGAAGTAATAAATGTGGTAAACTTTGAATGTATTTCACAATAACTGTATTTTAATAAATCACTTACACTATACGTAGTGAAAAGAAATTAGAATGAAAACAGTGCTGATGTGATGTCAAAATTTTATCCCTTTAGGACATAACATACTCACTTTGGAAAGCCCTAATCTAAGGCAATCTTTCTCAATTATCCATAATCTACTCCAGTTGGTAGATTGTGAAGCAACCCCCAGGATTTTGGCGGTTGCTTCACATTTCAGAGTTGTGTGAAAAAGCAACCCCAAAATCCTGCTACTACTATTACTACTACTAAAAACAGATTAAACAGCAAACCTTATAACCCTGTCTTTTAGATTCAACAAGCCTATGTTCCTTGAGGTTGTCACAGACATTCCCTAAGATATGCCAGACAAGCTGTACTTGCTACCTGGGAGTCTAATATGCTGATGGAACTGATATTTGGGTGACACTCAAGTCAAGTGGACCCAATTTTGGTGAAATCTGGACGGTCTGTGACAGCCAAATCCTCTGCTTGCACCTTCACGATGGTGGGACTGTTAGTAATCCTGGGTATAACCTCCATGCACAAGTACATGGTGGGTGACGACCCAGGTGTAAACCAACGTAAGCAGGGGTCGAGGTGTGGCACCCACACCACATGGAGGAATGCCGCCCCTCAATGTTACCAGGCAGTACTAGGTGGTAGATGACTCTCATCAACTGGTGCAATACCACCACTTTGCTTATTGGAGGCTTGAAGTGATGGAACCTATGTTTAGTCTCTAGAGCTAAGTTCCGGTCAACTCTTCCCTATCTCTTCCATTATGCAGTATGATTGATGACTTTTGAGGTTATGATGAACATCGTGGCGAGATCCAATATTCCTTACATTTCGAGGGTACAGCTCTAAAACGGTGTTTGCAGGCTGGCCGCTAGTTAGTACACCGGACTGAATCTATTGGTAACTCTCTAGGAGGCTTCCAGATCAGCTAGTGTATAATCTTGCTACCTCTACTCTGCCAGATAGTGACTGGAGGGAGTCCGAGTAGTGTGTATGCCGGGAGAGTTGTCGAGGCCACGTTATGTCAAGGATCTGGGTATATTCTTACCATGTGTACGCCATATCCAAAAATTTCATTACTTCATACAGCATGTCCCACCCACTTTTTCTTACTATTGAATACACCATGAATTGTCAAACTAATAGAGCAAGCTTATCTGCGAAAAGATCTAAACCTCCCAAGCACTTCCTAATTCATTTCACAAATATACGTGGTCTCAATTCTAATCTGAACGATGTCTATTTCCACTTGCAGTCTGCCAAACCCCATGTACTCTTTCTGACAGAAACTCAGTTATCGTTTGATTCAATTACTGCTCATCTCAGATGCCCAAATTATTTGCTGTATGACTCCTTTCGCCTCAAAGGTTGTACTTGTGCATATGTCTGTTCTGATATTCCCTGTCAGAGACTTGGCAATTTGGAATCTCCTCTCTTTGATCTTCTCTGGCTTAAAATCTCTCTCTACCTCATTGTGTCAAATTCATCTGTTGTCTCTATCGTTCTGCCAACTCCACTGATCACTTGGAGCTCTTTGACTTCCTCTCTTTGCAACTTGACTTTCTCCAGTCCAACTTTCCTAACACAGTGAGGTAATTTTCCCTGGTGATTTTAATGTTCACAACTCCAGCTGGCTTCCGTTTTCTAGTTACACCGACCCAGCTGGTCGAGATGCTGAGGCTTTTGCAATTACTAATGACCTTGCACAGATTGTTCATTTACCTACAAGAATACCGGACAATCCTAATCATACAGCCAACACGCTTGATCTTTTTCTCACAAACAACCCTTCTAAGTACATGGTCGAAGTGAGAGGTCCTTTAGGCACTTCAGATCACAACTTGATGATTGTCTCTTCTCCAATGGAGCCTTTATCTCATAGCTATTCACAACCTCGTGTTGTTTGGCATTACAAGAATGCAAAATGGGATGACCTGCGAGATTTCTTTTCTTCTTTTCCATGGTTGGATTACTCTTTTAAAACTTCTGATGTCAACGTTTGCTCAGATCATTTTAGTGAAATTATTCTTGCAGGAATGGAATCCTTTATCCCACACTCCACTTTAAAATCTCGTCCTTTATCCAAACCTTAGTTTTCCAATAAACGTGTTAAGGCTGTTCAAGAAAAGATGTGTTGCATATCGTAACTGGCTTGTTTCTAATTCTTCAGTTTAATTTTCTGCCTACACCAAAGCTCGCAACAACTGTAAAGCAGTTATTAATCAGTCCAAACTAGAGTTTGAACAGACTAAGAGTAGAAAACTTGCTTCTTGCCCTAATAGTAGCCGAGCATTCTGGTCTCTTGCCAAAGCTATTGGCCCCAACTTTTGCCCATCTCTGCTTCCACCTCTGTCCAAACCAGATGGATGGTTCGGTTGTCACTTCAGCCAATGATAAAGCCGACCTGATAGCATCCCATTTTTCTTCCAACTCATGTATTAATGATCTTGGAAAAACACCTCCCACCATTCCCAACACACTCCATTCAATGCCTCCTGTGGTCTTCCGCCAAAAGGATGTCAGAAGGATTTTGACAAATCTTGATGCTAAGAAAGCTCCAGGTCCCGATGGTATTTCTCCACTTGTTCTCAAAACCAGTGCTCCTGAACTTACCCCTACTCTTTGCCACCTTTTTTCACTTTCTTATTCCAAAGGTGTTTTTCCTTCTGCTTGGAAATTTGCTCATATCCAGCCAGTTCCTAAAAAGGGTGACAAATCCCTCCATTCCAATTATTGTCCCATTGCAATTACTTCTACTCTTTCTAAAGTAATGGAGAAATCAATTAACTGCCAATTCTTAAACTACCTAGAAACCTTCGATCTGATCAACGATTGCCAGTATGGAATCCGTCAATGTCGATCCACTGGTGATATTCTGGCTTATGTTACATTTATGGACTAATTCAATGGAAAGGTTCGGTGAAACACAAGTAGTTGCTCTTGACATCTCAAAGGCTTCGATCGTGTTTGGCATAAAGGTCTTCTAAACAAGCTTCCATCTTGTGGTTTGCCAACTGTTTTTAGTAATTGGTTATCCAGTTTTCTCTCTGATTGCTCACTGAGGGTGATGGTAGATGGCTCTCTGTCTTCTAACTTCTCCACTAATGCCGGTGTTCCCCAAGGTTCAGTTCTTTCCCCTACTCTTTTCCTCTTGTATATTAATGATCTTCTTCCACTGATTGGAAATCCTATCCATAGTTTTGCCGATGATAGCACATTGCATTCCACTTTCCATTTTGAGAAACCTTGCCCTGCTCAATCAGCTTAAACTTCTTGAAAATCTGCTGCCAATTCCTTAAATGCCGATCTTCAGGTAATTCTCCAGTGGGGCAAAGATAACTTTTTTTTAGTTGATTTCAACCCTTCTAAAACTCAGTCTTGTCTTATATCTCGCAAAAAGGATTCTTCTGCTCCTATGCTTATCTTTAGTGACACTCCGATTTCTGGGCAAAATGATATATCTCTTTTGGGGGTTACCCTGACTTCTAATCTCTCTTGGCACAAGCACATTACAAATATTGCTTCCTCTGCAATCAAAAAACTTGGTTTTCTCTTTCGCTCTCTGCGTTACTTTTCTTCCAAACAGCTGTTCACTCTGTACAAATTGCAAATCTGCCCTATCATGGAATATTATTCCCACATCTGGGGGTGGTGCCCCCAAAACCTCTCTCAGGCTTCTAGATTCTATTCAGAAGAGGGCAGTTAGATTAATTAATGATTCATCTCTAACAGAGTCTCTCCACTCGTTATCTCATAGACATACTGTTTCTGCTGCATGCCTCTTCTACAGATACTTCCATGGGCACTGTTCTTCTGAATTGGCTTCTATAATTCCCGCTCTCTCTTTCAAAACAGTCCGAACGCATGCCGCCACCAGCCAACATCCATTTACTGTCCAACTTCAAACTCACAGAACTAACTTTTCATCTTCCTCGTTTATTCATTCAACTGCCGTTTTTTCTGGAACAACCTTCCTTCATACGTATTTCCTGAAAATTACAGTCTACAGAAGTTCAAGTCCAATGTCAACAAATATCTTCTTTCGTATTCTTAACCTCCAACCCAAGCACGGTACTAAGCACTATAGGTTCTGATACCTGTCATGTTTGGGGTTTACATAAAAAAAAAAAAAAAAAAGCCTGATGACTTAAGTTTATACATGACTTAAATGCAGTAAGAATGAGGCTTCAATAGTTTTGTTGCCTTTTGCATACTTCCATGTGACAACTAACATCATCTGACAAGTTTCTTCAGTCATTGCCTTAGAGAACATAGCAAAGTCTGATGAACATTATAATTTGCTTTACTACTTGCACTGTAAATTAGCCAGCATGTTTATTTTAATTGATATTTCCTGTCTTGGGAAAATGAGCAACCAGATAACAAATTGATAATTTATTCTGAAGAAGAATTCATAAATTCTAGGCTAAATATATGTCATTTTTAAAGATGTTATGCAAGAATTACTATTTCACTTTCATGTTAATGAAAAAGTAATTACTATTACTTTTTCATTAACATTATATATTTAATAATGTTAATAACTACATATATATTTTAGTGAACCATACTAACTATACAATTTAATAATATGATTGCTAATTTTGCATTCATTACAATATATTACTTCAAATAATTGGATATTTACAAATATGCAGACAGGCTGCCAGGACAGCACATGCGGTTTTGTCTGTGATATACAGGAATTTTGCTAGCAGAAGGTGATTATTCCATTGTTATAGGGCAACGTCAGGCCACATCTTGAGTGCATACAGGTCTAGAGACCTCATTCTAGGAAGGCTGTAGAGCTGTTGTAGCAGGTACAGAGAAGGTCAGAAGTACAGAGAAGACTGGCAAAGTAAACAAAGGGGGTGCTCTTACCAAGAAAGGCTCAGTTTTGTGAATTGCAGCATCTGGAGATAATCTGATTGAAGCATTTAAGACTTTGAATGGATTGAGAGCAAGCTCAGTGCTGGTGGGATTCTTCCTCTTGTTCAGACATAAGGGACATAAATTCAAACTGAGGAAGTTTGCTTTTAGCCAATGGGAACAAACTTCCATCTGATGTCATTGTGGAAGTGGATAGCCTGATTAAATTCAAGGAAGAACTAAATGATAGGTGAAATGGGAAGTGTTTTTTTTTTTTTTTTTTATTTTTGGCTGATATTTTATAAGCTTGCTTTCTTATATCATTTGCCACTACTAATACTAATATCGCATGCAACTTTTTCTACCAGTATTAAAATATGTAAAACCAAACTATTTTTGTTAGTACTGATTCTCCATTAAGAATTACAAAAAAAAAAAAAAAAAAAAAAAATCAGTAATAAATTTATGGTTGTCTCCATTTTAGGAATGCTAATGTGATGTCTTCAACTGTAGCTGATAACTGATTTGGGTATATTTGTAAATAATTCACGATATTCTGATCATACAGCTACTTAGGTGATTTATGTCACTCATACTAGGATATAACACTATATGTTTTAGAGTTGGGCATTATTTGAATAAAATTTTGAGTACAAATTAGAATAAAAAATTATTCCTTATTTAATTATTCATTATTTTTATCTGAACTTCGAATCACTAATTGTACATCATTTCTTATCACTCACTGCCATAATACCATGTAATACATGACACTTACTACATTTTTAAACTAAGTTTTCAGTTAATTGTTTATTCATGTATTACAGAGAATGTAGAATATTTTTTTTTCTTCATTGACTATTTTATTTATAACAAGTCAGGAATTAGTTAACTTCAAAAATATCCAGAAATAAATAAAAAAAAAAAAAAAAAAAATTTCTTGCTAAGTACAATACACCATTAATATCTTTTGATGCTATTGAAAGACCTTTGCCATCATGACTAATCTACCAAAACCACTTAAAAATATTAATAAAATTTTTGAGAAAAGGGTTGTGCTGAAGGCAAATTCACAGAATATGGGTTACACACAGCAACATACTTGTATTATTTGTGTACCTAAAAAAAAAAAGGAGAGGATGACATCAGTCAAGGAGGTTGGCCATCAGAAAGATGATTGGAGGTTTACAAAACACAAAAAAATTGCATTTCCTCAAATTACAATTTTCACACTTGGTTAAAAATTATGAATAATTCTGTACTGAAAATAAAACTACAATCATAAGTTACAAATAAAAAATTTATTATTCTCAGCAGAATAAGACTAATTTTGAATAACAAAATTATTTTTATTTACAATTAGAGTAACCATTTTTCATTCTTATTTCTTATTTAGAATAAATTTGGTCTAACATGTAATACCATCAACAAAAACACTAATATTCTTATTTAGATAAAATTAATTAACTAAACTATTAAATCATTTTTGAATTGCACATAGTGGTGGATTTACAAAATGGCTTATATTTTTCAAATTCTCTGTTAGTATAGTGGTCCCACAGCATGGTAGTTAAAGCATTCTTTAAATATTAAATTCATTTCCTAACATTTAACTATCTTTATTGCAAATGACAAAGCATTATAACCAGGCTAAGAACAAAAATAAATATAAATGATCTATAATGTAGAGATTTTAATATTGTATTAGTAGTGGCATATTAGTATTAATAGTGGAAACAAAGCTTTTATGGCATCAACCAAAAAACAAAACCTTCTTACATAACCCGTCTATCCCCTCCAGTAGTTCTTCCTTTAATTCATTCAAACTATCCACTTCCACAACAACAGATGGAAATTTTAACAATCAACCACCAGCTGGCTAAAGGCAAACTTCAGCACACCTAGCCTATAACCATCCTTCCTCAATTTGAATTTATGCCCTTTATATGTGTAGTCTGAGCAAGAGGAAGAATGCCATCAGCATTGAGCTTGCTCAATCCATTCAAAGCCTTAAACACCTCAATCAGATCACCTCGCAGGTGCTTAGTCTCCAGATGCTGCAATTTGCAGAACTGAAGCTGTTCTTGGTAAGAGCACCCTTTTGTTCCCCTCACCAATCTCATTGCCTTTTAACAGATTCATGTCTTTCCTAAAATGAGGCCTCCACACTTATATAGATGCAACCGAACCATTGCCTTGTACAGTGGGATAATTACCTCCTTATCCTTGCTAGCAAAGTTCCTGTATATCATTGACAAAACTCTATGAGCTGTCCTGGAAGCCTGTCTGCACTGCCCAAAGAACTTCATATCTGACTGATTGATATAATATTGGTTTTAATTTTTTTCTGTGTGCAATTTTCATATGATTATTACATCAAGAATACTGGGCTAAAATAAAAAAAGTTAGAGGAGATTTTATTTAATACTCTGTTGTATTTGCAAATCTATAAGCCTACAAAACTTCCTTTTAAACTTAAAGTGAACTGAATTTATTTTATATTAGTAACTGTTTATTATTCTGTTTAATACATAAATGTTATATTATGCAAATTAAAATGCATTAATATCTGACTGGCATCTTCATTGCCTGTAGGCAGTAAGAAACAAAAAGAGGAATAAATTTCCTTATTAGATTTTTGGAAATAGAGTCCTTCAAATACACATTATGTAATACATGTACCAAGCTTTATAAACATACTCTAACCAGATGAACATTTCCAAACTATATTGTTTTTGGCAAGCAATCAGTAAAAAATTTTGGTGATCTTATCAATAATTTGTCATATAATGAAACAAGAAATTGATACAAAAAGATTACATAAAATGTTTGTATATATGTTTTCCTTACCGATTTGCTTCACTCAAAAAATACTAAGTGGTAATCTCTGGTTAAGAATATATAAAACTGAAAAACGTTCACAGAAATGAAAACTTTTTTACATCATTAGGTAACATTACTACGTAAGTTCACTTTCTCGTAGTATTTATACAACAGAGGGATTTTAGGTTTTAATTATAACACTTCTTATAATCACCAATAAAAGTTTACATTTTGTAACTCCTGAAATGTAATCTTACTTTTCATTTTTTTGTATAGAAAACAGTTTTAGTTGTATCTGAATCTGAAGAATTACAACATTCTTAAAATAAATTAAACAGCAGTAACTGCACTAGTTGCTGTATTTTTACATGTTGTATGCACATTGCTATTTTACAGAGACAAGAGCTAATTCAATAGTGTGATTCAACATCATAGAAATAGGTTCTTAATGACAATGAGTATCACGGATGAAAAAGGCATACAAATGATGGATGTGCTTTAAAAAAATTTAAACACTCACTCATGTACACACACATGTATGCTTGCACACATACACACAATGATGGACATATGGAGAAAGATAAAATAGCTGCCACAGTTGAAGTGCTCAGGCAATATCATACTGCAAGAGCAAAGAGTCAGCCCATATGCAATTTTTTTGGGCTCCTTTTGTGGGCTTGAGTCAAAAACATGTCTTTCATTATTATATTAAATTCACAAGGAATTCTTCAAATGACAAGCACCCAGGATATGCTAACTAAATGTATGGAATAGTATTACTCAAACCTTTTAAAAATCAAAAATTTTAACTGTTAGAATAAAAAAGAAAGTACATGTACAATATGTAAATTTCAATTTTATAAGAATAAAAGTGGAGTTTTAGGTCATTTATAGTAATGTAAAGTATTAAAATAGCCAATTGCTCTAAATGTATATTTTATATCATATCACACACCAGTAAACTGCTGTGTAATATTTACCACATTTCCATGTATAATTTATCAAAGAGTATATCATTTTGTAATATAAGCAAAAGAATCATATTAAGGAATTTGACAGTAGTTAAGGTTCCCTGTTAAAGGTAAAATTCCTCTTGCTTAAAGAAACAATGGGCTAAAAATTTTTTAATAAAAATCAGTGTGCCATTTAGTCTCTTTCTAACATAAAAAGACCCTCCCCAAGAGCCACAATGATCATAAAGGTTGAAAATATCAAATAAGCCCCGAATTGAAACAATATTTTTATGAAACTGTAACACAAATTTTTAGTTATTCACTGATTTATATTAAGTAAGTCTATATACTTATGCAAGAAAACTGGTTGATTAAATTTTACACAAATTTTTTTAATGAGCTAAGCTCAGTTAAGTTTGGCATAAAAATTCATGCCTTGAGTGCTATCAACTGAAGTGATTAATATTTACATTAAACAGAAAAAAATTTAAAAAGATTAAGCACTTTCAGATGGAATTTAATCCACTGTACTGTTTAAAATGAATAAACAGTCATTTTCTACAAACATCACCACTAACCAGCAATTCAGCAAATACCCCTCTATAAAGTTGCTGAGTTTTATAAAATTTATATAGAGTTCACTCCAAATTTTATTAAAATCTGGAATTTTTACATACCAGTTGATACTGCATTCTTAAAATTTTCTTTTAAAATATATCTTTTATCAAGAGTACTTATACTGTATAAAGTTAAGAATTTTGAAAGTTTTACAATTCTATTCATGTTTTAATAATATAGTATACATTCCAAAAGTATTTTCAGCATTTAAATAATGCATTTTACTAAGAGAGTGAGAAAGAATTTTCTTCAGTACTAAAATTATTATTTTGTGCTATATCAAATTCTTTGTTAAGTCATAATGAGTTGATGTAAATATTTGAAAATATTTTTCATTAATAATATTTTGCAAAGTTATTATTCAACCTGCTTAAGCTTTATCAAGTGTGATATTAGCAAATTTATTTAAGTTAAAACAATGAGTACAAAGGTGGATAACATTTAAAAAAAATTTTTTTTTATTTTTTTTCATTATTCTCCTAAATTCTGTAAAACCACTGCATTTAAAAAGTATTTTATATATGGAAAGCTTTAAATGTGAAGTTATTATGCACACTATTCATAGGAGGGAGAGGGAGAAACATTATATAAAGCCCATTTTATGAACAATATACATACCTAACAAGTAATTCACAAATCAGGAGTAATTTTTTTCTATATATATGCATTGATACAATAAGAGAATGTGTGCCAAAAACTCTTTTTTTTTTTGTTTTTATAATGTTATTTTTATGCATTACTCATTTAATGCACGTACTACTTAATATTTAAAGTGTAGTATATGTATTCAGTGGCCATTGAAACATGACCCCTCTCTCTAATTGCCACATTCATGGTGGAAAATGAATAATTTCAAAGTATTAAAAAACTAGTTGAGCCATTGCTGGAAGTATTCACTACATCTAATTGTTTGTGAAGTGATAACTATTACAAGCATGAAAAAAATTCCTCGATTGTTGGACTTGAAAAGAGGAATAAGTGTTGGCACGGCTCTGAAACAGTATATTTAGTGGGCTGTCAAAGAGCTGTCACTCTGAATTATATATTAAAAAAAAAATTATATACAGGCTGGCAAAATGAGAGCAAGGCAACCAGCAGTCAGTGGGATGGAAAATGGATGTATGGGGTGGTATGCTTGGTATATCCCAATAGACTAGTGGCAGTGAAGATGCACACCTTGGAATACAATGCTGGGATAGCCAGATCCATTTCCTGTAGGATAATGCAATATACCCTCCACATCACTGAAAAGTGCAACTTGCAATTTCACTGTTAAGGAACATTGTAACTGGTCAGTTAATGATTGGAAAAGGCATGATGGTCTGATGAATCATATTTCCTTTTGCATCAGTGTTGTAAAAATACTACATGTGGTGAAAAAATTTTGATGTAGTAGACCTGACATGAAAGTTGGTGTCATGGTTAGGGTAACTATTTTCTGATTGTTTTTGGGTCCTCTGATACAAGTGCAACGTATCACAGAGGTGGGCTAGCTCTGTCATAAGAAAAAAAAAAAAAAGGATATTCTGAAAGAATTAATATTTATTTCTATTACATTGCTGTGGATCAAGTGCACTCATCAGTGTTTCTCTCATTCCACAACTGCAACAATATCATTCAACAAGATAATGATATGGCAGTAGGCCCAACATGTCTAGATATGGTTTGTTGAAATATTTGGAGCATTTCATCCTCTTCCCTTGGTTGGCCAGCATTCCCAGAGCTCAATACCCAATGAGCATATGGTGGATGAAGTCAATTAGGCTATACAGGCAGCAGTACAATGGGCCATATCTTTGAATGTGTTTCATAATCTCAACATATTATTAGGAAGGTGGTAATATTTCAACAACCACTGAAAATATATTACATTAAAAAATAATACAATACAGTATTATGTCATGCAATGAGAACTAAGCAATACAACTATCAACAAAGTTTCATTCTAAAATCCGCTAGCTTTCATAATCAAGAAATGAACTAGCTGCATTTCAGATTTTGTGCTGTTTTCTTTATTTACTGAAATTGCCCTTATAATAGTGATATACTCTATGATAAAATAAAAGTACTGTACTATACAATAAATATTAGGTAAGAATTTTCTATAAAAACCTAACAATACAATTTTATAAAAAAAAAACTGTATTGTATAAGCATTAAGACTATATGTTAAATATGCAAATGTAAAAAATATTTCTTTCTTATCTGCCTTAATTTCAAAAGCTAACATTTTGAGGAGTTGCTAAATATAGCAAAACGTAAGTTCAAGATTAGGGTTAAATTGAATTTATGATGCCAAAAATTCATAAACTGCGAGATTATGCAATTATATTCACATTATATAAATAAATAACATAAATTCATTTCACTTATTTAAACAGTTTGAAAAACTTTTGAAGAAAAAAAAAATGGGTATTCTGAAAGAATTAATATTTATTTCTACATATGCTTCAATTGTTAGTCAGGCTCAGATGTTTGAAATAGCTTTATAACTTAAAAAATAGAAGTTCTAGCTATGAAGGAAAATATGAATTAAAAGATAAATTATATATACACACACATATACCACATAACACTGCTTCAAAAATTTTTTTTGGAAATAAAAGTTAAATGGATAAAATTTGAATGATATGTTTTTTTCTCTATTCTGGATTTCGATACAATTTAATATATTCCAGATGTATCTAAACTTCACATTTCCCTGTATAGCAAAATTATACATTTATCTGGCAGTGTCTGTTTAACTTATAAAATAAACCAATTCTAAGAATTAAATGAATAATAGTGCCAATAAAAATAAAATGTACATATAATATTAAGTACAAATTTTAGATGAAAAAAGACTTTTGAACATGATTTCATAAGGCTGGCTGTATTCTCAAAATATCAAAGTTTAATGTATGACAGCTCTGAATTACAAGACGGTTCTTCCATTATATAAAGAATAAACAAAAATACATGTATTGCTTTTTTGGCCAAATGCTCTGTGAAATGTTTTCACATTACAGCAAAACAGCTGAGAAATATTTTTTCCTGAGTGTATTTAATAAATATGTAACAGGAGGCGGATTTAAGTCTCACACTTAAATAAAAAAAATAATAATAATAACATAGATACTAAAGTATGAAAATGTACAGAAAAATACTACCTAAATACTTTCAAATGAAATATTGTAAAGTGGATACAAATTCTAAATACAGTAAAAAAAAAAAATAAATAAATAAAATATAAGTGTATAAAAATGATTTAAATATAATTACATAACTTGAGAACAAAAATGTCTATAAATTAAGATTTGTGTATATCTTGTATATTGAGACTAAACAAAACCTTACTGTTTATCACAATAAAATAACACACGGCTGTTTTTTTTTTCATTTTTTGATCAACAAGCACTAGAAAAATTAATCTGCTCCATTTGGAACATGAGGAACTACCTGACATTTTCTCTCCAACACAATGAGCAACAATCTTAAGGTAAAGCTTTTTTTTTTTTTTTTGCTACATAAAAAAATAAAACCCCAATAGTGTCATAAGACTACAAATGAATGACTGACTGATCAATGCAGACCAAATTCATCACCATGGCTCTTCCAGAGGCACAACAGAATCTGACTAGTTACAATAAACTTACATTTCTTTCTTTTTCTCTCTTTTTTTTTTTTTTAAACTTTATATTCTGGAAATTTTTTCTTTGCTTTTCGCTTGGCCCCAGGTGGTGGCTGAGAACCAGGCACGGTGCCGGTAACTGGCGGTTGCAATGGAGGTGGTGTTTGATGAGGAACACCTGTTGGCAGCAGCACTCTTTCTCCTCTTGAAGTAACAACAGACTGAGGAGGATAAAAGGGCTTTCCATCATAAGTATTGTATGATTCTTCTGATGGTGGACTAGGAAAGTATTCACAGGAGTCTCTTTTCATTGTTTTTTCCTCCTGCTGTTTGGTATTCAAGTTCCTTTCATAGGTATAATCTGGTTTCACAGTCACAGGGAGGGCCTCTTCACTAGCACTTCGCACAAATTGATGTGAATAGTCACTACCTTCATCTCCATCTTCACTCCCTTCTTCTTCATAATCCTCCTCCTCTTCTGCTTCTGGAGGTAGTCCCCTAGGAAAATGGCTAGAGACTGTAGGCAAATGTCCAGGTGAAGCCTCAGTCCCAGGTCTTGCCCTCCTCCTTCCAAGTAAATAATGTAAACCAGGTTCTAACTGACTTTCAGTACCACTTGAACTATCAGGCCTTTCCAGTCTATAGTGATGATCAGCTTCTGGTTCACTAAGTCTAACATCATCTGATCCAGCTGGAGAAATGTGAGGTCCTGGTTGATGTTCAAGCTGCCGCAAAAGATCTTCCAGGTTTCTGATTCTTATTGGCCCACATGGTAGGACAGTTTCTTCTGCTTCATCACCACTAGTTGCTGTTAACTGTTCAGTACTACCTTTAAGAATTCCAATACCACCATAGTCTGATAAGCTTTCACCAAATGTTTTTTTAGCATCCTGAGGACTAATTTGAGCTTCTAGTGGCCGATGGGAAGAGGCAGTATGGAGGGCTTCAAGAATCTCTTCATGGTACCCATTAAGACTTTTCAATGTTCGTTCAACTTCTGTTAGTGCATCACTATTTCGATCTAAATTATTGTCAGACTGACTTGTAACATCTTGATTGTCAGATTGAGAGGCCTCATCACTCCACTTTTCTTTTTCAGAACGATGAGGAGGATACTTCAGTATGCCCTTTTCTGGAAGTTTAGAAAGGTTATTCGGAGACAGCTCGATAAATGCCGAAGTCTCATCTATCAGTTCTTGCTCTTCTCCCTCTGAATTTGAAGTATCCTTCAGGTGTAGTACTTGCTGTCGTTTCAGCTCTTGCAATTTATCTTCCCTGCAAAATAAGACTATCGGTAAGTTCTTTTATTTTAAAACATATGTAAACTATACCTTCAAATCATGACGGAAAATGTAAAAATTCTAAGAAAAGGTTTTAATATGAAAGAAAGCCAACAAGAGAACCATGACAAAAAATTCAGGAAACTTATCGGACATACTGGTTCCCTGCTTCTGCAGTTTCTCCCTGCATTCTTGGTAAACAGATGGTGTGCGTGTTATTAGTAGTGGCAGTTGAAGTTGATAATGATGTATTGATTAGATTTTCTCATTATTAATTAAAAGCAGATTATTGGAGTTCATGAGTGCTTTTGCAGCTGAAATTTACTTACGGGTACACCCTCCAGACTGCCTCAGTCTTAGGATGTTTATCCTCTCTTCCCGCTGTTTTAAAATAGGAAAACAACTTCTACAGACGGTGTGTGTAATTGGTAGTGTCAGTAGAAGTTGTTTCCTATTTTAAAACAGCAGGAAGGGGGGAGGATAAACACCCTAAGACTGAGGCAGTCTGGAGGGTGTACCCACAAGTAAATTTCAGCCATGAAAACACTCATGAATTCCAATAATCTGCTTTTAATAATGAGAAAAAAACTAATCAATACATCGTTATCGACTTCTACTGCCACTACCAATAACACACACTATCTGTTTGCTAAGAGTGCAGGGAGAAACTGCAGTAGCGCGAAACTAGTTTGTCTGGTAAGTTTCCCGATGTTTGCCGTGGTTCTCGCATTGGCTTTCTTTACCTTAGCCAATGATGCTATCAAAATATCCTACTTGTACCTCTACACAAAATACAGTAATCCCTCATTTTATGGACAGGTTAAATTTTCTGAAATCTTTACATATATGAAAATTCCATAAAACAAAATCAATCTCCCCATAAGTTGCCCCATTATATAAAGATACATTTCCATTTATATGGAACAAATTTTGCTTTTCATATGAAAGAAATACCTATTACTATGCAATGTATAAAACTTCACTGGAACAGCATTTTATATAATTAATTAATAATTTTAATTATTATACATTTAAATCAATTTGTGTTCTCCCATCTTATGAGCTGTTGTTTGGGCTAGATGTGGGATCCCTGACACTACCAGCTATACTCTTAATTTCTGAAAAAAACGAGATTAGCAAAGTCTATTTTTTTTTTTTAAGTTCACTGTATACAGCTTGCAGCAAAGAAGTGCATTTTCCATTTGCCCAGAGATTTTAAGGCTTCTGTCTTGGCAAAGATCATTATCAGAAAATATTTCCATAGCCTCATGTGCAATAGTGATGATATGTTGAATTTGTTGAAGATTTGGTAATGGTGGAGAGAACTCCCCAAAATCATATAGATGCTCCAGCTGTAACTTTTTCCACTCCATTCATAGTGGACGCCTTCACTTTATTTCATGACTTGGCAGTACTGTTGGGAACATTCATTATGTTGAACTGTTTGCAAAATTATTTTATTGTTGATGTATTTGGTGGCATTCAGGTGAAGTTTATGGCTAGGTCCATTATCGATGATGAGCCGTCAGAAATGTCATGCTCAGCACTGAACATTTTCACAGATATAATTCACCAGTGGGTCTTCAATCATCCCTTGCTCTTTCAGCACCAGATAGTAGGAAGTTTTCACTGTTCATATCCCTTGATAGCCTGTGGGTTTCTAAATGATAAATAAGAACGGGCTTCAGCTTATGGTCATCTGTGGTACTTTCTCTAACCATAAGGCAGTCTGTTGAAGCTTTAAAACCTGGTGTTGATTTTTCTGTTTTTTCAACCAATGTTCTGGCTAGTATTCTTTTTCCAAAAGAAACCAGCTTTTCCACATTGTATACTTGCTTTTCACTGTAACCACCAATTTCTACAATTTCCTTGAACTCATTCAGTTAAATCTGTGCTGCTGGGCATCTCCAGTGGCTGTTTCTCCCATTGTCTTTATACGAGGGTAATTCAAAAAATAAGTTACACTTGGCCATTGTAGCCCAAGAGACATTTATTGAGGTATGTGACACTGCAATAGAAAGCACATACCTTGCACTACTTTTCCACATAGTCACCGAGTTGGTGTAAACACTTCTCGGAACGTGTGACTAAATGTTCAATTCTCTGATAATAGAAATCCACTCCTTGGTCATTCAGCCACCGTTGAACTGCTGTTTGCACCTGCTCACTGTTTGCAAATCATTGTCCCCCTAGATGTTCTTTCAGCCGAAGATGTGATAGTCACAAGGCGAAAGATCGAGACTGTACGGCGGATGTTGCCATACCTCCCATCCAAAACTTTGGAGCAGGTGTCATGCTGTGGGTGCATTGTGTGGTGTGGCAGTGTCCTGAATGAGAGCAACACCTTTGCTTAACTTTCCAGGCCTCTTGTTTTTCGTGGCTGTTCACAAAGACCGTAATGTTTGGCAGTATGAGGCAGAATTAATTGTTGTGCCTTTGGTCATAAATTCCATGTAAACAACTCTTTCACAGTCGAAAAACACAGTAGCCATGACCTTTCCTGCTGATGGTGCAACTTTGAATTTCTTCCACACAGGCGATGTTGTGTATCTCCATTCCATAGACGCTCTCTTTGTTTCTGGGGTGAAATGGTGCACCCACGTTTCATTGCCAGTGATGATGCGGCGTAAGAAGTCATGGCCTTCCACAGAATAGCATTGAAGGAAGGCTAGAGAAGACAAAAAACGTTGACCTTTGTGTTCGTCTGTCAGTGAACGAGGAACCCATTGTGCACATAATTTGCAATAGTCAAGGTGTTCACGGATGATGGAATGAACACCTGCCTATCAAAATATCCAACTACTTTGCCATTTCTGCGACTGTCGGTCTTCGATTATTGCGAATCATTTCATCAATCTGCAGTGGTCGACGTTGATGGCCTTCCTTTTCAATCGGCATCCGTCAATTCTGTGCAACCACTTTCAAACTGCTGGCACAACTTCACTATGGTTGGACACAACATTGCATTTTCTACCTCTACTCTGCCAGATAGTGGCATTGTTGTGAGAAAGAAAATTCACTGCCATCCCAACTAAAAATAATTTATGGTAGCAAAACGGAGCACTTTTATTCTCCCTAACAAAGAGGAAAGAATGAAGGATATGATGTACAATGCTATATGGTATTACATGTTTTTGCTCGTCCTTACAACTGCTTGTGGTGGTACTGTGTACTGAATATTTTTTGCACATGCATATGCAAAATTATCAGAAAATGTTCATAACAGTGAATTTATGCCCATGCAACAAATTGTGTTCTTGTATTAGTCCAGTCTACACTGAAAAATAATGTGAAAAAAGTGTCCGAAAAATGAGGAATTACAGTATAGTATGATTATTTTTAATGAATGGTTACATGTATCACAAAACAGTGTTCGGCAATCGAAAAATAAAAGTTTCAAAGGGTAAAATATTTTTTTTCCATCACCTTTATCAATAGCCAACAATTAACTCTTTAGCCAGAAGTTATAATATTCATATAACTTGCAAGATATTCCTATTGTAGTTGGCTGCAGTCAAGTCTTTCCAAAGTCTTGCCCTGAGTCTTTCCCAGTATCATCATTATGAATACTAATGATACTGTATTAATATTATAATCCTAGCCACAAGGGACTTTTTTTTTTTTGCAGAATAGATATTTGAAACAGATATTCCCAAAGAGATATACATTATATGGAGTCAAAAGCTGCAGGTTAACAGAAAGTAGAAAAAGAGCCACATTTTATTAAATTAAATGTCTCTCACATGTAAAGTATATGACCAAAAGTTTTGAATATGCACAGATTGTTGCAAAAGAGCTTTTAATTCAAAAACCTGATACATAGCAGGGCTACCTTAGCTTGTATATTAACCCAGTAATAATAACTTCCTATCAACATTTGGTAAGTGTTAACCACAATTTGTCTCTATTTCTACAGCAAAGATGTTGCTAGAGATGGTTTGAAAGAAGGCAGTTTTATCATTGTTGTCAAACTAGTCCCGTATGATCCTTACTGCATAAGTATTGTGCTAAAAGTGATAGGGCCTGTTTCCACAGTACTGCTGTAGGCATATAATTTTCCAGAATGTCGAAGGAATTTGTGGTTTCAGGCAGTAATACTTCAACATCAGAGGTAAAGAGAATGGTTTTTGTAAAGGTTACTACAGTCATCTCAGACTGTATTTAAATTCTATAAAGTGGAACCAACTGATGATGTTACCAACCCAACAGCAAATTCTAAATGGGAAGCATTCTAGGAATTAATCTTGGAAGGTTCTGTTGCATATTAGCATTAACATTAGTAGAGGAATATGATGCAAGAAAGAAAGCTTATGCAGCATCAACAAAAAAAAAAAAAAAAGTTCCCATTTCACCCCTCCACTCATTCCAAATGCCTGTCCAGCTCAGCCTTAAATTTATTTTTATTTTTTTTATTTTTTTTTTTTATGTGAACCCCAAACACGAGAGGTATTAGAACCTATAGTACTTAGTACCGTGCTTGGGTTGGAGGTTGAGAAGACGAAAGAAGATATTTGTTGACATTGGACTTGAACTTCTGTAGATTGTAATTTTCAGGAAATACGTATGAAGGAAGGTTGTTCCAGAAAACGGCAGTTGAATGAATAAATGAGGAAGATGAAAAGTTGGTTCTGTGGGTTTGAAGTTGAACAGTAATTGGATGTTGGCTGGTGGCGGCACGTGTTCGGACTGTTTTGAAAGAGAGAGCGGGGATTATAGAAGCCAATTCAGAAGAACAGTGCCCATGGAAATATCTGTAGAAGAGGCATGCAGCAGAAACAGTACGTCTATGAGAAAGCGAGTGGAGAGACTCTGTTAAAGATGAATCATTAATTAACCTAACTGCCCTCTTCTGAATGGAATCAAGAAGCCTGAGAGAGGTTTTGGGGGCACCACCCCAGATGTGGGAACAATATTCCATGGCAGGGCGGATTTGCGATTTATACAGAGTGAGCAGCTGTTTGGAAGAAAAGTAATGCCGAGAGCGAAAGAGAAAACCAAGTTTTTTAGATGCAGAGGAAGCAATATTTGTAATGTGCTTGTGCCAAGAGAGATTAGAAGTCAGGGTAATTCCCAAAAGAGATATATCCTTTTGCCTAGAAATTGGAGTGTCACTAAAGATAAGCATAGGAGCAGAAGAATCCTTTTTGCGAGATATAAGACAAGACTGAGTTTTAGAAGGGTTGAAATCAACTAAGTTGTCTTTGCCCCACTGGAGAATTACCTGAAGATCGGCATTTAAGGAATTGGTAGCAGATTTTCGAGAAGTTGAAGCTGATTGAGCAGGAGGTTTCTCAAAATGGAAAGTTGAATGCAATGTGCTATAATCGGCAAAACTATGGATAGGATTTCCAGTCAATGGAAGAAGGTCATTGATATACAAGAGGAAAAGAGTGGGGGAAAGAACTGAACCTTGGGGGACACCGGCATTAGTGGAGAAGTTAGAAGACAGAGAGCCATCTACCATCACCCTCAGTGAGCGATCAGAGAGAAAACTGGATAACCAATTACTAAAAACAGTTGGCAAACCATAAGATGGAAGCTTGTTTAGAAGACCTTTATGCCAAACACGATCGAAAGCCTTTGAGATGTCAAGAGCAACTACTTGGGTTTCACCGAACCTTTCCATTGAAGTAGTCCATAAATGGGTAACATAAGCCAGAATATCACCAGTGGATCGACACTGACGGAATCCATACTGGCGATCGTTGATCAGACGGAAGGTTTCTAGGTAGTTTAAGAGATGGCGGTTAATTGATTTCTCCATTACTTTAGAAAGAGTAGAAGTAATTGCAATGGGACGATAATTGGATGGGAGGGATTTGTCACCCTTTTTAGGAACTGGCTGGATATGAGCAAATTTCCAAGCAGAAGGAAAAACACCTTTGGAATAAGAAAGTGAAAAAAGGCGGCAAAGAATAGGAGTAAGTTCAGGAGCACAGATTTTGAGAACAAGTGGAGAAATACCATCAGGACCTGGAGCTTTCTTAGCATCAAGATTCATCAAAATCCTTCTGATATCCTTTTGACGGAAGACCACAGGAGGCATTGAATGGACCGTGTTGGGAATGCTGGGAGGTGTTTTACCAAGATCATTAATACATGAGCTGGAAGAAAAATGGGATGCTAGCAGGTCAGCTTTATCCTTGGCTGAAGTGACAACAGAACCATCTGGTTTGGACAGAGGTGGGAGCAGAGATGGGCAAAAGTTGCGGCCAATAGCTTTGGCAAGAGACCAGAATGCTCGGCTACCATTAGGGCAAGAAGCAAGTTTTCTACTCTTAGCCTGTTCAAACTCTAGTTTGGACTGATTAATAACTGCTTTACAATTGTTGCGAGCTTTGGTGTAGGCAGAAAATGAAACTGAAGAATTAGAAACAAGCCAATTACGATATGCAACATTCTTCTCTTGAACAGCCTTAGCACATTTATTGGAAAACCAAGGTTTAGCTAAAGGACGAGATTTTAAAGTGGAGTGTGGGATAAAGGATTCCATTCCTGCAAGAATAATTTCACTGATACGATCTGAGCAAACGTTGACATCAGGAGTTTTGAAACAGTAATCCGACCAAGGAAAAGAAGAAAAGAAGTCTCGCAGGTCATCCCATTTTGCATTCTTGTAATGCCAAACAACATGAGGTTGGGAATAGCCATGAGATAAAGGTTCCATTGGAGAAGAGACAATCACCAAGTTGTGGTCTGAAGTGCCTAAAGGACCTCTCACTTCGACCGTGTACTTAGAAGGGTTGTTTGTGAGAAAAAGATCAAGCGTATTGGCTGTATGATTCGGATTGTCCGGTATTCTTGTAGGTAAATGAACAATCTGTGCTAGGTCATTAGTAATTGCAAAAGCCTCAGCATCTCGACCTGCTGGGTCGGTGTGACTAGAAAACGGAAGCCAGCTGGAGTTGTGAACATTAAAATCACCAAGGAAAATTACCTCACTGTTAGGAAAGTTGGACTGGAGAAAGTCAAGTTGCAACGAGAGGAAGTCAAAGAGCTCCAAGTGATTAGTGGAGTTTGGGGAACGGTAGAGACAACAGATGAATTTGACACAATGAGGTAGAGAGATTTTAAGCCAGAGAAGATCAAAGAGAGGAGATTCCAAATTGCCAAGTCTCTGACAGGGAATATCAGAACGGACATATGCACAAGTACCACCTTTGAGGCGAAAGGAATCATACAGCGAATAATTTGGGCATCTGAGATGAGCAGTAGTTGAATCAACCGATAACTGAGATTCTGTCAGAAAAAGTACATGGGGTTTGGCAGACTGCAAGTGGAAATGGACATCATTGAGATTAGAATTGAGACCACGTATATTTGTGAAATGAATTAGGAAATCCTTGGGAGGTTTAGATCTTTTCGCAGATAAGCTTGTTCTATTAGTTTGGCAATTCATGGTGTATTCAATAGTAAGAAAAATTGGGTGGGACATGCTGTATGAAGTAATGAAATTTTTGGATATGGCGTACATGTGGTAAGAATATACCCAGATCCTTGACATAACGTGGCCTCGACAATGCTCCCCGCATACACACTACTCGGACTCCCTCCAGTCACTATCTGGCAGAGTAGAGGTAGCAAGATTATACACTAGCTGATCCGGAAGCCTCCTAGAGAGTTACCAATAGGTTCGGTCCGGTGTACTAACTAGCGGCCGGCCTGCGAAAACCGTTTTAGAGCTGTACCCTCGAAATGTAAGGAATATTGGATCTCGCCACGACGTTCATCATAACCTCAAAAGTCATCAATCATAGTGCATGATGGAAGAGATAGGGAAGGGTTGACCGGAACTTAGCTCTAGAGACTAAACATGGGTTCCACCACTTCAAGCCTCCAATAAGCAAAGTGGTGGTATTTCACCGGTTGATGAGAGTCATCTACCACCTAGTACTGCCTGGTAACATAGAGGGGCGGCATTCCTCCATGTGGTGTGGGCGCCACACCTCGACCCCTGCTTACGTTGGTTCACACCTGGGTGGTCACCCACCATGTGCTTATGCATGGAGGTTATATCCAGGATTACTAACAGTCCCACCATCGTGAAGGTGCAAGCAGAGGATTTGGCTGTCACAGACCGTCCAGATTTCACCAAAATTGGGTCCACTTGACTTGAGTGTCACCCGAATATCAGTTGCATCAGCGTTTTAGACTCCCAGGTAGCAAGTACAGCTTGTCTGGCATATCTGAGAGAATGTCTGTGACAACCTTAAGCTATTAGCTTCCACAACAAAAGATGGAAGCCTGTTCCACCAATCAACTACCCGCTGGCTAAAGGTAAAATTCTGCACATCTATTCTACAACTATATTTACTCAATTTGAAACTGTGTCCCCTCAGATTCTTAGTCTGAGCAAGAGGAAGAATCCCATCAGCATTCAGCTTGCTCAACCCGTTCAAGGCCTTATACACCTCAATTAGATCACCTAGCAATTGCTTACTCTCAAGGTGCTGCAATTTTCAGAACTTAAACCTTTCTTGGTAAGAGCACCTCCCTTGTTCCCCTCACCAATCTTGTTGCCCTTCTTTGTACTCGTTCTAGCAACTCCACATCCTTCCTAAAATGAGGCCTACGGACCTGTACACAGTACTCTAGGTGCAGCCTGATCATTGCCTTGTATAACAGGATAATCACCTCCCTGTCCCTGCTAGCAAAATTCCTATATATCATTGACAAAACCCCACGACCTTCCCTGGCAGTCCGTCTGCAATACTCAGCAAACTTCATATTTGACTGCACAATTACCCCCAGGCCTTTATTATTATTATTATTATTATTATTATTATTAGCTATATGGTGCAAGGAAGCCTGAGGCTTATACTGCACCAGCCAAAAATAAAAAAAAATTCCCAAGTTACCCTGTGAGAGAGAGAGAGAGAAGTAGAAGGGAATCGCCAAGAAAGAGAAGAATGATGATATCCAGCTCAGGACCCTGGGTGTGCCAAGCCCATACTCACCAGGTGTGAGCCCCTGGGGTTGCTTTCCACTTCCCTGAGTGGAGTACAACAGAGTTGGTACGTTTCTCTTCGGTTATCACTACCCATATGCAGTACTTACTAATGATAATACTAATGATACTGTATTAATATTATAATCCTAGCCACAAGGGACTTTTTTTTTTTTGCAGAATAGATATTTGAAACAGATATTCCCAAAGAGATATACATTATATGGAGTCAAAAGCTGCAGGTTAACAGAAAATAGAAAAAGAGCCACATTTTATTTGAAAATGTGGCTCTTTTTCAAATTTGAAATCATTTGAAATAAAGACCAACTCCTAGATGTTCATTCTAGGAGTTGGTCTTTATTTCATTTATTAATTTAATACATACATGCAGAACATCACAAGTTTTTCACTTATGTTGTTTGCAACCAAAAGCTGCCTATGCAGAAAACAATGTCTGGTGCTAACATCAGAAATCATTTTTTTTTTTAAAATACTAAAATCCCTCTATATTTGTCAATGTTAAACTTCAGTTGCCACTTCTCAGCCCATTTTCCCAACTTATCTAGTTGGAGTAGCATACTGTCTTTACTGTCATTAACAACCCTGCCAACCTTTGTATCATCTGCAAACTTGGACATTAAACCTGATATACTTTCATCAATATCATTGATAAATATACAAAACAGCAATGGGCACAACACCAAACCCTGGGGAACTCCATTAACAACATTTGTCCATGAAGAGCAGTGTCCACTGATTACCACTCTCTGTCATCTCCCACTGAACCATCCCTTTGTCCATTGTAGCAATTTACCCTTAATGCCATACCTCTCCAAATTATACAGCAGTCTTCGATGTGCAACAGTGTCAAAAGCTTTCTTGAAATCCAAGTATATGATAGCAAAATTATTTTTGGCATTCAGTTCCATTGTGACCACATTATAGTATTCAATCAAACTGGTCAAACAAGACCTCCCTTTAACAAACCCATGCAGTCTTGTCTAGATGATCCTGCAATGCTCCTTTAACCAGTGATTCCATTACTTTCCCCGGAACACAAGTTAAACTCACAGGTCTGTAGCTACTTGTGTCATCTTTTGAACCCCCTTTGTGAATTGGTGATACAATTGTACACCTCCAGTCCATAGGGACTTCCCCTGAGTCCAAGGAAGCTCTCATAATTATGGCTAAGGGTTTGCTTACTTCCTTTGCTGCCTCCTTTAATATAACTGGATAGTCCTGTCCACCCCAGGTGCCTTCCTTATGTTTAACTTCAACAATTTCTTCTCCACTTTCCTCTCAGTTATTACAAAATCACTTAGCTCCCTGTTAGCATTTGATAAACTTCTGGCACTCCTCTCATTGAATGACTCCTCGTGTGTGAATATAGATGCAAAATACTCATTCAGTTTATCAGCTACCTGAGCATGATCATCAATAGTCACCCCAACTATGTTAAGGGATCCAATCTGATTCATCTGATCTCACCCTAGGGGCTCATATTTGGTGAGTATGGGCTTGGCACACCCAGGGTCCTGAGCTGGATATCATCATTCTTCTCTTTCTTGGTGAGTCCCTTCTCTCTCTCTCTCTCTCACAGGGTAACTCAGAAATTATTTTTTTGCCTGGTGCAGCAAAAGCTTCAGGCTTCCTTGCACCATATGGCTAATAATGATAATAATAATTGACCAAAGAGATGTTCATTCTAGGAGTTGGTCTTTATTTCATTTATTAATTTAATACATACATGCAGAACATCACAAGTTTTTCACTTATGTTGTTTGCAACCAAAAGCTGCCTATGCAGAAAACAATGTCTGGTGCTAACATCAGAAATCATTTTTTTTTAAAAATACTAAAATCCCTCTATATTTGCCAAACATTGCTGTTGCTCCAATAGTAGCAGCTGCTACAGCTACAATATTAGTAATAACAATATTGTTTTCCTGTAAGTATTTTACAAAGCACAAAAAAAAAAAAAAAAAAAAAAAAAAAAAATTTTCTCCTGTTGTACGTTATTTCAGCCCAAAAAAAAAAAAAAAAAAGAGCAATAAAATAACAGAAGAATTTCTTTTTGCTGAACAATTTTTAACTGTTGTTACAGTTGTTATTTGGTTTTTAGGAGCATTAGCAACTAAGGCCATATTGCTCCGGGATATGCGGTGGTCATTCCCTGACCTTTCCGCATCCTCCGTATTTGGTGGTGACGGGCTCGAACCCCGGTCTAATCAAGAAGCGTGTGCTACGCACTGCTGCTCCTTCCCACCTGGCTACGGAGTTCAGCAAAAAGAAATTCTTCTGTTATTGCCTTTTTTTTTGGGCTGCAATAACATACATAAGCCATAAGGATGCTTAAAGTTTTAAGTTCTAAATGCTGCTTCATTTAATTATACAGTAAATTCAGTTGTCTGCAAGAGGAAGTCTGGACAAGAGTCAAATATTGTCTGGGCAATAGGAATCATAAATTTAAAGACATATCCACAGTTTTTGGGATATCTTCAGCCATTTCATCAATACTATGTTGAAATATAGTATTGATGAAATGAGAATGCTCAGCAGAATGCTTTGTAATACTAAATCTGGATCCATTTTCATGACAGGGCTTATAATTTCTCATACTGATGGCAGTATCAGTTGCTCGCCAACTGTGTGTGGATACCCTTCTTTTGCAATTACGAGTGATATATACAAGAGGCTTCTAATCCTCCTCATTCAGCATTTCTAGAAAAGTTTTCAAAAATAATTTTAAACTTGTAGAACGTTTTATAAATTTATCTTTTTAAGACATTTCAAATATTCAAAATGCTTGTCTTTTGCACCAGGACATTTCCAGGTGGTCTCATAGCATCATTCCAAAAGGTTCTCTCACATAAGATACATGGGGATATTGTTTTGTTGCCACAGGAAGAAACAAATCCCAATGTTAAATAATTTTGCGAATATAGATGCTGCTTCTTTTTTGGGAGTGACATGAGATAAGGATCTTCCAAAAACCTACACGTTATCAAAGTTATAATATGTATTATGCCTATGCACAAACTGTTCAGATGATAACACTTTAGTTTAACTGTGACAAATCTGTCAGTTGACTGCTGGCAGCCCATTTCTTGTATCACAAGAAATGGTCATTCACTGGATTACCATTCTGCTGTCATGGCAAAATTTGCATACTGAATTGCTAAAACTGAAAATTAACAAGGCCAACGTTCATTGTCATTTATTATTATTTTATAATTTGCCCATTGACTCCCATTTGACCCTTTGGCATATATTGACCCCTCTTTCAAGACGATTGATTCTGTTGGGAATCTCTGGACTACAGTCAAACATGGTGATGATGCCATCCTGATCTGGGGCTGCTTCTATTTTTTTGGAATGGGTGACATCATCAGAATTGAAGGTATTTTAAAAAAAGAATGCTATAAAAACATTTCTGAACATAATGCAACATCCTTGGGACTTTGACTTTGTGGAAGAAATTTTATATTACAAGACAATAACCTGAAACACAGCTCCAAGCCGTGCAGGGATTTTCTAGCAACTAAACAACAGGAGGGGCTATTGCAAATTATAGTGTGGCTACCCCAATCACTTGACTTAAACCCCAATAGATTTTTTTGTGGGATCATCTACATTATCAAGTCAAGTCTGTGGTCTGTCCAGCTTCACAAAATTTATCGGAAACCTTGCAGATCACTTGGAATAATGTTAGTCAAGATGTTATTATAAAATTAATCACAAGAATACTACATCTGTGTAAGACAGTGATCAAATCTCATAAAGGATATTTTGATGAAAAATCAGTAGAGTTGTTAATATTAATCATTTCAAATTTTTTTTTGCTCTAAATTTTTCAGTGCTTAATAAAACATCTTAAAATACTTTGTGGTGTTTTGTATTTTTATATTAAACCTTACACTGCCATAGCTAATTTCATAAAAAAAAAAAAAAAAAGTTATAATTTTAAAAATGGTATCATACTACAGTAAATTAAAAGCTATTTAATAAATAATCAACATTCACTGTTATTAAGGAGTGATCACTATAATAATGGGCCAAAGGGGCATTTTTTCCCCTTCACAAGTAAGTTCCTGAATGTGTAGACTCACAAGACAATGCATGTTCTGCAAGCTCATGCATGAATTTCTAAATGCATAGTAGTAAGTTTCTGTGGCAGTATACCCTGTAGAGTGAGTTTATTTATGGAATTTTGAAGTTTAGAAAAAATTAACATTTTGTCAATGTTTTAAATAATAATTTGTTCTTATTTTGACTTGATTGGCCAACGTTAATGGAATTACTGTTAAAAATCAAATAATAAAAAAATTGTGACAAAAATTTGTTGAAAAATAAATTAACTTGCTTTAGTTTTCTTTCTTTGATGAAGTAATATTGTCTGTATTTATTTATGATTTAATCATGAATTTATAGATCAGAATTCCCAAGAATTTATTCTGTTTCAGGTTTTGTATGCCCAAACTGGATAATAGATGCTAACAGTATGAATTTTTATTCCAGTTTTTAATCTATTATAAATTGTATCTACAATTATTTAGAAGCATAGTTAAAATATGGCAATGCCTATATGAAGATTACCAGACAAATCTAATGCGCCAATAAAATCTAAACCAACCAACCAGACAAATCATGCATAAATGGACACAATACTTGAAATGACCTTGAAACACATATATATATATATATATATATATATATATATATATATAAAATTAACATACTCTCCACAGAGCACATATCAAAAACATATGTGCATGTTTCTGATATGCACATCTAAAAGGGTTAAAAAATAATTAAAAATATGCAGACGAACATGCAAAATTTTGTCATCACAAAAAAAAAAGTGAACAGAAGAAATTTCACTATAGATAAAACATATATCACATGCTAAACAGCTATTTTAATCATTTGGTTAAACATTACACAGACATAAAATTAAGTGAAAAGCACTTACACTTTCTTCATGGTGTTTGTCGCAATATGGTTGTTGCTTCTTTCAGGTTTAATCTCCAACAGCATTCCACCATGAGGATACCTATGGCGATACAGGTGAAATGTAGTGGAGATATAAAAATAAAAACACCATGGAAAATGTGTGAGCACTTTTCATTTTTTAAAAATAGCTTAACTTTAAATGAAATATGCATATTTATAGATTTTAACTTTTACACATACATAAGTTATACAAAAAGTAACACTCAATAATTAAAATGCAACTCTTAGGAGATTTTACAGTTGTTATGTATATTATATCAATCCATATGTATATGGCACACAGATAATTAGGTTATGCAAAATTCAGAATTTATACAGAAATTACAACGTAATGAGAAACATACAAGACCCATGAGCATCCATAATGCATTTATTTATATAAATTCCTGAAATTTCATATAATGCTGTTTTCTAGAAGTAGATGTTTGCTGATATCACTCAATCTTCATGGAGAATTTTTCTCATATGAAGATACTACCAAATTTAGTTACACAAGATATGCCAATTCTAAAGCAGGCTTACTGTGCATAAAATGTATCAACATGCCATGACAAAATCAAGCCTCTAACCTTTTTTTTCCCCAATTTATTATTTCTAGTGTAACAGCAGAAAAATTCATCGGTTGCAATTGCTTTGTGTTTTCTTCATCAACACAAATTTTATTTATTTATGTGGTTTTCACTAATATATATGTATATACTACAAGGGCTGTTCAATAAAGAATGATCATAATTTTTCACGAACAACTGTACTGCTTGCTATTTTTAGCTGAGTTGTGGAATTTAATACCAAACCAAGCTGCACCATATACAACTGTGCAGTTGACTTGTGCACACAGTGTGACCTTGGCAGTCAGTCAAGTTTTGCCTACATTAAAACGGATGTGACACACAAGGGACAATATACTGCTCTCAAATTCTGTTTCCATCAAGAAAACATTAGCTGAAGCATATGAAATGTTAAAAGAGGTTTATGGTGAATCTATGCTTCCATACAGCACAGCTTGCAGGTGGTTTAAAGATGGATATGATTCAGTCACAAAACTTGGTGGTCCCAGAGCTCTAACCACTACTGTCACCACAGAAACCATAAACATTGCTTCCATGATCATGAGAGAAGATTGACTTATAACTGTAAGGCAGGGATGTTGAGAATATCAATAGGAAACAAGCCCGGTATTCTCCATAACCCTTTGCATATGACATGTTTATGCAAATTGAGTTACGCGCCTCCGTAGCCAGGTGGGCAGGAGCAGCAGTGTGTAGCACACGCTTCTTGATCAAACCGGGGTTCGAGTCCGTGACCACCAAATGCGGAGGATGCGGAAAGGTCAGGAAATGACCACCGCATATCCCCGGAGCAATATGGCCTTAGTTGCTAATGCTCCTAAAAACCAAATAACAACAACAGCAAGTTGGGTTCCACAACTTCTAACACCTGAGCAACAGCAAGTTTGCATGGGGGGTTTGTCAGGTGCTGCATAAGGTGATAAAAAATGGTGGATGAGATAGCTTCATTGTTTCAACCCAGCATGTAAGCAACCAATATCTGTTTGGAAGTCTACATCATTGTGAACACCAGAAAAAGCAAAAGTTGTGGCTTTTGCAGGAAAGGTTATGGTAATCTCTTTTTTTGACATTCAAGGAATGGTTTACCAGCATGTTGTGCCACATCATACAACTATTATGGGACCTTACTACAGAACTGTTCTACATTCATCACAAACCCTACAACTGCATGCAGTTGGGTGGATGGGATGCTGCATCATGACAATGCAAGGCATCACATTGCTCATACTGTCATTAAGTACTTAGGCAGCATTAATGTGAAATGTGTTCCTCTTCTGCCCTACAACCCTGAACTTGCACCATTTGGTTTTTTTTATTTCCAAAGTTAAAGAAGGAGCTGCGAGGAAAACATTTCCAGTCATCAGAAGAAGTTGTAAAGGTATCGGAGGCGATTCTCAAATACGTCAAAAAATGTCTTCCGACATGTTTTTGAAGGATGGCAGAAACATTGGAGTATATGCATTTCATCAATTGGGAACTACTTTGAGCTACTATCATCCATATTTTGATGATTCAAAATATGGATGATAAATAAGGGTCTGTTGTGAAAAACATTTATCATTCTTTATTGAAGAGCCTTTGTATATATACATTTTACCATTGCAATACTCAGTTAAAGCACAGCAGATGCTATTTAATCTGGTTGCAAGTTATAAGAATCATTCACTGTACAGAATTAAATTCTAGAAAATGGATCTGAATTATCAAACATCATATTTTAGTTGACTATTAAAATCCGAGTTTGATTATAAGATCAAAAGCTGAGTTAAGTACTGAACTATATTTTTAAGTAAAACAAAAATGTGTAAATTGCAGGCAGTGGTATCAAGAAAAGTTGCAAATTTGAACAGAGCTACAATTTCAAAAAAAATGAAAAATAAATAATAATAATAAATAAATAAATAAAAAACTTATCAATGATCTCTAACTTTATACCAGAATCTTCCAACAGTTCTACCTTTGAGAGGGGCAACCAGCTGCTACACTGGTCAGTGAAATATGAGTTCTAATCAGAAGGACTACATTTAGACTACAGAAGGACTTGCAAGAATAGGAGAAGGAGCCACCATATTACCATCTCCAGCCACTTCTTGCTCCACTAAACCAATGGTAGTGTATGTTCAGGCATGCCTTAGGCTTCTGTTGCAATTATAATGGATATATAAGAGGAACATGTGTGCCTCAAGTTTTGTGTGAAGCATAGGAAAAAGAGTGGAAATCTTTAAAATTTTAGGTGATGCTTATTAATTATCCCCAGGGGCTCACATCTAGTGAGTATGGGCTTGGCACACCCAGGGTCCTGAGCTGGATATCATCATTCTTCTCTTTCTTGGTGATTCCCTTCTACTTTTCTCTCTCTCTCTCTCTCTCTCTCTCTAAGGGTAACTCAGAAATTTTTTTTTTTCTTGGCTGGTGCAGCATAAGCCTCAGGCTTCCTTGTACTATATGGCTATTAATAATAATAATAATAATAATAATAAGTAGATTCGTCATTTATCATTAGGGAAACATTTCCAAAATGGTCAAGAACCTGCCAACAGTGCTAAATGCATTGAATGACAGGAACCAAAGCATACTACAGCAGCACTTCCTAGATAAATTAAGCAGATAGGCTGAGAAGTGTCAATTTAAGGTTAATACTGGATAGTACCCCACTGAAGTTTATGGAAAATGAAACAGACTTAGAGGTAATTATACAGTCTGGCATGAAGTTCTCTGAGTAGTGTAGACAGGGCTGCTGGAACAGATCAGGGGGTTCTGTCAAAGATATATAGGAACTCTACTAGCAGGAACAAGGAGATGATTATCCCATTGTATAAGGCAGTGGTTAGGCCACATCTTGATTACTGCATATAGGTCTGGAAGCCTCATTTGCAGAAGGATGTGGGTCTATCGAACATGTAAAGAAAAGCAACAAGATTAGCAAAGGGAACAAAAGGGTTGCTTTACCAGGAAAGGCTTCAGTTCTGTAAAGTGCAGAATCTGGGGACAAAGCACTTATAGGGAGATCTGTTGAGGGGGGGGGGTTTAAGGCTTTGAATGGGCTGAGAAAGCTCAATGCCGAAGGAATCCTTTCTCTTGCTCAGACTACACAAGAGGAAGCATAAATTCAAACTGAGGAAGAATAGTTGCAAAATTTGCTCATTAGCATTAGTAGAGACATAGGATGCAAGAAAGCAAGCTTATGCATGCATCAGCCAAAAAAAAAAAAAAAAAACCCCTCCCATTTAACTCCTCCATTCGTCCCAAATGCCTGTCCAGCTCAGCCTTAAATTTATTTAGGCTATCAACTTCCACAACAAAAGATGGAAGTCTGTTCCACCAATCAAACACCATCTGGCTAAAGGCAAACTTCCGCACATCTATTCTACAACTGTCTTTCCTCAATTTGAAACTGTACCCCCCCCTCAGGTTCTTAATCTGAGCAAGTGGAAGAATCCCATCAGCATTCAGC
The DNA here is from genome assembly GCF_048544385.1 of Mastigoproctus giganteus. Classification (NCBI taxonomy): domain Eukaryota; kingdom Metazoa; phylum Arthropoda; class Arachnida; order Uropygi; family Thelyphonidae; genus Mastigoproctus; species Mastigoproctus giganteus. The sequence goes on along the minus strand of NC_143584.1, from coordinate 154,456,939 downwards.
TTGCTCAAGTCATTCAGGGCCTTATACACCTCAATCAGATCACCTCGCAGGTGCCTACTCTCCAGATGCTGCAATTTGCAGAACTTAAGCCTTTCTTGGTAAGAGCACCCCTTTGTTCCCTTCATCAATTATTATTATTAATTAGCCATATGGTGCAAGGAAGCCTGGGGCTTATGCTGCACCAGTCAAAAAAAAAAAAAAAAAAATTATTCCCCAAGTTACCCTGTGTGTGTGTGTGTGTGTGTGAGAGAGAGAGAGAGAGAGATAGAAGTAGAAAGGAATCATCAAGAAAGAGAAAAATGATGATATCCAGCTCAGGACCCTGGGTTTGCCGAGCCCATGCTCACCAGATGTGAGTCCCTGGGGTTAATCTTGTTGCCCTTCTTTGTACTCGTTCTAGCAACTCTACATCCTTACTAAAATGAGTCCTCCAGACCTGTACGCAGTACTCTAGGTGTGGCCTGACCATTGCCTTGTATAACAGGATAATCACCTCCCTGTCCCTGCTAGAAAAATCCCTATATATCATTGACAAGACTCCATGACCTGCCCTGGCAGCCCGTCTGCACTGCTCGGCAAACTCTAAATTCGACTGCACAATTACCTTCAGGTCTTATTCACTTTCCACTTCCCTGAGTGTAGTACCACACAGTTGGTACGTTTCTCTTCGATTATTGCTATCCATATGCAGTACTTTGCATTTGTCAATGTTAAACTTCAGTTGACACTTCTCAGCCCATTTGCCCAACTTATCTAGATTCAGTTGGAGTAGAATACTAACATTAACAACCCTGCCAACCTTCGTATCATCTGCAAACTTGGACATTAAACCTGATATACCATCATCAATATCATTCATAAATATACAAAGCAGCAATGGACCCAACACCAAACCCTGGGGAACTCCACTAATAACATTTGTACACAAAGAGCAGTGTCCATTAATTACTACTCTCTGTCTTCTCCCACTCAATCATCCCTTTATCCATTGTAGCAACTTACCTTTGATGCCATATATCTCCAATTTGTACAGCAGTCTTCCCTGTGCAACGGTATCAAAAGCTTTCCTGAAATCCAAGTATATGATATCAAAATTATTTTTGGTATTCAGTTCCTTTCTGACCACATCATAGTATCCAATCAAATTGGTCAGACAAGACCTCCCTTTAACAAACCCATGCTGTGTCTTAACTATTACTGCAGTCTTGTCTAGATGATCCTGCAAGGCTTCTTTAACCAGTGATTCCATTATTTTCCAAGGAACAGAAGTTAAACTAACAGGTCTATAGTTACTTGTGTCACCTTTTGAATCCCCTTTGTGAATTGGTGATACATTTGCACATCTCCAGTCCATGGGGACCTCCCCTGAGTCCGAGGAAGCTCTCATAATTATGGCTAAGGGTTCCCTTACTTCCTTTGCTGGCTCCTTTAATATAACTGTATATATCCCATCCACCTCAGGTGCCTTTTTTGTGTTTAACATCAACAATTTCTCCTCCACTTTGCTCTCAGTTATTACAAAATCACTTAGCTCCCTGTTAGAGTTTGATAAACGTCTGACACTCCCCTCATTAAATAACTCCTCATGTGTGAATGTAGATGCAGAATACTCATTCAGCTTATCAGCTACCTGAGCATGATCATCAATAGTCAACCCATCTATGTTAAGTGGTCCAATCTGATTCATCCCTTTCCTTCTAGAGTTTACATAAGTAAAGAACTCTTTGCTGTTTTTCTTTGCATCCTTTGCCAAGGATTTCTCCTAATCTGCCTTCGCCTGCCTAACCTCCTTTGTGACTTGATTACAGACTAGTTTATATCTGCCATAGGCTTCTGTGTCACCTGATACTTTATATGCATCCCATACATTTTTCTTCTCTGCCACGAGCCTCATTAGTTCATCTGACATCTATTTAGGCCTAAACCCTGAACAGTATTTCTTAGCTAGAATGAAAAGCCTAGTATCCTCCAAAATTAAGTCCCTGAAGGCTTCCCATTTAGAATTCAATGTTCGTAACATCTTTTGGCCAGCATGTAATTGATTGTTGGAATAAATTACCATTTGTGGAAGTAGATAGCTTGAATAAATTTATGGAAGAATTGAAGGAAGTCAAGTGAACATTTGCATAATTTTCAAGCAGATTCAGCAAATTTCCTTGCAAGGTTTAGCCAGAGACTAAAGGGCAATCCAAACAATAGCAACACATCTCTTCTCCCCTCCAAAGAAAGCCAAGTTGATTCCTTCTGCTGGCATGGTGATGGCATCGATTTTTTGGGATGCTGATGGAGTGTTGCTAGTGGATTACCTTTAGAAAGGCCAGACAGTCACAGGGACGCAGACCTTGTAAAGCATTTGTGTGAAAAAATCAAAGATAATTGCCAAGGAAAACTCAGCAAAGGAGTCTTGTTCCATCAGGATAATGCACTTGCTCATAAGTCTGTCACTGCCACGACTGCACTGCTTGAGTGTATCTTTGATATTTTGGACCATTTCCCTTATATTCACCAGATCTAGCACCATTGGAATTTCATCTATTTCCTAATTTGAAAAAATACCTGGCTGGCATCCATTTTCTTGCTGACAGTGGCATCACTGCTGCAGTGGATACAATCCTGGAGACCCAAGAGAAAACTTTCTTCACAGCTGGAATCAATGCATTGCAACATCTGCGCCAAAAGTGTATTGACTCCAAAAGGGACTATGTTGAAAAGTAATGTTACCAGACTCTTCAAATAAACCCTTCATACTCAAGCCACAAACTTTTCAAATGACAGTCGTATGCCACTAAATGATAACATCTGATTCCTTGGCATAACGTTAATATAAAAAAAAACTAAACTTCCTAAAGCACATTCAGTATGTATGAACTATTTGTCTGAAGAAAATGTGCTTTCTGTCATGTCATGGAGAGCTCACTAATACCATCTTCTTCAACTGTACTGAACCATAATCCAATACTGACTAGATCATGGCCTGTATATGACTCAGGTAGAAATCCAGCAGAACAGCTTTAAGTGCTTTCACCATCACCAGTCCATAATTTATATAGTGATGTGCAAAAGCTTCTGTTATATTTATGGAAAAATATGCTTCTGCTTACATATGCAGCCAAAGTACAGAGTTCTTCCCTTTCATCCTATTTGAGCTTGATTCTAACTTTCTTTGCTAAACTGCTAAAATTTCATTTGGAATAAACCAAATAAAAACAAGCACTGGAATCAAGTTTAAAAATCTAACAGAGAGTTGAAGTGTTTCACAAGACAATATTCACTTGGACACTGAAAAATTGGAGCCACAATGGTCTACATTGAAACCTTTATGTGATGAAATTTTCTAGCAAAGGGGAAAACAGATGCTGAACAATCAAAATATACAGCAGCTACATTTAGCTCATGTATCAGCAAATGCACACTGTCTTTAAATATATACTGATGGATTTAAATCTGACACAAGTATACAATGGTTCTACCAAGCAGCATTATCTTAGATTTGCTCTCATCTAGTTGCAGTCTTTATGCTGTCAAACTTCACATAATCAAAATGGCTACTGAACATTCATTTGCAATGTACCTTTTTGGGATGCTGATGGAGATGTAAATTCATTTACAATATATATTATAATATATATTGATTTACTGAGTGCAGTTACTACTTTAAAACACAAATATCCCTACTGTTACCCTATTTTGAAAGAAATCAGAACAAAGTTGATAAATCGCAGAATGCAAAATTTTCTGAAGCACATTCTTTATAAGAACATTTCAAACTTGCCCAGGAAAAATTATTGTGTTCACATAATTACTGTAAGAAAGGAACAATTTTGCCTTAATTGCACTTGGGCCAGAAAACCTCATTAAAACCCTCAATGAGAGCCTTGTCAATTAATATGGCTCTGTAGATACTATGCAAGGTTCATGGTGTAGGATTTTTCTCAGTAGTGTCTGTGTGTGTTAGCAGGAGAGTTTTTCCACAGAGATGGGATGTTCTTTTTTGCAAGAATATTTGCTGATGCTTCGAGGCAGTGTTAGATCGGTCAAAAAAAAACCACCAGCTAGCTTCGGGGGAATTGCATGGCCTGTGTTAGAGTTACTAAGAGCAAAAACAGGTGCATGTATATTTGCATGGTGTTTGCAAAATCAAAGCTAGGAGTATAGTAAATAAATCTGATGAAAGTGATGTACTGATTAAGTCATCAAATGTGGATGCTGTAGGGATATCGGAGACATAAGAGATGCAGAGTTTGAACATGGTGATTACAATGTGTATAGAAAGGACAGCCAGCATGTGAGAGGGGGAAGGTTATGGTTATGCTTTTTGCTAAGCACATAGCAAAGGCAGTGCATCTTGTGCAATGTTGATTCAGTTTGGTGTGACATAGACACTGGAAAAACAAAAATGAGAGTAGGAGTTCTTGAAATAGGTCTCTGGGGTTGGGCATATTCAAAATATAAATTTTAGTAGTTTACACCAACCTTGCGTTGAAATAATAAAACAAAAAACAAAATTAATAGTTTAATAACTGGTATTACTAATTTACAATAAATTACTATTTACAATAAGTATATAAAAGAAAAGAAAAGAAAAAGAATACCATAAAATATAATAAAATATACAGAATTAAAAGCGCTAAAATCTGAAGCTTTTGAAGGCTCTGCCTTCTTGTCTGTCATAGACTAGAAGACTATGACTATATAAAGGTGACTATGACAGTCTCAGATATTTTTTAAATTCTATTCAGTGGGACCAACTGATGATGCGACCAACAGCAGTTCTAAATAGGAAGCATTAAGAAAAGTAATCCTAGATGCTACTATGCTTTTTATACTGACTAAGACTGGTGTCAGAGAAAAAAAAAATACATGGTATGCATAAAAATTAGCATGGGATTCAGAAACCTGAAGTATAAACTAGTCAGCAATCGAATAACAAAGAAGGTTACACAAGTTAAGGCAGATTACGAGAAGTCTTTGGCTAAGAATGCAAAGAAAAGTAGCAAAGAATTCCTTACTTATGTTACCAGAAGGAAAGGAATAAACCATATTAATCTAATAGATATGAACAGTATAACTGCTGATGATCCTCTTCAGGTTGCTGACAAATTTAATGGATATTTTGCCTCCTACATTCACATTCTTCCCATGTGAATGTATTTTGCCTCCTACATTCACATGGGAAGAATGTTTTAGGGATGGAGATGCCAGAAGCGTATGAAATTCTAATTAGGAGCTAAATGATTTTATGATAACTGAGAGGAAAGTGGAAGTGAAAATGTTGAAGCTAAAAGTAAATAAGGCACCTGGGGAATAATGGTTTCTATCGAATTATAATAAAAGAGGTGGCAAAAAGAGATAAGCAAAATTTATGTCATAATTATAAGAGCATCTTTGGAATCAGGAGAGGTCCCCATGGATTGGAGAGATGTGCAAATGTCTCCGCAATTCACCAGGGGGGGGGAATCAAAGCGTGAAGTGAGGAATAACTAGACCTGTGGTTACTTCTGCTAAAGGGACTAATGCAGCTATATGGCAACCACAGCACAGATTTCTTAAGGGAAGATCATGTCTGACCAATCTGTCACAGATACTATGACAGATTCGTCAGACAAGACATTCAGTTCCTTTGTAACATATTCACAAAGGAACTGGATGAAAAAAATAATCCGACATCATATACTTAGATTTCAGAACAGCTTTTGATACTTTTCCATTGAAAAACTTCTGTACAAATTGGAGCGGTGTGGCATTATGGGCCAGGTTTCTGTTATGGATGAAGAGATAGTTGAATTGGAGAAGATAGAGTGGTTATCAAAGGGCACAACTCATCTTGGACAAATGTTATTTTTAGTGGAGTCCCCTGGGGGTTACTGCTGAGCCCATTGTTGTTTTCAATATTTATTAAAGATAGTGATGAAGGTACATCAGAATTAATGTCTAAATTTACAGATGATATAAAGGTTTGCAGTGTGGTTAATGACAGTAATACTGCAATAAGATCTAGAAAAAATAGGCAGATGGGCTAAGAAATGACAACTGAAGTTTAACATTGACAATGCAAGGTACTGCATACGGGAGGCAGTAATCCAAGAATAATATAACTTGTTGATTTACACTGCTCAAACAACTTCATGTCTGTCTTTTCATTCTCCACTAAGCTGACTGTGGTACCAACTGTGTGATCCCACAATCAACTTAGTGGAGAATGAAAAGACAAACGTGATTTGAGCAGTATAAATGGACTGCTAGGACAGCTCATGGGGTTTTCTCAGTATTACAGAAGAATCTGTATATCATTAGGGATATGGAGGTGATTATCCAGCTGTATAAGGTAATGGTTAGGCCACATCTTGACTAAGGCATACTGGTTTGGAAGCCTCATTTTAGGAAGGATGGTGATCTGTTGGAATGGGTGCAGTGAAGAGCAATAACACCTGTGAGAAGAGCTGTTTAAAGCTTTGAATGGATTTGAGTAAGCTGAATGTTAATGGCATTCTTTTACTTGCTGAGGCTACACACACACATGAGGGGGTATAAATTAAAGTAGCAGGATTCAGGTTGCAGGATAGATGTACAGAAGTTTGTCTTTGGCAAGTGGGTGGTTGATTGTTGGAACAGGCTTCCATCTGTTGTGGAAGTGGATGAATTTAATCAATTTTTGATTGATGCTATATAAGTTTGCTTTCTTGCATCATTTGCCATTACTACTACTCCCAATGGCAAGATTTATGGCATAGACAGACAACAAATAAATTATATCAGATAAATGCTTGTAATTGAAACATGCAGGCAATGTAGTCTGTGCGGAATCGTAGTGAGGAAGTTGTTGTTACTCGACTCCATATAGGATACAGTCTTATACACTTGTTCCTGTCAAGGGCTGATGATCTTATGTAAAAGCCTTGTGACACCATTTTAACTATTAACTGTGTTAACATTTTAATTGTGTTAATTTTACTTATGCTCAAAGTATTTTTTTAACGCTTTTACTTATCTGACTGAGCCTTATACACTCAGTCTGATTTTATTAGAGAGCAACCATATGTCAGATGTTTTTAAATTCTTACAAATTATAAATTTTTACAGGTATATATAATTTTGTGCATATATTTTTAGTCTGATTACACTAGAATTTATTCTATTTTACATTTGTATATATATTTTGACGTGGTAATCTTTTCAAAAGGTTACTAAAAATTCTTTTTATCTTTTATGGCATGGCTGTGGTGCACTATAGCCTCAGTTGCTTTTGCACCGGAATAACATAAATCAATCATTCTGTTTCTGTTGCATTCCTTATTTATAGATACTTTCATGGCACTATTGTTCTGAATTGGCTTATATATTGCCCCAACATCTCTTTTCTAAACCAGCTCAAACCTCTGATGCAACCAGTCAACATCCATTTACTGTCCAAGTTTGAACTTACAGAACCAACTTTTCTTCTTTCTTGTTGATCCTTTCATCTTCTATTTTTTGGAACAACCTTCCTTCACATGCATTTCCTGAAAATTACAATCTACAGAAATTCAGGTCTAATGTCAACAAGTATCCTTCTATCATCTTCTCAACCTTCAACCTACACACAAAGTACCAAGTACTATGAGTTCTAATACCTTTCATGTTTGGCGGTTTCATGAAAAAAATAAAAAATCCTCCTCTAGACAAGTAGCTGGCTGACATCCAGGTGACAGATTGTAGCCTTGTAGCCATCAGTGGACATTCATCAGGGTGAACCAGTGTATAGAGTGGAGTCCCTGAGGTGTAACTGATACACCAATGATTACCCACCTAAGATTGTGATTGCTGTAACTGATTTACCAATCTACATTGATCAATGCTCGGACCCCCCCCCCCCATAACCTTCTTTAACGACATTGACCTAATAGAGGTGTATAAGGAACCAGGTGACAAAATAATAAAATTTCAGGGAGTAAGAGATGACTGGATCTTGTAAAGTTTACATTTGGGCAGCAGATTAAACCACCGAAATAAATTACCTCTCAACATGGCTCAGGTATGGAATTTATTTAAGGTTAATTTATTAGGTAAAGTTTTAAGCAAAGTTTGAATGACCAGGAAATAAATTTTTTTTAATAATCAAATTATCAAAAATTATTCATTACCTAACTTGTTAATTTCAACTTTTAATTTAATTTCATAACTTTGTTAAGTACAAGAATGGATCAAGAGGTGAGTCATGAAACATAAGCATTTGCTATTTTGTTTAGTTAATTAAATAATAAAATTATTGATAAGGAAGTTAAATGATCAGCATTATTGAATATGATGAAATATTTTTAAAATTTTAACAATTGTATATAGAAATTATACAGCAGGTTAAAAATCGCAAAGCATGATTAATCTGTTTTATTTTACTTACTTAACCTTCATATAGTTACAACTAGCAATCATTATAACTCTGTCTAACACAAAATGTCAATCCTTTCCCACTCTACAGAATTACAATCTACAGAAATTCAGGTCTAATGTCAACAAGTATCCTTCTATCATCTTCTCAACCTTCAACCTACACACAAAGTACTAAGTACTATGAGTTCTAATACCTTTCATGTTTGGGGGTTTCATGAAAAAAATAAAAAATCCTCCTCTAGACAAGTAGCTGGCTGACATCCAGGTGACAGATTGTAGCCTTGTAGCCATCAGTGGACATTCATCAGGGTGAACCAGTGTATAGAGTGGAGTCCCTGAGGTGTAACTGATACACCATTGATTACCCACCTAAGATTGTGATTGCTGTAACTGATTTACCAATCTACATTGATCAATGCTCGGACCCCCGAGCACTGCGAAAGGAAAAATAAGAGTAGGAGTGTGTTATAGGCCTAATGACTTGAATGAGTACAATGAACAATTGTACAGAGAAATAGAGCGGGCCAGTAAATCAGAATGTCTTATAATGGGGGATTTTAACTTCCCAGATATTGACTGGAACTTGTGGGTTGGTCACTCACACACTAGTCAGACTTTTGTGGATTTATTGGATGATTGTTTTCTGCAGCAGCATGTTCGAGAGGCAACCAGAGAAAGTAACACTCTTGATCTGGTTATCAGCAGTGATCATTCGTGTATTAAGAATTTGCAGATAAAGGAACCACTAGGTGGCAGTGATCACAGTGTGCTGAAGTGGGATTTACTCAAAGAGGTAACTACCGTCAGGGGTAAAGGAAAGGGTTTTTGCTTCCGTAAAGGGAAGTACAGTGGTCTCAGACAGTTTTTAAATTCTGTACAGTGGGATCAACTGACGATGTTACAAACAGTAAATTCTAAGTGGGAAGCATTCAAAGAATTAATCGTGGAAGCTACTAGACTTTATATACCGATTAAGAAATATCGTTCAAGGTTTAGGCCTAAATGGTTATCAAATGAACTAATGATACTTGTGACAGAGAAGAAAAATGCATGGGATGCATATAAATTATCAGGTGACGCAGAAGCCTGTGGCAGATATAAGCTAGTCTGTAATCAGGTCACAAAGGAGGTTCGGCAGGTGAAGGCGGATTACGAGAAATCTTTGGCAAAAGATGCTAAGAAAAACAGCAAGGATTTCTTTACTTATATAAACTCTAAAAGGAAGGGGATGAATATGATTGGTCCACTTGACATCAATGGTTCGACTGTTGATGATCCTGCTCAGATAGCAAACAAACTGAATGAGTATTTTGCATCTACATTCACACGTGAGGAATTATTACAATTTGAAAATGGAAGAAGGTTATCAAATTGTAGCAGTGTGCTTAATGATTTTGTAATAACTGAGAGCAAAGTGGAGGAGAAATTGTTGAAGTTAAACATAAGAAAGGCACCTGGGGTGGATGGGATCTATCCAGTTATTTTAAAGGAGGCGGCAAAGCAACTAAGCAAACCCTTAGCCATAATTATGAGAGCATCCTTGGACTCAGGGGAGGTTCCCACGGACTGGAGATGTGCAAATGTGTCCCCAATTCACAAAGGTGGATCGAAGGGTGACACGAGTAATTACAGACCAGTTAGTTTAACTTCTGTTCCGGGTAAAATAATGGAGTCGCTGGTTAAAGATGCATTGCAGGATCATCTAGACAAGACTGCAGCAATAATTCAAACACAGCATGGGTTTGTTAAGGGAAAGTCTTGTCTGACAAATTTGATTGGTTATTATGATGTGGTCACAAAGGAACTGGATGCAAAAAATAATTTTGATATCATATACTTGGATTTCAGGAAAGCTTTTGACACTGTTGCACATGGAAGACTACTGTACAAATTGGAGCAGAATGGTATTAAGGGTAAGTTGCTACAATGGATAAAAGGATGGTTAAGTGGGAGAAGACAAAGGATGGTAATCAATGGGTGCTGCTCTTCATGGACTAATGTTATTAGTGGAGTCCCACAGGGTTCGGTGTTGGGTCCACTGTTGTTTTGTGTATTTATCAATGATATTGATGAAGGTATATCAGGCTTAATGTCGAAGTTTGCAGATGACACAAAGGTTGGCAGGGTTGTTAATGACAGTAATGGCAGTGTGCTACTGCAACAAGATCTAGATAATTTTGGCAGATGGGCTAAGAAGTGGCAACTGAAGTTCAACCTTGACAAATGCAAAGTACTGCATATGGGTAGAAGTAACCCCAGAGAAACGTACCAACTGTGTGGTACTACACTTAAGGTGGTAGAAAATGAAAAAGACCTGGGAGTAATTGTGCAGTCAGATATGAAGTTTTCTGAGCAGTGCAGACAGGCTGCTAGGGCGGGTCATGGGGTTTTGTCAATGATATATAGGAATTTTGCTAGCAGGGAAAAGGAGGTGATTGTCCCTCTGTATAAGGCAATGGTCAGGCCACGCCTTGAGTACTGCGTACAGGTCTGGAGGCCTCATTTTAGGAAGGATGTAGATTTGCTTGAGCGAGAGAAGAGCAACACGATTGGTGAGGGGAATGAAGGGATTCTCTTACCAAGAGAGGCTTAAGTTCTGCAAATTGCAGTGGCTGGAGACTAGGCACCTGCACGGTGATCTGATTGAGGTCTATAAGGCCTTGAATGGGTTGAGCACGCTGAATTCTGATGGGATCCTTCCACTTGTTCAGATTACCAACCTACGGGGACATAAATTCAAATTAAGAAAAGACAGATGTAGAATAGATGTGCGGAAATTTGCCTTTAGCCAGCGGGTGGTTAATTGCTGGAACAAACTTCCATCTGTCGTTGTGGAAGTTGATAGGTTAAATAAATTTAAGGAGGAACTGGACAGGCATTTGGAGGGAATGGTGTGATTTTTTTTTTTTTTTTTTTTTTTGGCTGATGCTGCATAAGCTCCTACACTTGCTTTCTTGCATCATGTGCCACTACTACTACTACTACTCTTTTGTCATTCAATTTTTTTAAACAGTCCTAATTCCTACATCATATTTTGTAATTTCTTTAATATTTGTTGTCATTATCTATTTACAAAACTATATATTACCATATTCTTGCAAAAATGATTTAAGGCACTGGTCAAAAGACAGGTTGATTGCTTACCAAGAGATGGAGTTAATGAAACTATTTGTGTATTGATATGGTCATTAATTCACTGGAAAATTTCATTTTGAAATACACTCTTACATATTTGAATGCAGTTTATTCATTATAGGGTGTTTTCATTACATGTGAGTCATACTTTTGGGATCAATTCTGGACTGAAAACAGTGAAAAAAAAGTGTACAGAAATGTGTCCAGAATTATGGCTCTGCATATCCATTCAGAATTGAATCCAAATTGAATAAGTTCAGAGTCCTTCAAAATTATTTAAAAAAATGGCTATGGAATATTTGTTGGCAAAAAAAAAAAAATAATAAATAAGAACAAGCGCTGCATAACTAGTAAAACATTTATTCACACTAGGTAAATGTTTGCTTATTACCATTGAAAAGTCCATAGCCATTTTTTAAAGTTCAAACAGTCACACACAATCATATATATATCTCAGCCATATTAACTTTTTTCATTGTTTTTAAGTACTGAATCAATTTTGAAAGTATGGCACGTTTTGAAAAACTGCATATATAAATATAATTTCTCAAGTAAAAAATAGGGCAACAAAAATTGCCTTCTCAATCACATTTGGGATTCCAATGAAATTTTTTATTGATTTTAAATGCCCGCAAAAACAATTTTACAGGGTTTTGATAGAAGTATATCAGATGAAACAGAGCAAGTAATGATTTTTTCATAAGCAACAAAATCACCACAAGGGATCAGCTTATTGCTAGCAGAGATTACTGGCAATAGAAATATTAAAATTCCAAAGGTAAAAAGATCAATATTTATAAGTCAAATGAAATTCATACTGGTATGAATAAAGAGAAATTACTAACCTGCATCTAAACATCAGCAGGACATAATGGAAAGAAGTTAAAGCGCAGGCAAGTTAGTGATTATCACCTAACACTACTTTTAATTATCAATCAAAGATGTATATATAAGCAAGAAAATAATTCTGTTTATAATTCTATTAATATAAACATAAAAACATAGGAAAACTGAAGAATGCTTAATTACAGGAAGTTTAATTATAAAGGCCTTTCAAAAAAACAGTAGACAATGGTTTTATTTTTAAATACTTTCCTGAACCAATTTTTAAATAGAGAACCATTTCTGGAAGCAATTTAAAACTGCCACACTGCATGATGATTACTGTAGATTGAAACTAGAATACTGATTACAGCACTTATACGCTCTTCTGACTAGCACTGCCAGAGGAACTTACAAGTAATCACACTCTCTCAAGAATAGTCATTAACTGTATTTAGTATCATGTGAGTTTGAACCACATGACAACTCAAATTTGTATGCCACTTCACTCCTGCACAGACCACTCAGCTATGAGAGTCCTATTCATTTAAAGGGTACAGGGAAGAACGATAGGTCACTAGAGGGTAGTTTTCCAGATTTTGAAAAAAAGCAATCTTTTTGGAATTTCTGCTTCAAAACTAATGTACATAAAATGTGTTGATTTTCCTTATTTTAATCACAGAATATTTCTGTACATATATATAATATATATATGTTTTTGCATACACATTGTGTTTTGTGGTTATAGGCAATTGTATAGCAGTTTAGCTATCAGAAGGCTAAATTAGGTAAATAATTAGGATAGAAATACCTGCCCTTGTATTATACTAAAAGCACAGAGTGCAGAAAATTTTAGTCGTAGGAAAGTGAAGAGGATATGACTGAAGAATGTAAAGTTAGTGCTCGTGTTATTCAGGAGCACAATTTCCTGTCTGTGCTAGTAACAGTCCCAGAGTAGGTAGATATATGTATCTGTAAGCAGTTGTACATATACAAATATGTAATAATCTTATAATTAATCTTCTACTTAACAATGTTGTCTTGCAATATTGTTAAGTAGAAGATTATAATAGCAAACTTTTGCTATTATAACCTTAAACTTGTTGATAACTGGCTGATATACGTGAACCGGTATCTCCTCAGGATGCCATACCATTTCACTATTTCAGCAATATCCTGAAATTGTCCATATATACAGCCTATAGTATTTCAATAGTTTCCTGTACATATACCCTTGCAGTGTAGCCAATAAATTTAATTTTAAATGAAATGAATTTTTATGGGTTTTTAATATACAGGGTGTTTCAGTTAAATGTTTCAGAACTTCTAAGAGGGGTAGGGTACATCCTGACAACTCGAAATCATATAGCAATGTGGGGTCGGAAATGCTTTCCTGAAGCGGTGTTGTACACAGAAGCACCATAAAGAAAAGAGACCGTAAGTGAGAAATCGTTTTAATAATACATGAAAAGAAGCAAAAAGTACATGGATTAAAGTAAGTGTTCGAAGTTTCTTCCACGGGCTACAATGCACGCCTCACATCTCCGACGCATGGACATCCAAACATTCTGGAATACTCCAGGCGAATTTCGAATTTCTTCGGCAGCTACTGCAATTCTTGCAACCAGCTCCTCAGCATTGTCAACAGGGGTGTCACAAACTAGCGATTTCATATGACCCCAGAAATAAAAATCAAGACATGATAGGTCGGGTGACCGAGCAGGCCAACGCACGGGACCACCACGTCCGATCCACTGTTGACCAAATGTGACATCCAGGTAGTTACGAACATCTCCGCTATAATGGGCAGGGGCTCCATCGTGTTGGAACCACATTGTGTGTTGCGTCGATGCAGAAATCTGTTCATCTCTCAAAAGTTGTGGCAATACTTGCTGCAGAAAGATCAAGTAGATAGGTCCGGTTAGACGACACGGTAACAGGTAAGGTCCGATGAGGTGATCTCCCATAATACCGGCCCATACATTGACCGAAAATCGAATCTGTGCTGCACAACGTCGTATTGCATGCGGGTTCTCGACCGCCCAGATATGGTCGTTATGCGTGTTGAAAATTCCTTCCCTTGTGAAGGATGCCTCATCGGAAAACAACACTTCAGCAGGAAAAAGGGGATTTGTAGCACATTTTCCAAGGTACCACTGTGCGAAAGCAAAACGAGGTGCATAATCCTCCGGTTGCTGTGTCTGGACACGCTGCCTGGAGTATTCCAGAATGTTCGGATCTTCATGCGTCGGAGATGTGAGGCGTGCATTGTAGCCCGTGGAAGAAACTTCGAACACTTACTTTAATCCATGTACCTTTTGCTTCTTTTCATGTATTATTAAAACGATTTCTCACTTACGGTCTCTTTTCTTTATGGTGCTTCTGTGTACAACACCGCTTCAGGAAAGCATTTCCGACCCCACATTGCTATATGCTTTCGAGTTGTCAGGATGTACCCTACCCCTCTTAGAAGTTCTGAAACGTTTAACTGAAACACCCTGTATGTATGAGGAGTGATACGAAAGTATTGCCTCCTATTTTTTTCCTCAGAGAATCTAATTCCTAGAACTATGACTTTTAAATCAATTAATCCTCAATCATTAATAAACACACTGTTATTTTTCCACAAAGTCATCATCCTTTTCTATGCACTTATGCCATCTTTGAGTCAGAAGCTGCATTCCAATCCTGTAAAAGTCCTTACTCTTGCTCTGGAGGGCTTCACAAAGAACCTCATTAATGATGGTTAATTCAGGCTTTCAGCTTTTTCAACGTTTCTACATATCAATCTGAGTTGATTGTGGTACCATGCTCCAAGATGTCCACAAGCAAGACCCCATCTTTGTCCCAAAACGTCACCATGACTTTTCTGACAGAAGGCTGTCTTTTGAACTTCTTTTGTGGTGAATTTTGTTGGTGCCACTCTATCGACTGTCTCTTCGTTTCAGGGTCATAACAGTAAACCCAGGTTTCGTCACTGTGATTAGGTACTGAAAGAAAAACCTCTCCTTGCCAAACCTCAATCACCACTCTTCGCTTCATATGTATGTCTGTAACATCCACCATTTTGAACTATCCATGTGCTGCACTCATGAGACCGATCACAGTGCCACTCAGTGACAGGTAAAATGATCTACAGTGGCACATTTGAAAGCAAAAAATTATGAAGTATTACTTTCTTACCGGTCCTTATACAAGTAACTGTGGATGTTATGTTACCTTTAATTTTATATAATTAAAATTTATTATTTGTTTAACTGAAAAAAAAAAAAAAAAAAAAAATTTTAAGTCTTACTGAAAATGTTATACTGTTGGGTAACAATTTACCAATTGTTAATTAAAAGTTATTAATAAAAAGTTAGTAGTTAATAATAATAAAAAAAAAAAACAAGCCACAGTAAGGACTTACCATGCAGCATGTTACCAGTTGAACCAAAAAATTATTAAGTTACTTTTCAGAGCTAAAATTTCGAGCTTGCCACCCTCTTTTGTGGGCTTGAGGGATGACCTCCTACAGGCCAGGATTAATATGTTATAATTTTGAAAAATATGCAATAACACAGATGCATAAAAAAAAAAAAAAAAAGCAGTAACACACACACACACACACACAAATAAAAAAAATAATAAAAAATGCATACTAAAATAAAGATAAAACGCCTAATACAACATATGAATTGAATATACACGTATCTATATTAACTAATTTTAGCTCTGAAAAGTAAAGTAACTTAATCATTTTTTTGGTTTTAACTTTTAATTAATAATTGGTAAATCGTTACCCAACAGTATAATATTCAGTAAAACTTATGATTTTTTTTTTTTTTTTCCAGTTAAACAAATAATAGATTTTACTTATATAAAATTAAACGTAATATAATGTTGCTGCCACAGTTACCTGTACATATATATAGACACCATAAAAATTCATTTCGTTTAAAATTAAGTTAAATTTATAAGCTACCCTGCAAGGGTATATGTACAGGAAACTACTGAAATGCTATAAGCTGTATATATGGAATATATCAGCATATTTTGCTGAAATAGTGAATATAACAGGAAAAGTTTAAGTATAAAACAATATTGTTAACTAGAAGATTAATTATAAGATTATTACATATTTGTATACATACAACTTTGTAAGGGAAATATATACATACAACTTTGTAAGGGAAATATATACATACATTGTCAGGGAAATGGGAAATATATTGTGCAGAAAGGATAGGTGGAATAGGACCAGGGTATGTCTGCAAGGAGCAAAAATTGATGACATAGAGCAGATATCATCTTTTAAGGGCACAAAAGGTGATATCGTTGTACATGTTGGCACTAATGACATTAAGTGTAGGATATCTGTGGATTTACTTAACAAGTACTGGTCAATGTTGAAAAAAAACTTGCAAGTTACTGTTAAATTTGAAAGTGTCTGTAATCCTGCCCAGACACAATAGGAGGGAGTATATGATGAGAGTCTTGTCAATCAATTCAACCCTGGACAGATTGTGCAAGGCTCATGAGGTAGAATTTTTTTCAGCGTCGTCTGTGCTTGTTAACAGGAGAGATTGCTTCTACAGGGATGGGATACACTTAAATAGAAAGGGTGCAAGAATATTTGCTGATGCTATTGAGGCAATGTTGGGTGGGTCGGCAAACTGATAGATTGGGGAATTCACAGACTAATAGATTAACAGTAGCCGCAGGCAGAGGTGGATTTAATTCTTGTACTGCTTCTGCTGGAATGAGCAGCAGCCTGGAAAGCAAGTTTCTGGGGATTTCAGGAACTGCTGTGAGTGATGAAACAAGTAAATACATGGGCTGTGTTAGAGTAACTGAGAGCAAGGACAGGTGCAGGTATACATGCATGCACACCAATGCTAGAAGTATAGTAAATAAATTTGAAGTGCTGGTCAAGACATCAAAGGCAGATATTATTGGGATATCAGAGACGTGGTGATACACAGATATAAGGAATGCAGAACTGGAATTTGGGGAGTACAATGTGCACAGAAAGGATAGCCAGAATAGGAAGGGAGGACGAGTCATGCTGTTAGTTAAGAAACACAAAATCTAACGAAGTACATCCAGTTCACATATATGGACAGCAGTGCAATGTTGAGTCAGTTTGGTGTGACATAAGCAATGGGGAATACAAAAATAAGGGTAGGAGTTTGTTATAGGCCTAATGGCTCTAATGAGTACAATGAACAATTATACAGAGAAACAGAGTGGGCCAGTAAATCAGTGTCTTATAATGGGGGATTTCAACTTCCTAGATATAGACTGGAACTTGTGGGTTGGTCACTCGCACACTAGCAAAGCTTTTGTGGATTTACTGAATGATTGTTTTCTACAGCAGCATGTTAGAGAGGCAACTAGAGGAAGCAATACTCATGATTTGATTATCAGCAGTGATTATTCATGCATTAAGAATTTACAGTTAAAGGAACCACTAGGTGCCAGTGATCACAGTGAACTGATGTGGAATTTACTTACAGATGTAACTACCATCAGGGGTAAGGGGAAGGGTTTTTGCTTTGGTAAAAGTGACTACAGTGGTCTCAGAGATTTTTTAAGTTCTATACAGTGGGACCAACTGATAATGTTACCAACAGCAAATTCTAAATGGGAAGCATTCAAGGAAGTAATCTTGGAAGCTACTAGGCTTTTTGTTCCAACTAAGAAATACTATTCTAGGTTAAGGCCCAAATGGATGTCAGATGAACTAATGAGACTCGCAGCATAGAAGAAAAATGATTGGATGCATATAAATTATCAGGTGACACAGAAGAAGCCTATGGTAGATATACGCTAGTCTGTAATCAAGTCACAAAGGAGGTTAGGCAAGCAAAGGCAGATTGTGAGAAATCTTTGGCAATGGATACAAAGGAAAACAGCAAAGACTTCTTTACTTATATAAACCCTAAAAGGAAGAGGATGAATCAGATTGGTCCACTTGATATCAATGGTTTGACTGTAGATGATCATTCTCAGATAGTTGCCAAACTAAATGAGTATTTTGCATCTACATTCCCACATGAGGAGGAAAGGGCCATATGCTTATTAAACTCTAACAGGGAGTTAAATGATTTTGTAATAACTGAGAGCATAGTGGAGGAGAATTTGTTGAAGTTAAACATAAGAAAGGCACCAAGTGTGGATGGGATCTATCCAGTTATATTAAAGGAGGTGGCAAAAGAAGTAAGCACACCCTTAGCCATAATTATGTGAGTATCCTTGGACTCAGGGAAGTACCCAAGGACTGAAGATGTACAAATGTATCTCCAATTTAGAAAGGGGGATCAAAGGGTGACACAAGTAATTACAGACCTGTTAGTTTGACTTCTGTTCCAAGGAAAATAATGGAGAATGGAGTCACTGGTTAAAGAAGCATTGCAGGATCATCTAGACAAGACAGAAGTAATAATTCTGCATGGGTTTATTAAGAGATATTGCTGGATCATCTAGACAAGACAGCATGGGTTTATTAAGAGATATTGCTGGATCATCTAGACAAGACAGCAGTAATAATTCAGACAAGGTATGGGTTTGTTAAGGAGGAGTCTTTCTATCCAATCAAATTGGTTAGACCAGACTTCCCCCTTACTACGACGTGGTCACAAAGGAACTGGATGCAAAAAATAATTTTGATATCATATACTTGGATTTCAGGAAAGCTTTTGATACTGTTGCACATGGAAGACTACCGTATAAATTGGAGCAGTATGGCATTAAGGGCAAGTTGCTACAATGGATAACAGGATAG
The DNA here is from genome assembly GCF_048544385.1 of Mastigoproctus giganteus. NCBI lineage: Eukaryota > Metazoa > Arthropoda > Arachnida > Uropygi > Thelyphonidae > Mastigoproctus > Mastigoproctus giganteus. The sequence continues at coordinate 154,437,849 of NC_143584.1, read as the reverse complement.
TTAAGTGGAAGACAGAGGGTGGTAATCAATGGATACTGCTCTTTTTGGACTAATGTTATTAGTGGTGTCCCCCAGGGTTTGGTGTTGGGCCCATTGTTGTTTTCTATATATTTATTAATGATATTGGTGAAAGTATATGAAGCTTAATGTCAAAGTTTGCAGATGATACAAAGATTGGGAGGGTTATTAATAACAGTAATGACAGTATGCTGCTGCAACAGAATCTGGAAAAGTTGGGCAGATGGCTGAGAAGTGGCAACTGAAGTTTAACATTGACAAATGCAATATGAGTAGCAGTAATCCCAGAGAAATGTACCAACTGAGTGGTGGAGAATGATAGAGACCTGGGGGTAATTGTGCAGTCAGATATAAGGTTTCTGAACAGTGCAAACAGGTAGCCTGAGTAGTTTCATGGGATCTTGTCAATGATAGATAGGAATTTTGCTAGCAGGGATAAGGAGGTGATTATTCCCCTGTATAAGGCAATGGTCAAGCCACACCCCGAGTATTGCGTACAGGTCAAGCCTCATTTTAGGAAAGATGTAGAGTTACTAGAATGAGTACAGATAAGGCCAACAAGTAGAAGTAATTATGGAAGGAAGGCTGAAGGAGATAGTGGAGCTTCATCATCTGAGCCTTCAACGAATCTTATTCTCTCTGCTGGTGGAGGGTCTTGCCTTGATGTTGATGGCTGTTGAACGGTAGGGCTACTTGGTGTTGGAAGGCTGTTAAATGTTTGGGCTACTTGCTGCTGAAGGTTGGGGTGGCTGTGGGTCTTTCTTAAAATAAGACAACAAATAAGTTTGCCTCATTGACTGATGTTTCCTTTCGCAAAGGATTTCTCTGTAGCAAGCCATACCATTTGATAGTATTTTACCCACTGTAGAACTTTCAAAATCAGTGTAAAGCCTGCACAAAGCCTGTATCAAGTAAGCCAACACAGTGTTCTAAATCCTTAGTTGTCATTTCAAGCAGTGCTCACTGGAACTTTGTGAGGAGCAGATTCCATCTCAAGAAGTAACCTTCTTTGCTCATCTACCAAAAGCAAGTCCTCATCTGTTAAAGGCTGATGATGAGTTACCAGCAATTCAGCCACATCTTCAGGCTCCATTTCTAGTTCTCTTGCCATTTCCTCCATTGAAGTCTTGAACCCTTCAAAGTCATCCATGTGAGTGGGAATCAACTTCTTCCAAACTCCTTTTAGTGTTGATATTTGACCTCTTCCCATTAATCACGAATGTTCTTAGTAACATCTAGAATGGTAAATCCTTTCCAGAAAGCTTTCAATTTATTTTGCCTAGGCCCATCAGAGGTATCTAAGGCAGCTATAGCCTAAACAAATGTCCAACTTAAATAACAGGACTTGAAAGCAGCAATTACTCCTTGATCCATGGGCTGCAGAATAGATACTGTGTTAGCAGGCAGGAAAACAACATTAATCTCCTTGTACATTTCCTTCAGAGCTCTTGGGTGACCAAGTGCATTGTCACTAATCAGTAATATCTTGAAAGGAATTTTTTTTACTAAGCAGCAGACCTTGACAGTGGGTTTAAAATATTCAGTAAACCACATAGTAAACAGATCTGCTGTCATTCAGAATTTGTTGTTTGATTAATAATACACAGGCAGGCTAGCTTTAGAATAAGTCTTGAGGGCCGTAGGATTTTCAGAATAGTAGATGAGCACTGGCTTCAACTTGCACTCACCAGCTGCATTAGCCCCTAACAAGAGAGTCAGCGTATCCTTTGCAGCTTTGAAGCCAGGCATTGACTTCTCCTCTCTAGCTATGAAAGTCCTAGACAGCATCTTCTTCCAGTATAGAGCTGTTTCGTCGACATTGAAAATCTGCTCCTTAGTGTAGCCACCTTCATCAATTACCTTAGCTAGCTCATCTGGATAGCTTTCTGCAGCTTCTACATCAGCATTAGCTGCTTCACCTTGCACTTTTATGTTGTGGAGATGGCTTCATTCCTTAAATTTCATGAATCAATCTCTGATAGCCTAAAACCTCTCTTCTGCAGCTGGCTGCCTCGCCTCTCTCAGCCTTCATAGAATTGAAGAGAGTTAGGACCTTGCTCTGGATTAGGCCGTGGCTTAAAGGAACATTGTGGCTGGTTTGATCCTCTATCCAGACCACAAAAACCCTTCTTTATATCGGCAATAAGGCTGTCTCACTTTCTTATCACTTTCATGTTCACTGGAGTGGCACTTTTAATTTCTTTCAAGAACTTCTCCTTTGAGTTTACTACTGTGCTAACTGTTTGGCATGCCAAACCTATTTTATGGCCTATCTCGGTGTTCGACATGCCTTTCTCAATAAGCTTAATCATTTCTAGTTATTGCTTTAAAGTAAGAGGCTTGTGACTTCTTTTTACTAGCACTACACTTAGGGGCCATTGTACTGTAATTAATAATTACAATAATAACAATAACACAAGTAAAAAGTTTGAAAAATTTTGAAAATTTCCTGAATATGACACTGAGATACGAAGTGCACAAATTTTGGACTGAGCACGGGTAACAAAATGGCGCCAGTTGACTTGCTCGATTCAGCAATGTGCACGTGACTGCTGAAACCACCCCCCCACTTAAGAGCAAGGCAAGTACCAAAAATAATAAACATGAATATAATTGAAAAGCACTATATTAGCAAAGCAACTTAAAGTGAGGTACATTTGTATTTACTCCTTAAAAATCATCTAGTATTAGAGGAACTATTAAGTATCATTTCTACACAAAACAGTAATAATTATTTCTTACCTGTATGAAGGCATACTTCCGAAAGTAATAATCCTGTTGACATTTTCCTGAGAGGACTCATCCTCAGGTTTCACCAATGATGGAGGTGCAGGAAGTTTTCTGTTGATGTGCTTCTTGAAATGTGTAGGATCAGGTTTGGGCATAGAGCTCTGTCGTCTGAAAATTTTTAATAATTTAACTTTTACTTTTTTAATATGCATATGTGCCAATTTTAAAGTTTTAAAAATCAGGGATAATTTTAATTCACACGTTTTAACTGGAAACGCCCAACACATTATGCAACTTTTATATTAACTTCTGATCACTAGTGAACTATAAAACCCAAAAACAGTGAATATTAAACGTGTGTGCATGAATGCATATACATAAATTCCCAACTCTTCTGCATCATTATAAAAGTGTAGAACTTAAAAAAAGTTATTTATTACTTAACAATTTTATTCCTGAACTATTAAATTGCAATTAGAGAATATTTACCAGCATGTATCACCTTAGCATCAACTGCTCTACTAGAAACTTTCATTACTGCAACATAGAGACTGACAAATTTAGTTTTCTTCAGAAATGTAGTCAGAAACTCAAACAATACCCTTATGGCTTAGATTCTCCAAAGTATCAACAAAGACAGTTAGCTAAACTAAAAAGTAGATGAATTCAGCTAATTTGCTATGCTTCTAATTTTTTAAGTTTCCATTGATACTTATCATTTCAGCTAATCTATGCAGCTTTCTTCTGTTTTATTACACAGAACTTGAGAAAACACCTTTCATTTATATCTTCCTCTGCGACATTCAGTGACTTGAAACTTGTCCATAAAAAATATTCAACTACAAAATAATAATCAATGAAATTTGTGGTATTTCAACATATACTAAAACATATTTCAAAGGAAACTTGAGTGTTCATGTAATCATATATAACACCATAGCTGGCTGCTATGGTGTTATATATGATTATCGACTTTCAAAAATCTGGTGATCAGGCATTTGTAAGCAGGAGGAGGTTTTTGGGCCACAACATGAGGTGTTTTGCAAAAAGCAGGAGTCCTTTCCAAAAAGCAAGAGGAAAACAGGAGATTTTTCAAAAAATGAAGAAGGTATCATTAAAGGGTCTTATACTGCACTAGAAATTAATTTCACAGGCAAATTATACATTTTATATTAAAATGCACATAGGATTGTTTACCCAATACAGCATGCTTTTAAAAATTAAACATCAACTAATTTCAGACTTCATCTATTTCAGAAATGCTGAGTCAAAGTTTTGTTCAAAACAATGGCCCTGCTGTTTAGAATTGGCTGTCAAGAGGATTTCCAAAGCTTCAGCAGAAAGAAAAGATCAAAAATTGGTTTTTATTTTTCTAACATGATTGAATATTCTCTCACATGCAGATGGCTATGAGGAATTTTTAGAAATTCCTCATAATTCAACTAATTCAGATTGTTAAAATGCCAAGAATGATAATGTGTTATATTTCAAGTTTCTTTTTGCACTTGTTAGTTCTCCAACCAAGGACTGCTGTACATGAATTCATAATAGCATGTAGTAGGTTCTCACACTGAAAATGACAGGATTTATGCTGCAAAACACCTATTGCTTCATCTACGTCTTTATTTTTAACAATACCAAAAAGTATTAGAAACTTATCCACAAAAAATTTCAAATTTGAAAATGATGAACTGCTAACTGATGAAATTTGCACTACCTCAGCATTTATAAAAAATAATTTTTCAAAAGGAACTTGGGCACCATGTTGTGACATATAGCCATAAAGTACTTTCTTTCTGAGCAAAAGAACAGAATTTTCTCCTCTTGTTTTAGATTCTCCACGAACTTGGCAGAAGAAATGCCTGTGACCAAGTCAGAAACATCCTGGTTTAGTCTGCTATGGTAATCAACTTCTAAAATGGAAGGTGGAAGACACAAACTGTTGTTTTCATGTTTTACACAATACTTGTACAATAATTAGATCAAGAGTATTTCTCTCTCTAACATACTGCTGAAGAAAACAGTCATCCAAGAAATCCACAAAAGTCTTTCTAGGATGTGAGTGACCAACCCACAAGTTCCAGTCAATATCTAGAAAGTTAAATCCCCCATTATAAGACATTCTGATTTACTGGCTCACTCTATTTTTCTGTATAGCTGTTTGTTGTACTTATCAGTCATCATTAGGCCTATAACACACCAAACTAATTCAACATTGCACTGGCCACTGGATGTATTGCCTTAGATTTTATATACTTCTTAACTAAGTGCATAACCCCTCCTGTCATGTCTGTCCTTTCTGTACACCTTGTATTCCCCCACATTCAAATTCCACATCCCTTATATCTGAAATCCTCACAACGTCTGTATTTGATGACTTATTCAGCACTTCAAATATATCCAATGTATTTACTATTCTCTTAGCATTGGTGTACATGCAAGTATACATGCACCGGTTCTTACTCTTAGTTATCCCAATACAGCCCATGTATTTCCTTGTTCCATGATGATCCCATCATGACTTGAAACCCCTGGCACCTTGTTTTCTGGGTTGCTGCATGTTCCAATACATGTAGTGCAAGAATCACTATCACCTCTACCTGTGGCTATTGTTAATCTGTTTGTCTGTGTATCCTCCCAAGCTAGCAGTTTTCTGACCTTCCTAACGCTGCTTCGATAGCATTAGCAAATATTCTTGTTCCCTTTCTATTTAAGTGTATCCTGTCCCTGTAGAAGCAGTCTCTTAGTATGTAGAAGTACATACTAAGAAAAATTCTACCCCACAAGCCCTACACAATCTCTCCAAGGCTAAACTGATGTCAAGGCTCTCATTATACTTTGCAGACACTTTCAAATTTAACTCTAACTTGTGACTCTTTCTCAACATTGCCTTGTAGTTGTTAAGTTCTCAGATTTCCTACTCTTAATGTCATTAGTGCCAACATGTACAGCAATATTACCTTTTTGCCCTTAAAAGATGATATCTGTTCTACAACATCAACTATTGCCCCAGTAGACATATTTTGATCCTATCCTATCCTTTTTGCACAACATATTTCCCTAACAAGAGTTACTGACAGTAACCACCTCCTGTGGAACCAGTGCATTCTTCCTTGGGAGTTGCCACTGTGTTGCCTGATGTATAAGTACAAACTCTGGCTTTGAGGCAGACAGCTGAGAGCTCAAAGGGTCTCGATTTAATTCCTCTGAAGGCATCCGCCCTGTTCCTTAAGCTCTCATAAATGCCTATCAAAATGCTTAGTTGACACCTAATATCCTCACACTCTTTACATTTAACACACACACAAAGACAATCCCCCCGGGGGGGGGGGCTGTATCACTTCCCATTCCAGAGAGTTGACAAACATCAAACAAGTAGTAGTAGTACATTATGTAAGGCTGTGATTTGTAGGCGAACTGCCTCTCCCTCAGTTTCCCCCCAAGCCGCAGCACTCCTTCTACTTTGAGCCCTTTGCTTTGCTGCTCTGGTACGAGGCATGATTTCCATTCAAATTCAACTCAATTGAGAATACTACACTAAACTAATACACTTAAATTCAACATTAACACTATGCACCAGTTATGCTATCAAGTTTATTTTATTAAATATACAGTAGACTCTCAATTTTCCGGGACAGATGGTAAAAAAAGTTCCCGGATAATCGATTTCCCAGCTAATCCAAAAATACGGTAAGTCCCCGACATATGTAAGAGATACGTTCCAGGACTTCTTACGTAAGTCAAGTTTTACATACTAACTCGGAAATGACTAATAAAATATTGCTACTATATCCGTGATATTCCAAAAATTAAAAAACCACATAATATCCTCAGAAGAATGAAGAAAAATAGTTATATATTTTTAATTAGTTCAATTAAAAACTTTAATTGACCTAATTTATTATTCCTTGGTTGAATCAGCGATGTGGTATTTGAAGGTAGAAAAACTAATTCAATGTTTTTGAAAGTCAACTTTGGATGAGCTGGGTAGTTGTCCAAAACCAAACAATTTTTTTTTTTGTTTTTCTTATCCAACTACAAATCCCATTTGCGAAGATAATCTTCAAATTAATAAGTTGTCATCCAAGCATTGCCGTTATTGGCATATTTGGCAGGCAGCTGTTTTATTCCTTTAGAAAATCAAGGCAATTTGTTCCAGCAATGCTACATCTTTCCTAAAATAAGGCTTCCAGATCTGTATGTTGCATAATATTGGAACTAACATGACACACACACAAGTGAGACACAAAGTAAAAAGTTTATGAAGTTTAGATACATGAATGAAGAGCTGATTCTGAAAATTTATTTGTTTTTTATATAATTGAATATTTCAGTAAAGGGGAAACACATTTCACCATAATACTATAAAAACATACAGAATTCCAGCTACTAATATTATAACATATCAATAAGATTGATTTTACTACCTATTTATAACAGATTGTACAAAAAAAAACAAACCCCCAATAAACTGTAAACTGAAATTTTTTTTATTGTTTTATGGTTGTGACCTCCGTAAATATGCTTTAGAAAAATATCACACAGAGGTATTCAAAATTGAACACATCTGTGATTATAACCGAATGTGATTCTATAAAGCAGCTGATTCCAATACCAGTGATCACTATAACCAGCGCTTACTGTATATATGTATATACAGTGGTACCTTGGATTACGAGTAACTTGGTCTGCGAGTGTTTTGCAAGATGAGCAAAAATTTTTAATAAATTTTAACTTGAAAAACGAGCGAGGTCTTGCAATACGAGTACAGTCAGTCCTCGTATAACACGTGTTTACACTACACGAATTCGATCATACACGATTTATAAATAGGGGAACGATATCTTATATAACACGAACCGAATTCGCTTATGCACGATTCGCCTTTGTGTTTACAAGAAATGGCAGTCAAACGCAGAATCACCCCAAATGAACGCAACACGATGGGAATGAAGAGAAGATTCCGAAAATGTATTTATGTGTTTTATATCAGTGAAGGGGAAACACATTTCACCATAATAACGTAAAAACCAACACAATTCCAGCTATCGGTATACAGTAATCGCAAATGCAATTAGACCGAGTTTACTACCAGTTTATAACAGATTCCACTAGCAGAAACGCAACTGGAAATTGTTTTTATTGTTTTATTGTAGTAACCCCTTGAAATGTGCTTTAGGAAAATGTGAGGTGTTAATAGTGTATCTCTGCCTTTATGGTGTTGTTTATTCAGTTGCTACACGGGCGCAGCTTTGTTTATGTGTATCAAGGGTGCCTCCTCATTTTGTAATTGTGCTTTATTTCCTAAAAATTGCCTACCGAGCGTCACGTGATCACGTGCTGCTCGGGATTGTGGTTAATCGTCTCGCATGTTCGGTCTCAGTTGGCATACCTCATTCGTATACAGTCAACATTGTAGTGAACATTCGTGCTAGCGTTGTGACCACGTGTATGTGCGTAAAGCAATTTTTTTTTTTTGTGTTCAAATTTAGTGACTGTTATTTATTAACTGTACACTACGAAAATGGCCCCAATGAAGAAGAGGGTTGAAAAGGAAGGCGGTAAGAAGAAGGAGATGATTACGGTAGAAATTAAGAAGGAAATCATCGAGAAGCATGAACAAGGTATGAAAGTGGCCGCCATCGCAAGATTTTATAAGAAGTCTACGTCAACAATTTGCACAATATTAAAGAAGAAAGAAGAACTAAGGGGACTAGATGTAGCAAAAGGAGTCACGAGAATATCAAAGCAACGGCCACGTATTCTGGAAGATGTTGAAAAGTTGCTTTTGGTGTGGATAAATGAGAAGCAACTAGCAGGTGATACTGTGACCGAGAACTTGATCTGTGAGAAGGGAAAGGCCTTGTACGCCGACCTCGTCAGTAAACAGCCAGGTACGTCTACAGAAAACGAAGAAGGCTTCAAGGCGAGCAGGGGATGGTTTGATAACTTTAAGAGGAGAAGTGGCATCCATAGTGTTGTGAGGCACGGAGAGGCTGCGAGTTTGGACACTAAGGCAGCTGAGGCGTTCGTTGCCGAGTTCCAGAAGCTCATGGTTTCCAAGTGTTACTTGCCGCAGCAAGTTTTTAATTGCGATGAAACGGGGCTTTTTTGGAAAAAGATGCCAAAGAGGACCTACATTACAGCAGAAGAGAATGCAATGCTCAGTCACAAGCCCATGAAAGACCGTCTCACCCTCTTGCTGTGCGCTAATGCAAGCGGTGATTTCAAAGTCAAGCCCCTGCTCGTGTATCATTCTGAGAATCCACGAGCCTTCAAGAAATGCAAGGTGCAGAAGAGCCAGTTAAATGTTATGTGGAGGTCCAACAGCAAGGCTTGGGTCACTCGTATCTTGTTCGTTGAGTGGATCAATGAGGTCTTCAGTCCTGCAGTGAAGAAATACCTTTTAGAAAAAAAACTGCCACTCAAAGTCTTGCTGGTTATGGACAATGCTCCTGCTCATCCTCCAGACCTTGAGAACGACTTACTGGAAGAATTCGAATTCATTAAGGTCCAGTTCCTTCCTCCCAACACCACTCCATTACTCCAGCCCATGGATCAGCAGGTCATTTCGAACTTTAAAAAGCTTTACATCAAGGCACTATTTCAGCGATGCTTCGAGGTGACCGAAGGAACTAACCTTACCCTCCGAGAGTTTTGGAAAAATCATTTCCACATCGTAAACTGCCTCAAAATCATCGATAAAGCCTGGGATGGGGTCACCAAGAGAACCCTCAATTCTGCTTGGAAAAAACTGTGGTCTGATTGCGTTGAGGGGTTTGCTCATGAACAGGAGCTGCCAGTTGTCGATGAAATTGTGTCCTTGGGGACGACCATGGTACTGGAGGTGAATAAGGACGACATTCAAGAGCTGGTGGAGGAATATGACCAGGAGTTTACCACCGACGAACTGATGGATCTGCATCGCGAGCAACAGCAAGGGGTGATGGAGGAGATCTCGTCTGAGGAGGAGGAGAAAAAAATGGAGACATCCCTCTCTTCAAATGAGATTAGGGTGGTGTGTAAAATGTGGGAAACAGTGCAAAATTTTGTAGAAAAGCACCACCCGAATAAGGCTGTGGCAGTGCAAGCGATGAATCTGTTTAACGACAATGCAATGTCATATTTCCGCGAAATCCTCAAAAGGAGGCAAAAGCAAGTGTCATTGGAGAGGTTCTTTGTTAAAGTCACACAAAAAGAAAAAGTCAACAGATAGTAGTGATTCCGTTAGTGACAGTGAAAGTCGTTCTACCCAATAATTAATAAATTCGATTGCTTTTAAAAATATAAAAAGGTATGTATGTATTTTGTATTAATAATTTTTACAGTATGTGAATATTTTTGAGTTTTGGAACAAATCATCTGAGTTTCCATTATTTCTTATGGGGAAATTCGCTTTGATATACGAGTGCTTTGGATTACGAGCACGTTTCCGGAACGAATTATGCTCGCAAACCAAGGTACCACTGTATATGATTTGGATACAAAATATATTTATTAATAGATTTACAAACTAGACAGAATTATTAATTTAGAAAATGCTTTTTTCACCTTTCTTTCTTATAGTGGAGCCTTATCTATTATTATTAATATTAATAGCTAAAAGTATTATAAATGTCTCAAAGAAACTTACCTATAACAAGTAGCCAAGAGAGCAAAAAAAATAAAAACACCACCTACTACACACACCAAAACTATGACCAGCGATGGTGTACTCAAAACATCCTTCTTCCCTACTAGAGCAAAATACAACGAATTAACAAAATATAATGAATTAACCTTTTTAAAAATTATCTATAAAAGTTGACAACTTATCTGTCAATTTTATAAAGATATGCAATACAGAAATTTTATAATTTCCACAATTTAGGAAAACTAATGAAATTTTCATTAATATTGTCTCTTCTGAAAATAGCAGGAAAACATGCAATTACTTTTAACATTCTAAAGCCAGAGTATTTTTCGATGTGAAAACATCTTTGGCGGCACCTACTAAATTTCAGGCTGAAGTAAAACCAATTAGTCATGAAAATGTGAAGCAGAAACAACACAAATTATGTCACTTCCTAATTGATGCTAATGCAGTCACTAACATTGATTATTGATGTGAAAAAATCTTTAACAGCACCTACTAAATTTTGGTCCAACGATCAGTGTTTAGTCCATTGGTAAAATGTGAAACAGAAATGACACAAATTACGTCACTTCCTAAATGATGCTAATGCAGTCACTAACATTGATTCAGTAAAGTAGTGGGATAGAGCATAAAACATTACATTGTTCATAACTTTGGTTCTAGCTGTTTTGATTTTAAAACAGTTCTGATTTTTGGCAAAGATGTTTTCACATAAAACATCTTTTGTGCGTACAGGGTACACACACGCACTTTTTTTTTATTCAGTGGAATTAAATGACAATAAATACTTTGTTAGATAGAGTAGCCAAGTGGTCATATGTGAGGTTGTACGTGTGCTTTGAGTGACCTTGATTTAAGTCTGTGTGCCTACTACATAAGGTGCTGATTCTTGTATTATTTTCAATCTCTCGTGAACTATTCTGACTGAGTAGTCGCACCAGAGTATAAACAGGAAATTTATGATGATCTCCAGAACATGGGTGCCTGAGTCACCATGTTGTGGACGTGGCCGAAGAACAGAGTGATTGTCAGATTACTGGAAATGCCTAATTTACCTCATTTTGCCGTTCCGATTTTTTGATTGGATGCAAATTCACTTCTGAGTTTAGTGGGAAATGCGAAATTATAATTTGCTTTGTTTAATCATTATTGTGCAGTTGTTTCTGTGTTTTTTTTAATTAGTTTTTCTGTGTTCAACCCTAATGGAATACAAGTGTTTCAGTGTGGATGTTTGATGAAATTGGCCCTTGAAAGGAGATTACGGATGGTTTTGAGTGGGCCTGTAGAAAGAAAGGGGCCAATTCTGAATGGCGGTCATGAAGTGTACCAGCCAGCATGCCATGCCAGGACTGACGAGGTGAGTTTTTTTTTTTTTTTTTTGACAATTTGATTGTTTTCATAGTTATTGTATAAGTTGTTAGTATCAGGTTCTGTTGATGTGTAGTAGCAGGGTGTGGGGGTAGTAGCCCCCTGGAAAAAAAAAAAAAGTAACTTCTGTTGACATGCATGAGCAATTCTCATTGTTAATGCACACGGAATCGTCTAGTAACATTCGGGCAAGAACTATCAGTGGCTGTGTCATGTGTTAATTTTCGTTACTTGTTTAAAAAAAATTGCATTTCTATTCACCTACTTTTTGCTCAGTATTGCTATTTATTTTTCTTCATTTCAGCTCTGACATATTGTGATGTCATGTGACATCCATTAGTAATGTGTGGGCAAGGAGGAGGAGAGGGGGAAAGCAGTGAGTGGGAGGTGGCTACACTGGCCAATCACTGCCTTCTTTCTCGCCAAAGTACAGAGGTGCACCCATGTTCTGGAATATAACCGAAATTTATTTTTTATTATTTTCTAAAAGAAGGAGATATACATGAAAAATGCCTAGGAAAGGAAGTAGATTTTCAAGTAGACTATATTTTGATTTGGAAGAGATGCAGAAATAGTGTGAAGAACTCTCATGCATACTCATCAGGACCAGACATATTCTGATCATAATGTTGTGATACTGGTATGGAATTAATGTTGAAAAAGATAAGTTAGTTAGTTATTTGGTTTTTAGGAGCATTAGCAACTAAGGCCATATTGCTCTGGGAATATGCGGTGGTCATTCCCTGACCTTTCTGCATCCTCCGTATTTGGTGGTGATGGGCTTGAACCCCGGTCTAATCAAGAAGCGTGTGCTATGCACTGCTGCTCCTTCTCACCGAGGAGGTGACTGAAAAAAGAAAGATAGATGGAAAATGGAGAGAGTAAGAACAACAAGGAAGGATATTATGAAGGAGAAATTAAAGGAAAGGCTATTAATGTAAAGAGATGATGTGGTGCATAATCAAAGTATAAATGAGCAAGTTTAAAAGACAATATAAAGAAAATCACTAAGGAGGAAACAGTATATAGGTAGGGATTAAAATCTAAGAAACCATAGGTGAAAGTGGATATGATAAGAGAAATAAAGGAAAGAAGGAAATGGAAAAATACTAATACTGAAAATAGCAGGAGGAGGTACAGAGAGATTAACAATAAGCTTAAATGCATAACAGCTAAAGCAAGAGAGAGGAATAATGGGATGGATTTTGCAGGGAATTAGAAGTATTAGAAAAATATGATTTAATGTATGAAATACTAAGGAATACAAGGATAGAGCAAAAGGGAAGAAGTAAAGTTTTACACAGGAAAGGAATAGGAAGTTACTCAGAAACGTTGAGGTGATAAGGGGGGGACAGTTGGAATATATAAGGGAGCTATATGGATTAAACAAGTGGCAGAAAGTTACTTTAATAACGTAGAAATAATGGATGAAGACAGCTTGGGACCAGTCATAATGGAGCAAGATGTAATCAAAATGATAAAGGAAATAGGACAGCAGGTATTGATGAAATTCCAGTAGAGTTTTTATTCTCACTAGGGTAAATGGGTTTAAGGGAATTAACAGAATTATGTAGGTTTATGCATGAGCAAGGGGCAAGGCCAGAAGATGCTAATGATATCAATAGAAATGATAAAGATTTTAGAACTATAAGTTTTGTACCACATGTGGCAAAAATAATGGTAAGAATGTTAACTAGAAGGATGATAAGAAGAATGGGGAAACAAGGAAGAACAGTTTGGTTTGGGAGGGGGCAATAAGGGATGTAATAGGCTTGATGAGAATGTTCACATGAAGACATCTAGAAGGGAATAAGATGTATGTATATGTTTTATAGGTTTGGAGATGAATTTTGATTGTCTGAGTTGAATTACTGAATAACGTGGAGAGGATAGGAGTGGATCGGAAGGACAAAAAAAAATTGATAGAACTGGGGACAAAAAAAGTAACAGGGTAGAGAAAAGTGGCAATAAAAGTTAAAGATAGGAAGAGGTGTGAGACAGGAGTGTTGTCTGTTCCTGGCTTTATTTAACCCAGCAGTACAGTTTCTAAAATGTAGCAACAAAGTGAGGCACCTGTCAGGTCACCTGATGTTTCTTTTTAATTTCTGAATATATTTTGGATTCTGCTTAAACAGTACCAATATTTAATTCTTTTCTTAATAGATTGTAGTACTTACTACGCTACATTTTACATCTTTTATTAAAAAAAAAAAATTTTTTAAATAATAAAATAAAAGAAATAATTCTGCTGAAAATTGCAGAAAAACATTTTAGACAAAACAAATCTCAATTTCTTATTCTTTTCCATTTTCCAGTTTAAAAGACTGTTAAGAGAGCAAAAGTAAAATTTCAAACAAGCTGCTTATTTCTATTTTCAGGTTTATCTAAATTTCTTTAAAATTTAGCATGCTTCACAGCGCAGGAAATTTGAAACTATGTATCTCGCTTCCCATAGTGTAGTGACCATCTTGAGAGAATATTGGGTTTTGTGTTATCATCCTTACTCTGTGAAAATAATAATAAATCTTTCAAAAACAATTAGGGTAAGACAGTAGATGTTTACTGAACCAATGAGAGATTCAAACAGTAATCCAAAACTAAAATAACTAAATAGAAAGCTGATTTTTGAAGTGGCCAAGTTATTCAGCCTGGCAGCAGTTGCACCACCATTATTACAGTTAATGGTGACTTTTGGTCTTTTCTATTTTTGAAAAAAGTTTTTTGACTATTTTATTCACAAGCACTAAACATTTTTTAATGGATTGCAATACTTATTAAATGTAATTTTTTATTTATTTTTAATGAAAAATTCCAAACATTCAAAATGCTTTTGTCTTTATTCCTGTTATTTTCAATAAAAGAAAATATTTTGTTGGAAAAAAAAAAAAATATATATATATATATATATATATAAAAAAACACTGAACTTTCAGTCCTTTCCATTTTGTAGTTTGTAAAACTACTAAGTGCATTAAAATTCAGCATTGCTGGAGAAGAAATCATTTTATATAATAATTAAAAATAACATAGCAGCATAGAGTAGACGACTAAAAACATTGATTTAAAGACTGCACTAGCCTAACAGATCACTTCAAGAATAACTCAAATATAACCATGTATAGTTAGGAAGAGAGAGAGAGAGAGAGAGAGAGAGAGAGAGAGAGAGAAAAAAACAGCAGCCTAGAGAAACATCTTGAACTGGCAATTAATGTGGAATAGTATTTCACTGAGGCACAGCCACTTCCAGATTAATGAAACTTGGAGATCTAACTATTCAATTGAGAACTGTATGATCATAAATATTTGTGTTTGGTTAGAAGAGTATGTGCATCATGGTCGTAAAAATACTAAATATTAAATTACATTACTTATTATTTCCATTCCACAGAACCAACATTTTGAGTAATACTGTGTCCCTAATGATGATGATCAGTATTCTTCCAATTCTTACACAACTTAAAAACCACTTGAACATATCTGTCTCCTCACCCCTCTTGGATTTCACGAAAAAAGACTGCTGTATAAACTGGAGCAATGTGGGACATTAAGGGCAAGTTACTTCTATGGATAAAGGGATGGTCAAGTGGAAGAAGACAAAGTGGTTATCAATGGGCACTGTTCTTCGTAGACTAATGTTAGCAGTGGAGCAGCGTTCAGTCTTGGGCCCACTGTTGTTTTCAATATTTATTAATGATATTGATGAAGGTAGATCAGGCTTAATGTCTAAGTTTGCAGGTGATACATAGGTTAGAACCGTGGTTAATGACAGTAATGAAGGTATGCTACTGCAACAAGATTTAGAAAATTTAGGTTGACGGGCTGAGAAATGGCAGTTGAAGTTTAATGTTGACAAATGTAAAGTATTGCATATAGGTACCAGTAATCTCACGGTAACTTATCAACTGTGTTAGAACTGCACTCTAGTCAGTCTTCTTCTAGTTCTCTGCCCTGAGGCAAGTTCAGGGCTCCACTGATGCTGTGCTTCTCTATCTTGTCCTTTCCTTTTAAGTCCTGCATAATTCCCTCTTCCTGTCCAATCCATCATTCCAATTGTCCTTCTCCCAACAGTTCTTTTCTCAATACGCATCCTATAAAGTTCTTTTACTAACGTTCTGTCTTCACCTACTTTCCTCATTACTCACCCATTTCACTCTTTCCATTCTTCTCCGCACCCACATCTCAAATTCTTCTAGCTGTCTAATCTGCTCTCTTCCCAGTGTCCATGTCTCTGAGCCATATAGTATGCTGCTAGGCACCATAGCTGTGGTTGACATGATGATCGAGATGGTCATTACTTGTTGTATATGCCACATCTCTTTGATCTTCTATCTTAGGTTTGTATACTTCCGGATTTTTTCCCCATGGGTTTTCTGCAGGTTGCCAGTATTGAGTACCGCTATGTCAATCAGATAGGTAGTCTTTTCCTTCTTGTCCACAAGGGTTATATCTGCCCTGTTGTGCGGGATTGCCTTATCCGTTATTATGGCATGGTCCCACTACAGCTTGTGGGTTGGGATCTCTAGTACTGCCTGGGATCCCTTGTACTTGTAGTATGGTACATTTTCTTCAATCACTTGGCATTTCCTTGTTGGCTTCTGATGTATTATCCTGGCTACCTGGTCATGTCTATGAGTGTACTCAGTCTGGGTGATCACCTTGCATCCCGCAGTGATGTGTTGGATTGTTTCTGAGGCCAGGTGGCATCGTCGACAGGTGTCATCGGACACTCCGGGCTCCTTGGCGATGTATTTTCTATAGTTTCTGGTGTTGATTACCTGGTCTTGGATGGCAAGCATGAATCCTTCAGTCTTGGGGAAGAGCGTCCTGCTCATGAGCCATTAATTGGAATCAATTTTATCTATGTGATCTTGATGGAGATCATTGTAGTGTCTACCATGTTTATTATTATTATTATTAGCATATGGTGCAAGGAAGCCTGAGGCTTATGCTGCACCAGCCAAAAAAAAAAAAATAAATAAATAAATAATTCCCGAGTTACCCCGTGTGTGTGTGTGTGTGTGTGTGTGTGAGAGAGAGAGAGAGAGAGAGAGAGAGAGAGAGAGAGAGAGAGAGAGAGAGAGAGTCAGAAGTAGAAGGGAATCACCAAGAAAAAGAAGAATGATGATATCCAGCTCAGGACCCTGGGTGTGCCAAGCCCATACTCACCAGATGTGAGCCCCCTGGGTAGTACTGCTCCAAATCTGAAATCCATGGTAGGGAGGATTTCAGATTTGTACAGAGTCAGTAGCTGTTTAGAAGAAAAGTAATGACAAGAATGAAAGAGAAAATCCAGTTTTTTAGATGCAGAGGAAGCAATATTTGTGATGTGCTCATGCCAAGAAAGATTAGAAGTCAGGGTAATCCCTAACAGAGATATATGGTTATGTCTAGAAATCTGATTGTCATCAAAGATGAGCACAGAGTAGAAGAATCATTTCTTGTAAGATATAAGACAGGACTGAGTTTTAGAAGGATTGAAATTAACTAAGCTATCTTTGTCCCAAATGGAGAATTACTCGGAGATTACTATTTAAGGAATTGGTAGTGGATATTTGAGAAGTTGAAGCTGTTTGTGTAGGGCATTTCTCAAACTGGAAGGTGGAAGCAATGTGTTATCATCAACAAAACTATGGATAGATTTACCAGTGAATGGAAGAAGATCATTAATATACAAGAAGAAAAGAGTGGGAGAAAGACGTGAACCTTTGGAAACATAGGTTGATGGGTGGTGCAGCCAAAGTCTTAGGCTTCCTTGCACCATATGGCCATTACTAATTCTAATATAGCAGGCCCCCGTTATAACGCGGTTCGCTTTACACTGATTCGCTATAACGCTGTTCTTATATTATAACCCGTATCTGACTATAACGCTGTCACAGATCACTATAACGCTCTTTTACAGATTACATTTTTGACATATTAACGAAATCGTTTCATTTGATGGAGTCGATAGCTTGAAAATGAATACCAAAACAGCATTAAAACGTTTCCCACGCCGACTTGAGAAATTTTCCCACGCTTAGTAAAATTTTCTCGCACGCTAATTTAGTTTCAGTACAGTGACTTGTTACGTAGTTCTGCGATCAACATTTTAAAAAATGATCAAGTATATTGCTTGTAATATTTGCGTTATATGCATTTATCCGAAGTCTAGTCATCACTCAGTAGAGTATTAGACATTGTGCGTAACGGAAAGTTTACTTGAACATTGTATCGTAATTAATTCAACCAACGCAGTTACATTTTCGAAGGGCTAATAATGACTGATAGGAATGAAAAAGCAACAACGTCTGGGCGCAGTACGAAGACTATTAATGTAAGAAAAAGACATGAATTTGAAAAGTAAATTAGACGTTTTGAAGCAAATCGATTCTGGTCAACGACAAACGGATGGGTGCCATAATTTAGGACTTGCAACTTTAACTGTAAGAACAATTATAAAAAAATAAAGAATTAATTTTTGCAGCGGGAAAGATAGCTGTTCCACTGCAAGCAACTAGGACTAGGCCGGCTATTAGGATCGAAATGGAAAGACTTTAATTTTATTGAAGATAATATTCCAATGCAGAATTCAGTTAAGTTAAATATTAAAAAAAGAGAGAGAGAGAGAAAGAGATTAGCCAATATGATGATCTGAAGAAAACTCGCCTAAAAAAAAAAAAAAAAACATGTGGAACCATTTAAAACTGGTAAGGGCTGGTTGAATAGATTTAAAATCCAGGGAGAAGCCGCAAGTGCAGATCAAGGAGCCGAAACTTTCAAAAAAGAACTTTTGTTAAAATTATTGAAGAGGGGTATTATGTGTTATACTTCTCAACAAGTTTTTAACATAGCTGAAGCAGGACTTTTGTGGAAACGAATGCCTAAAAGAAGTTTCATATTGAAAGAAGAAAAAAACATGCCAGGTTTCAAAGCGGCGAAGGATCGGTTGACTTTATTGTTGGTTGTAACGCTGCGGGGGATTTAAAATTAATACCCATTTCAGTTTATTTGGAAGAGGGCCAAAGTTCAACTCAAAATCCACACATTTTTCATGATTAAATTCATCAATTAAATTAAATTCATTATTTTAATTGGAATTTTAAATTTACTTTTGATATGCAAGTAGCTACCACATAATTATACGTATGCAATGCAGAATATTTTATATGTGCAAATATTTGAATATTAAATATTTTGACCGACATTTGTGCATCTTTTCATTACTGTTTATTATTCATTAGGAAATATCCTATGGCACTGACCGCAGCTCATAAATACATATGTTACCTTATGGGAAAGCGGCGCTCGCTTAGCGCGGATTCACTTAGCGCTCTGTTTTTCCGGAACGAATGATCAGCGTTAAGCGGGGGTCACCTGTACCAGCATTAGTGGAGAAGTTAGAAGAGAGAGGGCCACTACCATCACTCACAGTGAATGATCAGAGAGAAAACTGAATATCCAAATGCAAAAAATGGTCAGCAATCCATAAGATATAAGCGTATTTAAAAGATCTTTATGCCAAACATGATCAAAAGCCTTTGAAATGCCAAAACACCTGCTTGAGTTTTGCCAAATTTTTACACTGAATTTGTCCACAGATGAGTAATAAAATGTGTGGCTATTGTAATAAAATGAGGCTGTTGCAGTAAAATAAATATAATGAAATATTTTGTGCCTTACAAGTTATCCCCTTCAAAATAATTGCCTTGGGCTTGCACACACTGAAGACATTTAATGTGTGCAAGGTCTCTTTTTGTGAATGTCTTCAATAGGCTGAAAATGGATTCCCTTAAGTACAATTTTCAGTTTGGGGCAGAGAAACAAGTCACAAGGGTCTAGGTTTGGTGAGTAGGATTCATGTTCACACAGAGGGATTTGTTTTTGGCCAGAAACTGGCAAACAGAGAGTGCATTGGGTGCTGGAGCATTGTCTTGATGGAGCACCCAACCATCTTTTCATACAAATTTTTTGATGCAGCCTTGTCAGAACTTCAGTGCAGTATGTCTGATTAACAGTCTGATTTGGTGGGACATATTCAGCCATAATAGTTCCTTTAATATCAAAGAAAACAAGAAGCATGATTTTCATTTAATTTTGGCAGTCTTCACTTTTTTTGTCTGTGGGATTGTTTTGTCTTTCATTGCATGATTGTCTTTTAGTTTCTGGGTAGTACCAGAACAGCCAACTTTCATCAAAAGCAATTACAGCACTCAAAGTCTGGATATTGCAATATGGCCTTAGTTGCTAATGTTCCTAAAAACTAAACAACAACAACTGAGAGAAAGTCTGTGACAAGCCTCAAGGACCCATATAATTTGTGCGTGGAAGTTATTTTCTTGTGGCATCACTTTAATGTCCTTCCCTGTCACATGTATAAACAGGCAGAGGAGGTCAACTACCTCCATCATTAATGCATTAGTAATAATAAATTGTTATTTTTATATATATATATATAACTGCGTGAATGGCATTCTAGTTTTGTTGCAAAATGGAAAAAAATCCTGGGTGTATATATGACAGTTGTCCCAAAAGTAATGCATACTGCGCATATGCTTCTCACACCATATGCCTGCGTGACTAACTTATCAGGATAAGTTGAAGAGTTTAACCTGAACATTAGTGTGCTTGAACAGAGTTCCTGCACTGAATGTTTGTATACCGACTTTTAAAACTGGATGGTGATATTGCATCAAGTCAGATTACAGTAATGGTTCAGAGATCTTTTATCAAAATCAAAATTTTATGCAGTTGATTGTTGACAAAAATTTATGAATTGTTACAGGAAGTGTGTGGTAAGTCAAAGTAGATCATAGCATGATTTCACACTGGTCTCAATGGGTTCTTCAAGGTCAGACTAGTGTTGAAAACAGTCAGTTCTTGAACAGAGCAAGAACATCTACAGACAACTTACTGACAGTCATTATCACCATTCTGGAGAAAGAAGTTGTATGGCCTGTGAAGAAACAGCCAAAAAATCTGGAATACTGAAATCACATGTCTACCAAATTTTAACTGAGGTAGCATTAGCATTAGTAGAGGCATATGATGCAAGAAAGCTTGCTTTCGTGCATCATCAAAAAAAAAAAAACCCTTCCCATTTCACTAATCCATTTGTTCCAAATGTTTCTCTAGTTCTGCCTTGAATTTATTTAAGCTATCAACTTCCATGACAGATGGAAGTTTGTTCCAGCAATCAACAACCCGCTGGCTATAGGAAAATTTCTGCACATGTATTCAACAACTGTCTTTCCTCAATTTCAGTTTATGCCCCCTCAGGTTTGTAATCTTAGCAAGAGGAAGAATCCCATCAGCATTGAGCCTGCTCAATCCATTCAAGGCTTATACACCTCAATCAGATCACCTCGCAGGTGTCTAGTCTCCAGACGCTGCAATTTGCGGACTTTAGCCTTTCTTCGTAAGAGCACCCCTTTGTTCCCCTCACCAGTCTTGTTGCCATTCTCTGTACTCATTCCAGCAGCTCTACATCCTTCCTAAAATGAGGAAGAGGCCGGTATGCATACTCTAGACCGGTATGCAGTATGCAGTAAGTTGTGGCCTGACCATTGCCTTATACAAGGGGATAATCACCTCCTTATCCCTGCTTCCAAAATTCCTGTATATCATTGACAAGATCCCATGACCTACTTAGGCTGCCTGTTTGCACTGTTCAGAAACCTTATACAGTAGACTCTCGATTTTCCGGGATAGATGGTAAAAACATATTCCCGGATAATCGATTTTCCGTTTAATCCAAAAATACAGTAAGTCCCCGACATATGTAAGAGATACATTCCAGGACTTATTACGTAAGTCGAGATTTGCGTAACTCGGGAATCGGGAATGACTAATAAAATATTGCTGCTATATCCCTGATATGCCAAAATTACAAAAATCCCATAATATCCTCAGAAGAATGAAGAAAAATAGTTATGTTTTTAATTAGTTCAATCCTTTTTCCAATAAATAAATCCAATAAAGGATAAAAACAGGATAAAATCCTGTTTTTATCCTTTATTGTGTTCACCGTTGTCACTGACAAATCTGAATTCTGCACGATACTTGTTGATGTTTGGCCATTTTCATACATCCTTATTATTTTAATTTTCTAATCCAACTCAATCGCTTTCCTTTTCTTGATAAATTACTAGTACCGCTGTCACTTATTCTCTTAGTCGGCACTATAACAGTCAAAATTAAATTTTCTGAAAAGAACTTCACAGGGATAAGGTGAAAACTCACTATTATCACTCCATGTGAGCTGACATTTTACTAAAGCACATTTCTGGAGGTCACTACCATAAAACAATAAACATAATTTGCACTTTCCAGGTTATTGGGCTTTTCTGTTAGTGCAATTAATTATAAATGGCTAGTAAACTCGATCTTATTGCATTTGCAATAATATCGATAGCTGGAATTCTGTTGTTGTTCTTGTTGTGGGGATGGTGCATAAGCTGCTTTGGCTATAATGCACCTATTCATTTATTGTAATAATATATGAGAAATTCTTGTAATAACAGAAAAGGCTGAAATCAGAAATGACTAAAAACTCCAATTTGTTTCAGAAAGTTGAAAAATTCAGGAATATTTGCATTGTCACAAATGACATTCTCTAGACTTATTGGTTTCCGAAGGTTAACCAATGATAGCAGGGTTGTATTTCTGTCTTGTTCATAGTATGGGCATTCAATGAGAATGTGTTTGACAGTCAGATTTATAGAACAATGTGGACACTATGGTGGCTGGAATTCTGTGAGTTGTTACATTATGGTGAAATGTGTATCCCCTTCACTTGAAATCTTCAGTCATATTAAAAAAAATTGTAAATAACGTAATGTAAGTCCGAAGATACATAAGTCGGGACTTGCTGTATCGAAAAATGTTCAGCAACCTATGTAAAAAGTATGGCGAGAGATAAAGAGCTTACCACGCACTACTCACATATCCAATACGATGCTTCGATTTACTTTTTACAATGGTTTTGCCACCAACATTACAATGGTTCTTTAGAGATTTAACAGAAGCACCGTTTTCAAACTTTTGAATAATTTCAAGTTTTTGTTCAACCGAAAGCACAACCCTTGCGTTTGACCATCATTTTCGCGATTTCTAAACAAAAAAAAAACTGCCCCTTAACAAACCCACGCTGTGTCTGAATTATTACTGCTGTCTTGTCTAGATGATCCTGCAATGCTTCTTTAACCAGTGACTCCAGTCTCCATTATTTTCCCTAGAACAGAAGTCAAACTAACAGGTCGGTAATTACTTGTGTCACCCTTTGATCACCCTTTGTGAATTGAAGATACATTTGCACATCGCCAGTCCGTGGGGGCTTCCCCTGAGTCTAAGGATGCTCTCATAATTATGGCTAAGGATTTGCTTACTTACTTTGCCACCTCCTTTAATATAACTGGACAAATCCCACTATCTCAGGTGCCTTTCTTATGTTTAACTTTAACAACTCCTCTTCCACTTTGCTCTCAGTTATTGCAAAATCATTTTGTTTATCAAATGTTTATCAAACTCCCTGTTAGAGTTTGATAAACATCTGGCCCTCTCCTCATGTGTGAATGTAGATGCAAAATACTCATTTAGTTCAGCAGCTATCTGAGACTGATCATCTGTCAAACCATTGATATCAAGTGGTCCAATCTGATTCATCCCTTTCTTTTAGAGTTTATATAAGTAAAGAAGTCTT
The DNA here is from genome assembly GCF_048544385.1 of Mastigoproctus giganteus. Classification (NCBI taxonomy): domain Eukaryota; kingdom Metazoa; phylum Arthropoda; class Arachnida; order Uropygi; family Thelyphonidae; genus Mastigoproctus; species Mastigoproctus giganteus. The sequence continues at coordinate 154,414,417 of NC_143584.1, read as the reverse complement.
TGCTGTTTTTCTTTTCATCCTTTGCCAAAGATTTTTCAATATCTGCCTTTGCTTGCGTAACCTCCTTTGTGACTTGATTACAGACTAGCTTGCATCTACCATTGGCTTTTGTGTCGCCTGACAATTTATGTGCATTCCATGCATTTTTCTTCTCTGCCATGAGTCTCATTAGTTTATCTGACATCCATTTGGGCCTAAACCTAGAACAGTATTTCTTAGTTGGAACAAAAAGCCTAGTAGCTTCCAAAAATACTTCCTTGAATGCTTCCCACTTAGAATTTGCTATTGGTAACTTTATCAGTTGGTCCCACTGTAGTCACCTTTAAGAAAGCAAAAACCCTTCTCTTTACCCCTGATGGTAGTTACATCTTTAAGTAAATCCTGCATCAGTACACTGTGATTCCTTTATCTGTAAATTCTTAATGTATGAATAATCACTGCTGATAATCAGATCACATTTCAGATAAAATTCGGTAAAAAATGATAGGTTGTCGCCTACATTTGCTGCAGATGAACAATGAACAAAGTATAAAGAAATTGCAATGCAGTTACCAGCAAATCATTGACAAGGCATGGACAAGTGACTTTGAACTTGAACTGAATTCACCATCAACTCATTGGAAACATCCATCTTTGCCATACCCCTCTAGACATCAATGGCAACAATCAAAGGAGAAACAAATGGTCATTTCAGTCTATGTGAGGGCATTACTGTGGCTGATCATAGTGTATAGTGTTTCTTGTCAAGGGGCAACAACTCTGCAGGGTTTCCTAAACCCTATCTTTTAGAACGTAGTTTCCTGCAAGTTAATACCTTTGGTCTTGTACATAGTCATTAATATTATACCTATAATGTATACCATTAACAAGGCTTATTTTCCTGCAAAGACATAACCATTAACCTTTCATATACACAAGATTTAATTTTCAGCAACAGTTCTTACAAACAACTTAAAATAAGACTCAGTGAAACTCAGAGCCAAGAAACCTTATATCTTTGGTGTATCATCTCATGTTTTACCTATCTTTTTTAAATCTAACAGGAGTTCACAAATCATGTGCTGATTTTCAAATACTGTCAAACTTGGTTATAATTAGCACGGAAATAACAGGATCACGGCTGTAACAAGCAAAAAGCGATAATGATTTTAATATATGCGTATTCCCATACAATCATTCACTGTTATAATGAGCATACTATACGGATATACCAAACAAATTTTGGTAACTATGCAAACATTCTTAATTGCTCAGGTAGTCGAAAAAAACTGAATTCTTGGAATAGACGAAAATGAAAGGGTGCCTTAGCTTTATGACCACCTGCATTGGATTAGTGGCTGGTTTATGACCCTGTCCTTCCAGGAATGGGGCTATACAACAGTGCATTAGCATTCCGCTTGTTGCATTACCCTATTTACAGACCATCTTGTATTCGCTAAACTATAAATTTATTTCGGGATTTCTAAGATCGTTGTATGTATTTCGGGACTTCTAGAAACATTGTATGGATTTCAGGACTTCTAGGAATGTTGTACGCATTTTGGGACTTCTAAGAACTTTGTATGCATTTCAGGCTTCCAAGAACTTTGTATGCAGATCACTTTATCATTTTAAAGTAAAATCAGTTAGAAACAAACCCTTCCTTCGGAAACATGTCTACTAATAAAAGAAAGTGTGTCTCAATTCGTGAAAAAGTCGAAATTATTCGTGAGTTAGAATGCGGTGCAAGAAATGTTGAAGTGTGTAAAAAGTTTTCTTTGTACTCTTCAAGTGTATTGACATTGTGGAAGAATAAAGATGTTTACGTATCGGCACTGGAAAAGAACATAATCTAAAAAAAAAATTTAGAAAGTGCGAGGTTGAGGAAGCATTGCTTCAATGGTTCACCACACAAAGAAGTGCTGGATTTTCAATAGATGATCCAATTTTGAAAGTTCAAACGGAAAAATTTGCTAAACAATTTGGATGCGATAATTTTGTGGGTAACAACAATTAGCCAGATTGATTTAAAAACTGTCATTTATGCAAAAATTAGTGGAGAATCTCGATCTGCAGATCCAATAATGGCAAATGAATGGATCGACGTGTTTAGGCAGAAATCAGCAAAGATTTCAATGAGAAGACAACTACAGCAGTTGTGCTACTGCAACAGGATCTAGAAAACTTGTGCAGATGGGCTGAGAAGTGGCAACTGAAGTTTAACATTGCCAAATGCAAAGTACTGTATATGGGTAGAAGTAACCCTAAAGGAATGTACTAACTGTGTGGCGCTACACTTAGGGTTGGTGGAAAATGAAAAAGACCTGGGAGCAATTGTGCAGTTAGATATGAAGTTTTCTGAGCAATGCAGACAAGCTGCCAGAGCAGGTCATGGGGTATTGTCAATGACATAGGGAATTTTGCTAGCAGGGAAAAGGAGGTAATTATCCCTTTGCCTTGAGTACTGCGTACAGGTCTCATTTTAGGAAGGATGTAGAGTTGCTTGAGCATGTACAGAGAAGGGCAACAAGATTGGTGAGGGGAACGAAGGGTTTCTCTTACCAAGAAAAGTTTAAATTCTGCAAACTGCGGCGGCTGGAGATTAGGCACCTGTGAAGTTGTTGTTGTTATTTAGTTTTTTAGGAGCATTAACAACTAAGGCCATATTGCTCCGGGGATATGTGGTGGTTATTCCCTGACCTTTCCACATCCTCCGTATTTGGTGGTAATGGGCTTGAACCTCGGTCTAATCAAGAAGCGTGTGCTACGCACTGCTGCTCCTTCCCAACTGGCTACGCAGGCGCCTTATTGTTAGTTGATAACTGTCTTGCACATCCCCAGATTCAAAATTTGTCCAACATTAAGCTAGTGTTTCTGCCTCCCAATCTGACATCAATTTTACAATCAATGGACATGGGTGTAATCAAGAGTTTGAAATGATTTTATAAAAGATTTCTAGTTCTACATCTGATTAGTCAAAGAGAACAGACTCTTACTGAGTCTATATCGATATTGATTGCTATAAATTTATTGAATGATGCATGGAACAGTTACTTCGACAACCATATCGCATTGCTTCAAGAAATTGAAATTAAATTCAAATGAAATTTCAATTATTGATGAAGAAGATGGAAACAAAGAAAACAACTTACCATTATCTGAATGGCTGCTACCTAAAAACGTTGTAGGTTTTAATACAGATAATATCGATGACAACTTATTAACTAGTGGTCTTCCTACAGAGAGTGACATTGTAGATGCTGTGCTCAACAAAGACAATAACGACGATGGTAAAGACGATGATTGTGATGATGATATGATGGCAATTGAAAGTGAATCAAAATGAGTGTTTTAAGGGGAAACTTAAGAAATATCAAAGTGAAATCTTTAAAACAAACATTTAAGATTCATAAATAAAGACTAATTTAAATTGTGTTTATTATTAAATAGTATTGTTTTTAATTACAGAGAAATAAATTGTGTTTAATCTTAAGTGTACAGTTTTAAAATTACAGACAAATAAATTGTGTATAATATTAAGTGTATTGTAGTTTATGCAAGCATATTAATACAAATAATATGTAGGTGTATACTTATACAGCAATACCTCGCATAGCACTGATAATCCGTACCGAAACTGTTCATGTTATGTGAAACTGTGCTGATTGAGGTATAATTATAATGGGTTTTAATTGAATGCATTCCACAGAAAGTCTATAAACAAATTATAACAAATCAATAAACAATTTGCGGTTGATAGCCAATTAAAAGGATTTGAAATTAAAAATATTGCAAAAATTTTATTAATGAAAGGTAACATCATTAGAGATGAGAAAAAAGCTTTATTGTTTATTTAGGTATTTCAATAATAAAGTCCGGTGAAGTCGTCTTTTCTTTTTCTTGGCGTAGAAGTTTTTGACTGGACCTTAAGGTGCATTTGCTCGTCAATTTCAAGGAGAGTTGCATCATCTGCATGTGAGTCAATGCAGTCACGTACATTGGCAATGTCAAAAAGTTTAAAATCCCAAGTCTTTTCCGATCTTCACAATGTCTTTGGCAATTGTCTGAATTCATAATTCAAAACCAGTGAAATAATTTTCTAAATGGGGCAAAACATGCTGCCAAACAGAATGCATGTTGTTGGCAGTGATTTCTAGCCAAGATGCAAATATATTTTCGATCGTATTTAAAGGAGTAAAAAATAAATTGTGAAATGAAAAGCTATCATGTCATCTTTTCAGGGTGGAATTAAGAATACTGAACACTGTTGCACTTGGCTAGTGACTGTCTGAGGGAAGCTATTGGCACATGTGCATGTGAGACAATAGAGTTGGCACTGCAGCATATATGTAGAGTACATGCCTAGGCTATTGAATGAGTTTTAATATGTACAGTAAATTTTCGACTTAAATTTAATTTAAAACCATGTTATAGTGAAACCCGTGCTGTTTGAAGCCGTGCTAAATGAGGTATTGCTGTACTATTTTTCTCTCTCTAATATTTCTTTTGTTTTTTGAATCTCTTTTTATCAAGTTATTGAGAATTGAAAAAAAAAAATAGGAGGTAGATTTAACTCATCACTGACATAAAGTGTTCATTTAAGGGCCCCAGGGTGGTTTCCCCATCTCCGCTATCACAGATATAGCGAGTAATGGTTATAACGAGGAAATTCTGTCGGTCCTTGATGCTCGTTATAACCAAGTTCGACTGTATATTGCTGCTGACCATGTGCCATTTGGAAGATCAGTAACTGGAGATTACTATGCAACATTTCCTTGTCAGAAATTACATCCAATAATTTGCCACAGATGTTGGAGGCTGATGTGCATATATTTTGTGATAACGTAAGGATTCATATCTCACAGTTTGTACAGCTGGTTTTCACCAATTACAAGTCACAAGCACTACCTCAACCCCGCACAGTCTTGATGTGAATCCTTGCAATTACAAACTAGTTCAAAAGTTCAAGGAACTATTGAATGGAGAAAGATTCTGTCTTTAGAAGCACTAAGCACAGGAGTGACACAATGCATCAGACAGCTTAACATTCAAATTTGAATGTTATCAGCAGATGACATTCAAAAATTACCCAAACACTGGACAGCAGTCATGAGGCATGAAGAACAACTATACTGAAGATTTTTAATGTAAATGTTATAAAATAAATTCATTTTAAATTAACTGCTTTTGTGCATTACTTTTGGGATAATTCTTGTATAATTTTGCTGTGGTCAGATATTACTAACAATGTTGCAATGAAATTTATACCTCATTAAGCATATAATAAATCACAGATTTCTACAAGTATTTCACAATGGGAAAACAGCTGAACTTCTTTCAAAAATTACCTGAACACTGGAAAGCAGTCATGAGGCATGAAGAATAACTATACTGAAGATTTTTAATGTAAATGTTAAAAAATACTTTAAATTAACTATTTTGGTGCATTGGGATAATCCTTGTATAATTTTGCTATGGTCAGACATTACTAACAGGGTTGCAGTGAAATTTATACCTCATTAAGCATATAATAAAGCAGAGTTCTAGTATATCACAGTGGGAGAACATTAAAAGGAAATAATTTTGAAACTATTTTTGAGGGCTATTTAAAAACGTAAGGTAACATATATTTTTGGAGAAAAAACATATCTTCTTGTAGAAAAACACTTCATGAAAATTTCTTTTCGTCTTGTTGCAAGTTGCTGTAATCTTTGTTGACATTATTTGTTTGAATCAAAATGGTCCTACTTGAAATATGGATGAACAAAGTCATTGCAGCTATCTAATTTCTGCATGCCAGAACCAAGCCAATATAAATTCATCAGCAAGTGTGAGCTGTGTATGATACAACAGTTACATCCAAGAAAGAAGCTGGTTTTTGATGCAAACAGTTCAAACTAGTCCAAGTAACATTCTACACATGCATTTGCATATTACAGTGTTGTAATGTGCATTATAGCCATTGTTGGTGATGCACCAACAAACCCAACAACAACTTCCAGTTACAGTGTTATGAATAGAAGGTGTTTGGCCATTCCACCACACATTCTTTACCTTTCCTTCCTGCTGATGTTCATCTGTTTGTACCTTTGAAAAAAGAAGTGGCAGGGAACCAATTTAATAATGGCAATGAAGTTAAACAGGTCACTGAAACATGGCTGAATGGGAATGTCACTGAATTCTACAAAAGAGGAACAAATGCACTCATAAAATAGTGGAACAAGGTTAACATTATAACAGTTGTCTGTTTTATACATCACTGTTCCCCAATTTTGAACAGGTCAAGAAACACCACTGATCCTGCCTAGTATAAATATTCCATGCAATAGTAATACCCAAAAAAGTACAATGAAATAAAATGGTGACAGAAAAGAAGCCTTGGTGCACTTAATTCAATTTGTCATTTCACTGTTTTGTAATTAATGTCTTTTCACAAACAATTTGTTTGCTTGCTTTCTTGCATCACATGCCACTACTACTAACTACTACTACAAAAAACATCCTTTATCTTACTTTTTAAACAGTCCTCAAACATTGTAAAATACAGTTACTCTTACCGCCATAAGGAATATTTGACTTGATAGTTTTGTTCCTCCAATCTGCTACAGTTTCCAAAATGGCCTTTTGTGTAGTAATTCCTGGCCCGCGAGGCTTCTCTACGGGTATTCCAGCTCCATCAGTATGGTCTGTTACATCTAAGCTACCATCCGTCCTTTGGCTGCAGTCTGAAGCTGTCCACCCATTATCACAGTAGCATGTGTTGATATTGGAGCAAACCTATCAAAAATAAAGTTAATATTGTTATATTTTTTCTTATAGTTTAAAAATGAGAAGGCTATAACCTAATTTTCCCTATTCCAATAACTTTCATAAGAGAGAGGATAAAAAATAGATAGTTTATGATAAAATGATAAAAGAGCTTTCAACTTCCAAGTGATTAGCTTTCCTAATTCGCACTAATATTTCTAAAAAGATTTTGGGCTAGAATGTTGTTCAAGGCTTGCTAAATACACTGGTTGGCATCAGTTTCCTCCCTGAAATAATTCTGACAGATTCTCATAGGAAATATATTCAAAAACTCAGATGTGCTTAAAACATTTTCATCATCCTCAATTTTCAAATATCGTAGGTTAATGGCTGAAAACCAAAACCTGTAGTTGGTTTAATCATCTTTTACATCTATTTTATCTGTTTATTTTTTTCCTAGAACATTCGGAAGATTTCTAGAGCATTTGGAAGCTTTCTACAACATTTGAGAACTTTCAACGGAGTTCTCTAGGAACATTGTGAGCCTTCTAGAAACTTCTCTACCAGTATATATATGAGTGGGTTCCGCAACAAGCAAGCATTTTCATATTTCAAAAAGTGTATGTGTTTCAGAGAGCAAGCGGTGAAAGTGAACAAGTATTTTAGTGAATTAGTGTGTGTAAACAAGTCTTGTGTGCATAAGTGAAAATCATGAACTGTGTTTAAATTAGAAATAAAAATCTACAATTTCTTAATTATGTTCTTATGTGCGTGCACCTCAACCCTACATGAAATATGTCAAGTTCTTTCTGAAATAAGCCTGATAGCTTTTGCTACATTTGTGAAGAAGTGTTATTAAAATCACAGTGGATGCCAGTGTTACAAGTTGTGAGAAAGGCCTATGAACTCTATTTTGGATGTAAGGTCAGAGATCAAGATAAAGTATGGGCACCAAAGATTTCCTATAGCTTATGTTCAAGGACATTAACAGGTTGGCTTAGAGGAAGTCATAAACTGATGTTTTTTGCTGTTCCAGTGATATGGTGGGAACCTTGAGACCACATAAATGATTGTTATTTTTGCACGACCAATATTTATGGTTTTTCTGGGAAATCCAAGCATAAAATAGAGTATGCCAACATTACCTTCTGCTCTAAGGCTGGTTCCTCATGATGATACAATGCCAGTGCCAAAGCCACCAGAAACTTATGGACTTGACTCTGATTCAGGATTGGAAAATGAGTCTCCAGAAGATGCAGAACCGAGAACGGGTATAGATCCAGACTTTTCAACTCCTAATACTGCAAAGCTGCATCTAATCACTCAAGCAAATTGAACATTTGGTCAGAAATTTGAGCCTCTCCAAAGCTCAATTACTAGGATCACAGCTTCAGCAGTGAAATCTTCTTGAAAAGGGTGTCAAGGTGTCCTTTAATGACATATTACTCCAGGGATGGTATTTTGGTTTATTGTAGAAGTAGTAGTAGTGGCATGTGATGCAAGAAAGCAAGTGTATGAGCTTATGCAGCATCAGCCAAAAAAAAAAAAAAAAAATCACACCATTCCCTCCAAATGCCTGTCCAGTTCCTCCTTAAATTTATTCAACCTATCAATTTCCACAACGACAGATGGAAGTTTGTTCCAGCAATTAACCACCCGCTGGCTAAAGGCAAATTTCCTCACATCTATTCTACATCTGTCCTTTCTTAATTTGAATTTATGTCCCCTTAGGTTCATAATCTGAACAAGTGGAAGGATCCCATCAGAATTCAGCGTGCTCAACCCATTCAAGGCCTTATACACCTCAATCAGATTACCGCGCAGGTGCCTAGTCTCCAGCCACTGCAATTTGCAGAACTTAAGCCTCTCTTGATAAGAGGATCCCTTCATTCCCATCACCAATCTTGTTGCCCTTCTCTGTACACACTCAAGTAAATCTACATCCTTCCTAAAATGAGGCCTCCAGACCTGTACGCAGTACTCAAGGCGTGGCCTGACCATTGCCTTATACAGAGGGATAATCACCTCCTTTTCCCTGCTAGCAAAATTCCTATATATCATTGACAAAACCCCATGACCTGCCCTGGCAGCCTGTCTGCATTGCTCAGAAAACTTCATATCTGCCTGCACAATTATTCCCAGGTCTTTTTCATTTTCTACCACCTTAAGTGTAGTACCACACAGTTGGTACGTTTCTCTGGGGTTACTTCTACCCATATGCAGTACTTTGCATTTGTCAAGGTTAAACTTCGGTTGCAACTTCTTAGCCCATCTGCCCAAATTATCTAGATCCTGTTGCAGTAGCACACTGCCATTACTGTCATTAACAACCCTGCCAACCTTTGTATCATCTGCAAACTTCGACATTAAGCCTGATATACCTTCATCAATATCATTGATTTGTAACAATATCCAGAAATTAATGAAAGAGTTACATCTGGTGCATGTCTCCGAGCAGTGGAGGCTTTTCAATGATTCATCCAAGATCAGTTTGAAAGCAGCTTTACTCCATAATGGAAATAAATATCCATCTATACTACTGGCACAAGCAGTTCACATGAAGGAAACGTGAGAACCTACAGGTTCTTTTGCAAAACTATGCTATCAAGAATACAAATGGAATATCTGTCCGGACCTAAGAGTGGTAGCTTTGCTGACCGGGTTGCAACGTGGATACACTAAATACTGCTGCTTTTTTATGCGAGTGGGACAGCTGAGCGAAGGATTGCCAGGCCAGAAAAAATGTAGCACATCCTCCTTTGGTGGATAAGTCAAAAATCTATTTACCTCCATTGCACATCATGCTAGGTTTGATAAAAATATTTGTGAAAGCAATGAACAAAAAAGGAGAAGGATTTTCCTGTTTGATGCAGAAGTTTCCTCAAATCAGTGAAGCCAAGAAAAGAGTGGGAATTTTTGTGGGTCTTCATACAAACTGCTATTTCAAGGTAAAGAATTCACTAAAAAATAAATGCTAAAGAAATAAGAGCCTGGAAGACATTTGAAAATGTCTGCCAGAACTTTACAGGCAATGAAAAATCACAAAATTACTGTGAAATTGTGGATGAGTTAATTTTAGCATACAGAGAGTTGGGATGCAATATGTTGTTAAAGCTTCATTTCCTACATTCCCATTTAGACTTTTTCCCTGAAAACTTGGGAGCGGCCTCCGATGAACACATGAAAGGTTTCACCAAGATATTTCACGAATGGGAAAAAGATACAAGGAAAATGGAGTCCAAATATGTTGGCAAACTACTGTTGAAATCTCATAATTCGAATCTTGTAAACGACAATATAAGTGTTATTTTATCACATAAACATTTTTTTTTAAAACAGAATAAGGTTAATAGATCATTTTTAAATATTCAGTACTGAATGTAACATTTTCTTAAAATATATGAAATCTTTTTTACTCGAAACTTAGTTTTTGACTTTAATCCCTTCTCCCTTAAAATTGGTGGGTGTTACAACAATATGGTTGCCATATTTGAATTCAGCAACGTAAAATCTACAAGGATCACTCAGAATTTTTTAACAGGGACTGAAATTTTTTTTTTTGTTGACCAGTGATATCTATCCGACTCTGTTATCAGAGTTGGATAGATATTTAG